>NW_026783580.1:0-321000 GCF_949774975.1 Lagenorhynchus albirostris | reverse complement strand
GGCTTCAGGCCCTAATCTGGTTCCGGCACGGCACGCTGAGCCTTTGGTTAATTCCTCTTCCTAGTGGGAAATGAGAGTTAAATTTGCCCGTCCAGACACCTCCAGCTAGTCTGTCATTGGTTCTCCCTATTCCTGTTCATCTTCCGCAGAAATTGCAAACTGGGCCAAACAGGAGGTTAAAGGCACTGACTCTCCAAGTCGGGAGAGTGTTCGTAAAGCCTCTGGCATTTTGCACCCGAGTACCAGGAAACGAAAAGTGAGACACATTTGAATATGTTTCTCGATCACATGGTGGATCATACTCTGGGTTCCACATGCATGTTTTAGCTGAAGGAAGTATCCCTTAAACCTGTAGAGTTGAGACCCATGGAATGGGTACCATGCAATATGACTTCAAAGGTCTTCATTTGCTCACCGAACCTCACCAATCTTATGAGCCCCAAGTGTCCAGCCTTATGTGTCACCCAGCTCTGGGTGTAGATGTGGTAAATGCAGGTTGCATTAGAAGCCTTGAATGAATTACTTAAGTATTTCTCTCTATTTCACTGTCATTGTGTTTTGTTTAAGAAATTTATTTTTATTATGGGATTTACCTGATTTTCACTGCTTTAATGCCGCTGTACACACTCTTGATTCTCTTACAGAGATATATAAATCCATAGGTTTTATGATTCTTACTAGTCAGGTATATTCCTAGGCGTTGAATATGGGGTGTTGAGTCCATTTCGTTGAGCAAGGAGTAGCTCTTGTCTATTCCATATTTGGCTTAAGGAACTTTATCTGTGCTCATTTCAATCTCTGGTTTTATGCAGCACCCCAACTCACCTTTCCCCTTAAGCAAGCATAAGTTGGTTTTCTAAATTTGAGACCCTGTTCTGTTTTGGAATTCAGTTCCTGTGTAGCCAAGTTTACATTCCGTGTATTAGTGATACCTTATGATGTTTCTTTTTCTGTGTGACTTATTTCAGTTAGATTCATCGTACTTAGTCCACTCATTATGCTGCTACGGGCCTGATGACATAGATTTCATTGCTGAGTGATATTGCATTGTACGTAAGTACCACAACTTCTTTATCCATTTTTCACTTTCTGCGATATTGAACTTGTACCGTATATGAGGTTCTTGTAAACAGAGCCATCCCAAACTTTGGGGTGGCTGTGTCTTTTTGATTTTAATTGTCCTAAACTATAGTTCCATAAGTGAAAGTGCCCTAGGCTCTGTTGCTTTGTTTTTTAGATGTTTCAGGAAACACCAAACACTTCTCCAGAGTGGCTGTTGGCAATTTACATCCCGCCCATCAGCATAACAAGGCTCCCAGTTCTCCATGGCCTGTCCTGCCTTTCTGGATTTTACACTTTTTTCAGATGGCCCTTTTGACCGGGGGGAAGTGAGACTTCATTGTAGTGCAGATTTCCTTTGCAAGCTTGCTTGGTTGGCCAAAAAGGGCGTATTCGTTTTTTCCTGAATATATTCAGGAAAAAACGCATACGCCCTTTTTGGCCAAGTGCATCATTGTGGACGTTCTGCCTCTTTTCCTATGCTTTAAATGCAATTCCAGTCTACCTCCTGAAATCGGTTTCCTGCAATTCTGCCCCGCTTTCAAGTCCTCTTGGCAGCCTTACTTCAGTATATTTTTGGACGATAGCTGTCATTTATAACTCTGCAGGTTTGTGAATTACAGTGCCCCTGAGCTCCTTTCTTCAACTCGCTTTCTCGTGAGCTGGCCGCAACACCACAGGATGGCTTCAGGCCCTAATCTGGTTGCGGCACGACACGCTGAGCCTTTGGTTAATTCCTCTTCCTGGTGGGAAATGAGAGTTAAATTTGCCCGTCCAGACACCTCCAGCTAGTCTCTCATTGGTTCCCCCTATTCCTGTTCATCTTCCGCAGAAATTGCAAACTGGGCCAAACAGGAGGTTAAAGGCGCTGACTCTCCAAGTCGGGAGAGTGTTAGTAAAGCGTCTGGAATGTTGCACCCGAGTACCAGGGGACGAAAACTGAGACATATTTGAACACGTCTACCGATCACACTGTTGATCATACTCTGGGTTCCACATGCATGTTTTAGCTGAAGGAAGAATACCTTAAACCTGGAGAGTTGAGACCCGTGGAATGGGTACCATGCAATATGACTTCAAAGGGTCTTCATTTGCTCACCGAACTTCTCCAATCCTATCACTGCTGCGTTTATGCCCCTGTACACACGCTTGATTCTCTTTCGGAGACATAGCAATCCATAGGTTTTAAGATACTTCCTAGTCAGGTATATTCTTAGGCGTTTAATATGGGGTGTTGAATCCATTTCGTTGAGCAAGGAGTAGCTCTTGTCTATTCCATATTTGGCTTAAGGAACTTTATCTGTGCTCATTTCAATCTCTGGTTTTATGCAGCACCCCAACTCACCTTTCCCCTTAAGCAAGCATAAGTTGGTTTTCTAAATTTGAGACCCTGTTCTGTTTTGGAATTCAGTTCCTATGTAGCCAAGTTTACATTCCGTGTATTAGTGATATCTTATGATGTTTCTTTTTCTGTGTGACTTATTTCAGTTAGAATCATCATACCTGAATCCACTCACTATGCTGCTACGGGCCTGATGACATAGATATCATTGCTGAGTGATACTGCATTGTACGTAAGTACCACAACTTCTTTATCCATTTTTCACTTTCTGCGATAGTGAACTTGTACTGTAAACCAGGTTCTTGTAAACAGAGCCGTCCCAACCTTTGGGGTGGCTGTGTCTTTTTTATCTTAATTTCCCTAAACTATAGGACCATAAGTGGAAGTGCCCTAGGCTCTGTTGCTTTGTTTTTTAGATGTTTCAGGAAACACCATACACTTCCCCCGAGTGGCTGTTGGCAATTTACATCCCGCCCATCAGCATAACAAGGCTCCCAGTTCTCCATTGCCTGTCCTGCCTTTCTGGATTTTACACTTTTTTCAGATGGCCCTTTTGACCGGGGGGAAGTGAGACTTCATTGTAGTGCAGATTTCCTTTGCAAGCTTGCTTGGTTGGCCAAAAAGGGCGTATTCGTTTTTTCCTGAATATATTCAGGAAAAAACGCATACGCCCTTTTTGGCCAAGTGCATCATTGTGGACGTTCTGCCTCTTTTCCTATGCTTTAAATGCAATTCCAGTCTACCTCCTGAAATCGGTTTCCTGCAATTCTGCCCCGCTTTCAAGTCCTCTTGGCAGCCTTACTTCAGTATATTTTTGGACGATAGCTGTCATTTATAACTCTGCAGGTTTGTGAATTACAGTGCCCCTGAGCTCCTTTCTTCAACTCGCTTTCTCGTGAGCTGGCCGCAACACCACAGGATGGCTTCAGGCCCTAATCTGGTTCCGGCACGGCACGCTGAGCCTTTGGTTAATTCCTCTTCCTGGTGCGAAATGAGAGTTAAATTTGCCCATCCAGACACCTCCATCTAGTCTGTCATTGGTTCTCCCTATTCCTGTTCATCTTCCGCAGAAATTGCAAACTGGGCCAAACAGGAGGTTAAAGGCACTGACTCTCCAAGTCGGGAGAGTGTTAGTAAAGCGTCTGGAATGTTGCACCCGAGTACCAGGGGACGAAAACTGACACATATTGGAACACGTCTCCCGATCACACGGTTGATCATACTCTGGGTTCCACATGCATGTTTTAGCTGAAGGAAGAATACCTTAAACCTGGAGAGTTGAGACCCGTGGAATGGGTACCATGCAATATAACTTCAAAGGGTCTTCATTTGCTCACCGAACTTCTCCAATCCTATCACTGCTGCGTTTATGCCCCTGTACACACGCTTGATTCTCTTTCGGAGACATAACAATCCATAGGTTTTAAGATACCTCCTAGTCAGGTACACTCTTAGGCATTTAATATGGGGTGTTGAGTCCATTTCGTTGAGCAAGGAGTAGCTCTTGTCTATTCCATATTTGGCTTAAGGAACTTTATCTGTGCTCATTTCAATCTCTGGTTTTATGCAGCACCCCAACTCACCTTTCCCCTTAAGGAAGCATAAGTTGGTTTTCTAAATTTGAGACCCTGTTCTGTTTTGGAATTCAGTTCCTATGTAGCCAAGCTTACATTCCGTGTATTAGTGATATCTTATGATGTTTCTTTTTCTGTGTGACTTATTTCAGTTAGAATCATCATACCTGAATCCACTATTATGCTGCTACGGGCCTGATGACATAGATTTCCTTGCTGAGTGATATTGCATTGTACGTAAGTACCACAACTTCTTTATCCATTTTTCACTTTCTGCGATATTGAACTTGTACCGTAAACCTGGTTCTTGTAAACACAGCCGTGCCAAACTTTCGGGTGGCTGTGTCTTTTTGATTTTAATTTCCCTAAGCTATAGGACCATAAGCAGAAGTGCCCTAGGCTCTGTTGCTTTGTTTTTTAGCTGTTTCAGGAAACACCATACACTTCTCCAGAGTGGCTGTTGGCAATTTACATCCCGCCCATCAGAATAACAAGGCTCCCAGTTCTCCATGGCCTGTCCTGCGTTTCTCGATTTTACACTTTTTTCAGATGGCCCTTTTGACCAGGGGGAAGTGAGACTTCATTGTAGTGCAGATTTCCTTTGCAAGCTTGCTTGGTTGGCCAAAAAGGGCGTATGCGTTTTTTCGTGAATATATTCAGGAAAAAACGCATACGCCCTTTTTGGCCAAGTGCATCATTGTGGACGTTCTGCCTCTTTTCCTATGCTTTAAATGCAATTCCAGTCTACCTCCTGAAATCGGTTTCCTGCAATTCTGCCCCAAGTTCAAGTCCTCTTGGCAGCCTTACTTCAGTATATTTTTGGACGATAGCTGTCATTTATAACTCTGCAGGTTTGTGAATTACAGTGCCCCTGAGCTCCTTTCTTCAACTCGCTTTCTCGTGAGCTGGCCGCAACACCGCAGGATGGCTTCAGGCCCTAATCTGGTTGCGGCACGGCACGCTGAGCCTTTGGTTAATTCCTCTTCCTGGTGGGAAATGAGAGTTAAATTTGCCCGTCCAGAAACCTCCAGCTAGTCTGTCATTGGTTCTCCCTATTCCTGTTCATCTTCCGCAGAAATTGCAAACTGGGCCAAACAGGAGGTTAAAGGCACTGACTCTCCAAGTCGGGAGAGTGTTAGTAAAGCGTCTGGAATGTTGCACCCGAGTACCAAGTGACGAAAACTGACACATATTGGAACACGTCTCCCGATCACACGGTTGATCATACTCTGGGTTCCACATGCATGTTTTAGCTGAAGGAAGAATACCTTAAACCTGGAGAGTTGAGACCCGTGGAATGGGTACCATGCAATATGACTTCAAAGGGTCTTCATTTGCTCACCGAACCTCTCCAATCCTATCACTGCTACGTTTATGCCCCTGCACACACGCTTGATTCTCTTTTGGAGACATAGCAATCCATAGGTTTTAAGATACTTTTTAGTCAGGTATATTCTTAGGCATTTAATATGGGGTGTTGAGTCCATTTCGTTGAGCAAGGAGTAGCTCTTGTCTATTCCATATTTGGCTTAAGGAACTTTATCTGTGCTCATTTCAATCTCTGGTTTTATGCAGCACCCCAACTCACCTTTCCCCTTAAGCAAGCATAAGTTGGGTTTCTAAATTTGAGACCCTGTTCTGTTTTGTAATTCAGTTCCTGTGTAGCCAAGTTTACATTCCGTGTATTAGTGATATCTTATGATGTTTCTTTTTCTGTGTGACTTATTTCAGTTAGAATCATCGTACCTGAATCCACTCATTATGCTGCTACGGGCCTGATGACATAGATTTCATTGCTGAGTGATACTGCATTGTACGTAAGTACCACAACTTCTTTATCCATTTTTCACTTTCTGCGATATTGAACTTGTACCGTAAACCAGGTTCTTGTAAACAGAGCCGTCCAACCTTTGGGGTGGCTGTGTCTTTTGATTTTAATTTCCCTAAGCTATAGGACCATAAGTGGAAGTGCCCTAGGCTCTGTTGCTTTGTTTTTTAGATGTTTCAGGAAACACCATACACTTCTCCCGAGTGGCTGTTGGCAATTTACATCCCGCCCATCAGCATAACAAGGCTCCCAGTTCTCCATGGCCTGTCCTGCCTTTCTGGATTTTACACTTTTTTCAGATGGCCCTTTTGACCGGGGGGAAGTGAGACTTCACTGTAGTGCAGATTTCCTTTGCAAGCTTGCTTGGTTGGCCAAAAAGGGCGTATGCGTTTTTTCCTGAATATATTCAGGAAAAAACGCATACGCCCTTTTTGGCCAAGTGCATCATTGTGGACGTTCTGCCTCTTTTCCTATGCTTTAAATGCAATTCCAGTCTACCTCCTGAAATCGGTTTCCTGCAATTCTTCCCCGCTTTCAAGTCCTCTTGGCAGCCTTACTTCAGTATATTTTTGGACGATAGCTGTCATTTGTAACTCTGCAGGTTTGTGAATTACAGTGCCCCTGAGCTCCTTTCTTCAACTCGCTTTCTCGTGAGCTGGCCGCAACACCGCAGGATTGCTTCAGGCCCTAATCTGGTTCCGGCACGGCACGCTGAGCCTTTGGTTAATTCCTCTTCCTGGTGCGAAATGAGAGTTAAATTTGCCCATCCAGACACCTCCATCTAGTCTGTCATTGGTTCTCCCTATTCCTGTTCATCTTCCGCAGAAATTGCAAACTGGGCCAAACAGGAGGTTAAAGGCACTGACTCTCCAAGTCGGGAGAGTGTTAGTAAAGCGTCTGGAATGTTGCACCCGAGTACCAGGGGACGAAAACTGACACATATTGGAACACGTCTCCCGATCACACGGTTGATCATACTCTGGGTTCCACATGCATGTTTTAGCTGAAGGAAGAATACCTTAAACCTGGAGAGTTGAGACCCGTGGAATGGGTACCATGCAATATGACTTCAAAGGGTCTTCATTTGCTCACCGAACTTCTCCAATCCTATCACTGCTGCGTTTATGCCCCTGTACACACGCTTGATTCTCTTTCGGAGACATAACAATCCATAGGTTTTAAGATACCTCCTAGTCAGGTACACTCTTAGGCATTTAATATGGGGTGTTGAGTCCATTTCGTTGAGCAAGGAGTAGCTCTTGTCTATTCCATATTTGGCTTAAGGAACTTTATCTGTGCTCATTTCAATCTCTGGTTTTATGCAGCACCCCAACTCACCTTTCCCCTTAAGGAAGCATAAGTTGGTTTTCTAAATTTGAGACCCTGTTCTGTTTTGGAATTCAGTTCCTATGTAGCCAAGCTTACATTCCGTGTATTAGTGATATCTTATGATGTTTCTTTTTCTGTGTGACTTATTTCAGTTAGAATCATCATACCTGAATCCACTATTATGCTGCTACGGGCCTGATGACATAGATTTCCTTGCTGAGTGATATTGCATTGTACGTAAGTACCACAACTTCTTTATCCATTTTTCACTTTCTGCGATATTGAACTTGTACCGTAAACCTGGTTCTTGTAAACACAGCCGTGCCAAACTTTCGGGTGGCTGTGTCTTTTTGATTTTAATTTCCCTAAGCTATAGGACCATAAGCAGAAGTGCCCTAGGCTCTGTTGCTTTGTTTTTTAGCTGTTTCAGGAAACACCATACACTTCTCCAGAGTGGCTGTTGGCAATTTACATCCGCCCATCAGAATAACAAGGCTCCCAGTTCTCCATGGCCTGTCCTGCGTTTCTCGATTTTACACTTTTTTCAGATGGCCCTTTTGACCAGGGGGAAGTGAGACTTCATTGTAGTGCAGATTTCCTTTGCAAGCTTGCTTGGTTGGCCAAAAAGGGCGTATGCGTTTTTTCCTGAATATATTCAGGAAAAAACGCATACGCCCTTTTTGGCCAAGTGCATCATTGTGGACGTTCTGCCTCTTTTCCTATGCTTTAAATGCAATTCCAGTCTACCTCCTGAAATCGGTTTCCTGCAATTCTGCCCCAAGTTCAAGTCCTCTTGGCAGCCTTACTTCAGTATATTTTTGGACGATAGCTGTCATTTATAACTCTGCAGGTTTGTGAATTACAGTGCCCCTGAGCTCCTTTCTTCAACTCGCTTTCTCGTGAGCTGGCCGCAACACCGCAGGATGGCTTCAGGCCCTAATCTGGTTGCGGCACGGCACGCTGAGCCTTTGGTTAATTCCTCTTCCTGGTGGGAAATGAGAGTTAAATTTGCCCGTCCAGAAACCTCCAGCTAGTCTGTCATTGGTTCTCCCTATTCCTGTTCATCTTCCGCAGAAATTGCAAACTGGGCCAAACAGGAGGTTAAAGGCACTGACTCTCCAAGTCGGGAGAGTGTTAGTAAAGCGTCTGGAATGTTGCACCCGAGTACCAAGTGACGAAAACTGACACATATTGGAACACGTCTCCCGATCACACGGTTGATCATACTCTGGGTTCCACATGCATGTTTTAGCTGAAGGAAGAATACCTTAAACCTGGAGAGTTGAGACCCGTGGAATGGGTACCATGCAATATGACTTCAAAGGGTCTTCATTTGCTCACCGAACCTCTCCAATCCTATCACTGCTACGTTTATGCCCCTGCACACACGCTTGATTCTCTTTTGGAGACATAGCAATCCATAGGTTTTAAGATACTTTTTAGTCAGGTATATTCTTAGGCATTTAATATGGGGTGTTGAGTCCATTTCGTTGAGCAAGGAGTAGCTCTTGTCTATTCCATATTTGGCTTAAGGAACTTTATCTGTGCTCATTTCAATCTCTGGTTTTATGCAGCACCCCAACTCACCTTTCCCCTTAAGCAAGCATAAGTTGGGTTTCTAAATTTGAGACCCTGTTCTGTTTTGTAATTCAGTTCCTGTGTAGCCAAGTTTACATTCCGTGTATTAGTGATATCTTATGATGTTTCTTTTTCTGTGTGACTTATTTCAGTTAGAATCATCGTACCTGAATCCACTCATTATGCTGCTACGGGCCTGATGACATAGATTTCATTGCTGAGTGATACTGCATTGTACGTAAGTACCACAACTTCTTTATCCATTTTTCACTTTCTGCGATATTGAACTTGTACCGTAAACCAGGTTCTTGTAAACAGAGCCGTCCAACCTTTGGGGTGGCTGTGTCTTTTGATTTTAATTTCCCTAAGCTATAGGACCATAAGTGGAAGTGCCCTAGGCTCTGTTGCTTTGTTTTTTAGATGTTTCAGGAAACACCATACACTTCTCCCGAGTGGCTGTTGGCAATTTACATCCCGCCCATCAGCATAACAAGGCTCCCAGTTCTCCATGGCCTGTCCTGCCTTTCTGGATTTTACACTTTTTTCAGATGGCCCTTTTGACCGGGGGGAAGTGAGACTTCACTGTAGTGCAGATTTCCTTTGCAAGCTTGCTTGGTTGGCCAAAAAGGGCGTATGCGTTTTTTCCTGAATATATTCAGGAAAAAACGCATACGCCCTTTTTGGCCAAGTGCATCATTGTGGACGTTCTGCCTCTTTTCCTATGCTTTAAATGCAATTCCAGTCTACCTCCTGAAATCGGTTTCCTGCAATTCTTCCCCGCTTTCAAGTCCTCTTGGCAGCCTTACTTCAGTATAATTTTGGACGATAGCTGTCATTTATAACTCTGCAGGTTTGTGAATTACAGTGCCCCTGAGCTCCTTTCTTCAACTCGCTTTCTCGTGAGCTGGCGGCAACACCGCAGGATGGCTTCAGGCCCTAATCTGGTTCCGGCACGGCACGCTGAGCCTTTGGTTAATTCCTCTTCCTAATGGGAAATGAGAGTTAAATTTGCCCGTCCAGACACCTCCAGCTAGTCTGTCATTGGTTCTCCCTATTCCTGTTCATCTTCCGCAGAAATTGCAAACTGGGCCAAACAGGAGGTTAAAGGCACTGACTCTCCAAGTCGGGAGAGTGTTAGTAAAGCGTCTGGAATGTTGCACCCGAGTACCAGGGGACAAAAACTGAGACATATTGGAACACGTCTCCCGATCACACGGTTGATCATACTCTGGGTTCCACATGCATGTTTTAGCTGAAGGAAGAATACCTTAAACCTGGAGAGTTGAGACCCGTGGAATGGGTACCATGCAATATGACTTCAAAGGGTCTTCATTTGCTCACCGAACCTCTCCAATCCTATCACTGCTGCGTTTATGCCCCTGTACACACACTTGATTCACTTTCGGAGACATAGCAATCCA
Source organism: Lagenorhynchus albirostris (assembly GCF_949774975.1). NCBI lineage: Eukaryota > Metazoa > Chordata > Mammalia > Artiodactyla > Delphinidae > Lagenorhynchus > Lagenorhynchus albirostris. The sequence continues at coordinate 310,869 of NW_026783580.1, read as the reverse complement.
TAGGTTTTAAGATACTTCCTAGTCAGGTACACTCTTAGGCATTTAATTAGGGGTGTTGAGTCCATTTCGTTGAGCAAGGAGTAGCTCTTGTCTATTCCATATTTGGCTTAAGGAACTTTATCTGTGCTCATTTCAATCTCTGGTTTTATGCAGCACCCCAACTCACCTTTCCCCTTAAGCAAGCATAAGTTGGTTTTCCAAATTTGAGACCCTGTTCTGTTTTGTAATTCAGTTCCTGTGTAGCCAAGTTTACATTCCGTGTATTAGTGATATCTTATGATGTTTCTTTTTCTGTGTGACTTATTTCAGTTAGAATCATCATACCTGAATCCACTCATTATGCTGCTACGGGCCTGATGACATAGATTTCCTTGCTGAGTGATATTGCATTGTACGTAAGTACCACAACTTCTTTATCCATTTTTCACTTTCTGCGATATTGAACTTGTACCGTAAACCTGGTTCTTGTAAACACAGCCGTGCCAAACTTTCGGGTCGCTGTGTCTTTTTGATTTTAATTTCCCTAAGCTATAGGACCATAAGCAGAAGTGCCCTAGGCTCTGTTGCTTTGTTTTTTAGCTGTTTCAGGAAACACCATACACTTCTCCAGAGTGGCTGTTGGCAATTTACATCCCGCCCATCAGAATAACAAGGCTCCCAGTTCTCCATGGCCTGTCCTGCGTTTCTCGATTTTACACTTTTTTCAGATGGCCCTTTTGACCAGGGGGAAGTGAGACTTCATTGTAGTGCAGATTTCCTTTGCAAGCTTGCTTGGTTGGCCAAAAAGGGCGTATGCGTTTTTTCGTGAATATATTCAGGAAAAAACGCATACGCCCTTTTTGGCCAAGTGCATCATTGTGGACGTTCTGCCTCTTTTCCTATGCTTTAAATGCAATTCCAGTCTACCTCCTGAAATCGGTTTCCTGCAATTCTGCCCCAAGTTCAAGTCCTCTTGGCAGCCTTACTTCAGTATATTTTTGGACGATAGCTGTCATTTATAACTCTGCAGGTTTGTGAATTACAGTGCCCCTGAGCTCCTTTCTTCAACTCGCTTTCTCGTGAGCTGGCCGCAACACCGCAGGATGGCTTCAGGCCCTAATCTGGTTGCGGCACGGCACGCTGAGCCTTTGGTTAATTCCTCTTCCTGGTGGGAAATGAGAGTTAAATTTGCCCGTCCAGAAACCTCCATCTAGTCTGTCATTGGTTCTCCCTATTCCTGTTCATCTTCCGCAGAAATTGCAAACTGGGCCAAACAGGAGGTTAAAGGCACTGACTCTCCAAGTCGGGAGAGTGTTAGTAAAGCGTCTGGAATGTTGCACCCGAGTACCAAGTGACGAAAACTGACACATATTGGAACACGTCTCCCGATCACACGGTTGATCATACTCTGGGTTCCACATGCATGTTTTAGCTGAAGGAAGAATACCTTAAACCTGGAGAGTTGAGACCCGTGGAATGGGTACCATGCAATATGACTTCAAAGGGTCTTCATTTGCTCACCGAACCTCTCCAATCCTATCACTGCTACGTTTATGCCCCTGCACACACGCTTGATTCTCTTTTGGAGACATAGCAATCCATAGGTTTTAAGATACTTTTTAGTCAGGTATATTCTTAGGCATTTAATATGGGGTGTTGAGTCCATTTCGTTGAGCAAGGAGTAGCTCTTGTCTATTCCATATGTGGCTTAAGGAACTTTATCTGTGCTCATTTCAATCTCTGGTTTTATGCAGCACCCCAACTCACCTTTCCCCTTAAGCAAGCATAAGTTGGTTTTCTAAATTTGAGACCCTGTTCTGTTTTGCAATTCAGTTCCTGTGTAGCCAAGGTTACATTCCGTGTATTAGTGATATCTTATGATGTTTCTTTTTCTGTGTGACTTATTTCAGTTAGAATCATCGTACCTGAATCCACTCATTATGCTGCTACGGGCCTGATGACATAGATTTCATTGCTGAGTGATACTGCATTGTACGTAAGTACCACAACAACTTTATCCATTTTTCACTTTCTGCGATATTGAACTTGTACCGTAAACCACGTTCTTGTAAACGGAGCCGTCCCAACCTTTGGGGTGGCTGTGTCTTTTGATTTTAATTTCCCTAAGCTATAGGACCATAAGTGGAAGTGCCCTAGGCTCTGTTGCTTTGTTTTTTAGATGTTTCAGGAAACACCATACACTTCTCCCGAGTGGCTGTTGGCAATTTACATCCCGCCCATCAGCATAACAAGGCTCCCAGTTCTCCATGGCCTGTCCTGCCTTTCTGGATTTTACACTTTTTTCAGATGGCCCTTTTGACCGGGGGGAAGTGAGACTTCATTGTAGTGCAGATTTCCTTTGCAAGCTTGCTTGGTTGGCCAAAAAGGGCGTATGCGTTTTATCCTGAATATATTCAGGAAAAAACGCATACGCCCTTTTTGGCCAAGTGCATCATTGTGGACGTTCTGCCTCTTTTCCTATGCTTTCAATGCAATTCCAGTCTACCTCCTGAAATCGGTTTCCTGCAATTCTGCCCCGCTTTCAAGTCCTTTTGGCAGCCTTACTTCAGTATATTTTTGGACGATAGCTGTCATTTATAACTCTGCAGGTTTGTGAATTACAGTGCCCCTGAGCTCCTTTCTTCAACTCGCTTTCTCGTGAGCTGGCCGCAACCCCGCAGGATGGCTTCAGGCCCTAATCTGGTTCCGGCACGGCACGCTGAGCCTTTGGTTAATTCCTCTTCCTGGTGGGAAATGAGAGTTAAATTTGCCCGTCCAGACACCTCCAGCTAGTCTGTCATTGGTTCTCCCTATTCCTGTTCATCTTCCGCAGAAATTGCAAACTGGGCCAAACAGGAGGTTAAAGGCACTGACTCTCCAAGTCGGGAGAGTGTTAGTAAAGCGTCTGGAATGTTGCACCCGAGTACCAGGGGACAAAAATTGAGACATATTGGAACACGTCTCCCGATCACACGGTTGATCATACTCTGGGTTCCACATGCATGTTTTAGCTGAAGGAAGAATACCTTAAACCTGGAGAGTTGAGACCCGTGGAATGGGTACCATGCAATATGACTTCAAAGGGTCTTCATTTGCTCACCGAACCTCTCCAATCCTATCACTGCTGCGTTTATGCCCCTGTACACACACTTGATTCTCTTTCAGACACATAGCAATCCATAGGTTTTAAGATACTTCCTAGTCAGGTACACTCTTAGGCATTTAATATGGGGTGTTGAGTGCATTTCGTTGAGCAAGGAGTAGCTCTTGTCTATTCCATATTTGGCTTAAGGAACTTTATCTGTGCTCATTTCAATCTCTGGTTTTATGCAGCACCCCAACTCACCTTTCCCCTTAAGCAAGCATAAGTTGGTTTTCTAAATTTGAGACCCTGTTCTGTTTTGTAATTCAGTTCCTGTGTAGCCAAGGTTACATTCCGTGTATTAGTGATATCTTATGATGTTTCTTTTTCTGTGTGACTTATTTCAGTTAGAATCATCGTACCTGAATCCACTCATTATGCTGCTACCGGCCTGATGACATAGATTTCATTGCTGAGTGATACTGCATTGTACGTAAGTACCACAACTTCTTTATCCATTTTTCACTTTCTGCGATATTGAACTTGTACCGTAAACCAGGTTCTTGTAAACAGAGCCGTCCCAACCTTTGGGGTGGCTGTGTCTTTTGATTTTAATTTCCCTAAGCTATAGGACCATAAGTGGAAGTGCCCTAGGCTCTGTTGCTTTGTTTTTTAGATGTTTCAGGAAACACCATACACTTCTCCCGAGTGGCTGTTGGCAATTTACATCCCGCCCATCAGCATAACAAGGCTCCCAGTTCTCCATGGCCTGTCCTGCCTTTCTGGATTTTACACTTTTTTCAGATGGCCCTTTTGACCGGGGGGAAGTGAGACTTCACTGTAGTGCAGATTTCCTTTGCAAGCTTGCTTGGTTGGCCAAAAAGGGCGTATGCGTTTTTTCCTGAATATATTCAGGAAAAAACGCATACGCCCTTTTTGGCCAAGTGCATCATTGTGGACGTTCTGCCTCTTTTCCTATGCTTTAAATGCAATTCCAGTCTACCTCCTGAAATCGGTTTCCTGCAATTCTGCCCCGCTTTCAAGTCCTCTTGGCAGCCTTACTTCAGTATATTTTTGGACGATAGCTGTCATTTATAACTCTGCAGGTTTGTGAATTACAGTGCCCCTGAGCTCCTTTCTTCAACTCGCTCTCTCATGAGCTGGCCGCAACACCGCAGGATGGCTTCAGGCCCTAATCTGGTTCCGGCACGGCACGCTGAGCCTTTGGTTAATTCCTCTTCCTGGTGGGAAATGAGAGTTAAATTTGCCCGTCCAGACACCTCCAGCTAGTCTCTCATTGGTTCTCCCTATCCCTGTTCATCTTCCGCAGAAATTGCAAACTGGGCCAAACAGGAGGTTAAAGGCACTGACTCTCCAAGTCGGGAGAGTGTTAGTAAAGCGTCTGGAATGTTGCACCCGAGTACCAGGGGACGAAAACTGAGACATATTGGAACACGTCTCCCGATCACACGGTTGATCATACTCTGGGTTCCACATGCATGTTTTAGCTGAAGGAAGAATACCTTAAACCTGGAGAGTTGAGACCCGTGGAATGGGTACCATGCAATATGACTTCAAAGGGTCTTCATTTGCTCACCGAACCTCTCCAATCCTATCACTGCTGCGTTTATGCCCCTGTACACACACTTGATTCTCTTTCAGACACATAGCAATCCATAGGTTTTAAGATACTTCCTAGTCAGGTACACTCTTAGGCATTTAATATGGGGTGTTGAGTCCATTTCGTTGAGCAAGGAGTAGCTCTTGTCTATTCCATATTTGGCTTAAGGAACTTTATCTGTGCTCATTTCAATCTCTGGTTTTATGCAGCACCCCAACTCACCTTTCCCCTTAAGCAAGCATAAGTTGGTTTTCTAAATTTGAGACCCTGTTCTGTTTTGTAATTCAGTTCCTGTGTAGCCAAGGTTACATTCCGTGTATTAGTGATATCTTATGATGTTTCTTTTTCTGTGTGACTTATTTCAGTTAGAATCATCGTACCTGAATCCACTCATTATGCTGCTACCGGGCTGATGACATAGATTTCATTGCTGAGTGCTACTGCATTGTACGTAAGTACCACAACTTCTTTATCCATTTTTCACTTTCTGCGATATTGAACTTGTACCGTAAACCAGGTTCTTGTAAACAGAGCCGTCCCAACCTTTGGGGTGGCTGTGTCTTTTGATTTTAATTTCCCTAAGCTATAGGACCATAAGTAGAAGTGCCCTAGGCTCTGTTGCTTTGTTTTTTAGATGTTTCAGGAAACACCATACACTTCTCCCGAGTGGCTGTTGGCAATTTACATCCCGCCCATCAGCATAACAAGGCTCCCAGTTCTCCATGGCCTGTCCTGCCTTTCTGGATTTTACACTTTTTTCAGATGGCCCTTTTGACCGGGGGGAAGTGAGACTTCATTGTAGTGCAGATTTCCTTTGCAAGCTTGCTTGGTTGGCCAAAAAGGGCGTATGCGTTTTATCCTGAATATATTCAGGAAAAAACGCATACGCCCTTTTTGGCCAAGTGCATCATTGTGGACGTTCTGCCTCTTTTCCTATGCTTTAAATGCAATTCCAGTCTACCTCCTGAAATCGGTTTCCTGCAATTCTGCCCCGCTTTCAAGTCCTCTTGGCAGCCTTACTTCAGTATATTTTTGGACGATAGCTGTCATTTATAACTCTGCAGGTTTGTGAATTACAGTGCCCCTGAGCTCCTTTCTTCAAGTCGCTTTCTCGTGAGCTGGCCGCAACCCCGCAGGATGGCTTCAGGCCCTAATCTGGTTCCGGCACGGCACGCTGAGCCTTTGGTTAATTCCTCTTCCTGGTGGGAAATGAGAGTTAAATTTGCCCGTCCAGACACCTCCAGCTAGTCTGTCATTGGTTCTCCCTATTCCTGTTCATCTTCCGCAGAAATTGCAAACTGGGCCAAACAGGAGGTTAAAGGCACTGACTCTCCAAGTCGGGAGAGTGTTAGTAAAGCGTCTGGAATGTTGCACCCGAGTACCAGGGGACAAAAACTGAGACATATTGGAACACGTCTCCCGATCACACGGTTGATCATACTCAGGGTTCCACATGCATGTTTTAGCTGAAGGAAGAATACCTTAAACCTGGAGAGTTGAGACCCGTGGAATGGGTACCATGCAATATGACTTCAAAGGGTCTTCATTTGCTCACCGAACCTCTCCAATCCTATCACTGCTACGTTTATGCCCCTGTACACACACTTGATTCTCTTTCAGACACATAGCAATCCATAGGTTTTAAGATACTTCCTAGTCAGGTACACTCTTAGGCATTTAATATGGGGTGTTGAGTCCATTTCGTTGAGCAAGGAGTAGCTCTTGTCTATTCCATATTTGGCTTAAGGAACTTTATCTGTGCTCATTTCAATCTCTGGTTTTATGCAGCACCCCAACTCACCTTTCCCCTTAAGCAAGCATAAGTTGGTTTTCTAAATTTGAGACCCTGTTCTGTTTTGTAATTCAGTTCCTGTGTAGCCAAGGTTACATTCCGTGTATTAGTGATATCTTATGATGTTTCTTTTTCTGTGTGACTTATTTCAGTTAGAATCATCGTACCTGAATCCACTCATTATGCTGCTACGGGCCTGATGACATAGATTTCATTGCTGAGTGATACTGCATTGTACGTAAGTACCACAACTTCTTTATCCATTTTTCACTTTCTGCGATATTGAACTTGTACCGTAAACCAGGTTCTTGTAAACAGAGCCGTCCCAACCTTTGGGGTGGCTGTGTCTTTTGATTTTAATTTCCCTAAGCTATAGGACCATAAGTGGAAGTGCCCTAGGCTCTGTTGCTTTGTTTTTTAGATGTTTCAGGAAACACCATACACTTCTCCCGAGTGGCTGTTGGCAATTTACATCCCGCCCATCAGCATAACAAGGCTCCCAGTTCTCCATGGCCTGTCCTGCCTTTCTGGATTTTACACTTTTTTCAGATGGCCCTTTTGACCGGGGGGAAGTGAGACTTCATTGTAGTGCAGATTTCCTTTGCAAGCTTGCTTGGTTGGCCAAAAAGGGCGTATGCGTTTTTTCCTGAATATATTCAGGAAAAAACGCATACGCCCTTTTTGGCCAAGTGCATCATTGTGGACGTTCTGCCTCTTTTCCTATGCTTTAAATGCAATTCCAGTCTACCTCCTGAAATCGGTTTCCTGCAATTCTGCCCCGCTTTCAAGTCCTCTTGGCAGCCTTACTTCAGTATATTTTTGGACGATAGCTGTCATTTATAACTCTGCAGGTTTGTGAATTACAGTGCCCCTGAGCTCCTTTCTTCAACTCGCTCTCTCGTGAGCTGGCCGCAACACCGCAGGATGGCTTCAGGCCCTAATCTGGTTCCGGCACGGCACGCTGAGCCTTTGGTTAATTCCTCTTCCTGGTGGGAAATGAGAGTTAAATTTGCCCGTCCAGACACCTCCAGCTAGTCTCTCATTGGTTCTCCCTATCTCTGTTCATCTTCCGCAGAAATTGCAAACTGGGCCAAACAGGAGGTTAAAGGCACTGACTCTCCAAGTCGGGAGAGTGTTAGTAAAGCGTCTGGAATGTTGCACCCGAGTACCAGGGGACGAAAACTGACACATATTGGAACACGTCTCCCGATCACACGGTTGATCATACTCTGGGTTCCACATGCATGTTTTAGCTGAAGGAAGAATACCTTAAACCTGGAGAGTTGAGACCCGTGGAATGGGTACCATGCAATATGACTTCAAAGGGTCTTCATTTGCTCACCGAACCTCTCCAATCCTATCACTGCTGTGTTTATGCCCCTGTACACACACTTGATTCTCTTTCAGAGACATAGCAATCCATAGGTTTTAAGATACTTCCTAGTCAGGTACACTCTTAGGCATTTAATATGGGGTGTTGAGTCCATTTCGTTGAGCAAGGAGTAGCTCTTGTCTATTCCATATTTGGCTTAAGGAACTTTATCTGTGCTCATTTCAATCTCTGGTTTTATGCAGCACCCCAACTCACCTTTCCCCTTAAGCAAGCATAAGTTGGTTTTCTAAATTTGAGACCCTGTTCTGTTTTGGAATTCAGTTCCTGTGTAGCCAAGGTTACATTCCGTGTATTAGTGATATCTTATGATGTTTCTTTTTCTGTGTGACTTATTTCAGTTAGAATCATCGTACCTGAATCCACTCATTATGCTGCTACGGGCCTGATGACATAGATTTCATTGCTGAGTGATACTGCATTGTACGTAAGTACCACAACTTCTTTATCCATTTTTCACTTTCTGCGATATTGAACTTGTACCGTAAACCAGGTTCTTGTAAACAGAGCCGTCCCAACCTTTGGGGTGGCGGTGTCTTTTTGATTTTAATTTCCCTAAGCTATAGGACCATAAGTGGAAGTGCCCTAGGCTCTGTTGCTTTGTTTTTTAGATGTTTCAGGAAACACCATACACTTCTCCCGAGTGGCTGTTGGCAATTTACATCCCGCCCATCAGCATAACAAGGCTCCCAGTTCTCCATGGCCTGTCCTGCCTTTCTGGATTTTACACTTTTTTCAGATTGCCCTTTTGACCGGGGGGAAGTGAGACTTCATTGTAGTGCAGATTTCCTTTGCAAGCTTGCTTGGTTGGCCAAAAAGGGCGTATGCGTTTTTTCCTGAATATATTCAGGAAAAAACGCATACGCCCTTTTTGGCCAAGTGCATCATTGTGGACGTTCTGCCTCTTTTCCTATGCTTTAAATGCAATTCCAGTCTACCTCCTGAAATCGGTTTCCTGCAATTCTGCCCCGCTTTCAAGTCCTCTTGGCAGCCTTACTTCAGTATATTTTTGGACGATAGCTGTCATTTATAACTCTGCAGGTTTGTGAATTACAGTGCCCCTGAGCTCCTTTCTTCAAGTCGCTTTCTCGTGAGCTGGCCGCAACACCGCAGGATGGCTTCAGGCCCTAATCTGGTTCCGGCACGGCACGCTGAGCCTTTGGTTAATTCCTCTTCCTGGTGGGAAATGAGAGTTAAATTTGCCCGTCCAGACACCTCCAGCTAGTCTCTCATTGGTTCTCCCTATTCCTGTTCATCTTCCGCAGAAATTGCAAACTGGGCCAAACAGGAGGTTAAAGGCACTGACTCTCCAAGTCGGGAGAGTGTTAGTAAAGCGTCTGGAATGTTGCACCCGAGTACCAGGGGACGAAAACTGAGACATATTGGAACACGTCTCCCGATCACACGGTTGATCATACTCTGGGTTCCACATGCATGTTTTAGCTGAAGGAAGAATACCTTAAACCTGGAGAGTTGAGACCCGTGGAATGGGTACCATGCAATATGACTTCAAAGGGTCTTCATTTGCTCACCGAACCTCTCCAATCCTATCACTGCTGCGTTTATGCCCCTGTACACACACTTGATTCTCTTTCAGAGACATAGCAATCCATAGGTTTTAAGATACTTCCTAGTCAGGTACACTCTTAGGCATTTAATATGGGGTGTTGAGTCCATTTCGTTGAGCAAGGAGTAGCTCTTGTCTATTCCATATTTGGCTTAAGGAAATTTATCTGTGCTCATTTCAATCTCTGGTTTTATGCAGCACCCCAACTCACCTTTCCCCTTAAGCAAGCATAAGTTGGGTTTCTAAATTAGAGACCCTGTTCTGTTTGGTAATTCAGTTCCTGTGTAGCCAAGTTTACATTCCGTGTATTAGTGATATCTTATGATGTTTCTTTTTCTGTGTGACTTATTTCAGTTAGAATCATCGTACCTGAATCCACTCATTATGCTGCTACGGGCCTGATGACATAGATTTCATTGCTGAGTGATATTGCATTGTACGTAAGTACCACAACTTCTTTATCCATTTTTCACTTTCTGCGATATTGAACTTGTACCGTAAACCAGGTTCTTGTAAACAGAGCCCTCCTAACCTTTGGGGTGCCTGTGTCTTTTGATTTTAATTTCCCTAAGCTATAGGACCATAAGTGGAAGTGCCCTAGGCTCTGTTGCTTTGTTTTTTAGATGTTTCAGGAAACACCATACACTTCTCCCGAGTGGCTGTTGGCAATTTACATCCCGCCCATCAGCATATCAAGGCTCCCAGTTCTCCATGGCCTGTCCTGCCTTTCTGGATTTTACACTTTTTTCAGATGGCCCTTTTGACCGGTGGGAAGTGAGACTTCATTGTAGTGCAGATTTCCTTTGCAAGCTTGCTTGGTTGGCCAAAAAGGGCGTATGCGTTTTATCCTGAATATATTCAGGAAAAAACGCATACGCCCTTTTTGGCCAAGTGCATCATTGTGGACGTTCTGCCTCTTTTCCTATGCTTTAAATGCAATTCCAGTCTACCTCCTGAAATCGGTTTCCTGCAATTCTGCCCCGCTTTCAAGTCCTCTTGGCAGCCTTACTTCAGTATATTTTTGGACGATAGCTGTCATTTATAACTCTGCAGGTTTGTGAATTACAGTGCCCCTGAGCTCCTTTCTTCAACTCGCTTTCTCGTGAGCTGGCCGCAACCCCGCAGGATGGCTTCAGGCCCTAATCTGGTTCCGGCACGGCACGCTGAGCCTTTGGTTAATTCCTCTTCCTGGTGGGAAATGAGAGTTAAATTTGCCCGTCCAGACACCTCCAGCTAGTCTCTCATTGGTTCTCCCTATTCCTGTTCATCTTCCGCAGAAATTGCAAACTGGGCCAAACAGGAGGTTAAAGGCACTGACTCTCCAAGTCGGGAGAGTGTTAGTAAAGCGTCTGGAATGTTGCACCCGAGTACCAGGGGACGAAAACTGAGACATATTGGAACACGTCTCCCGATCACACGGTTGATCATACTCTGGGTTCCACATGCATGTTTTAGCTGAAGGAAGAATACCTTAAACCTGGAGAGTTGAGACCCGTGGAATGGGTACCATGCAATATGACTTCAAAGGGTCTTCATTTGCCCACCGAACCTCTCCAATCCTATCACTGCTGTGTTTATGCCCCTGTACACACACTTGATTCTCTTTCAGAGACATAGCAATCCATAGGTTTTAAGATACTTCCTAGTCAGGTACACTCTTAGGCATTTAATATGGGGTGTTGAGTCCATTTCGTTGAGCAAGGAGTAGCTCTTGTCTATTCCATATTTGGCTTAAGGAACTTTATCTGTGCTCATTTCAATCTCTGGTTTTATGCAGCACCCCAACTCACCTTTCCCCTTAAGCAAGCATAAGTTGGTTTTCTAAATTTGAGACCCTGTTCTGTTTTGTAATTCAGTTCCTGTGTAGCCAAGGTTACATTCCGTGTATTAGTGATATCTTATGATGTTTCTTTTTCTGTGTGACTTATTTCAGTTAGAATCATCGTACCTGAATCCACTCATTATGCTGCTACGGGCCTGATGACATAGATTTCATTGCTGAGTGATACTGCATTGTACGTAAGTACCACAACTTCTTTATCCATTTTTCACTTTCTGCGATATTGAACTTGTACCGTAAACCAGGTTCTTGTAAACAGAGCCGTCCCAACCTTTGGGGTGGCTGTGTCTTTTGATTTTAATTTCCCTAAGCTATAGGACCATAAGTGGAAGTGCCCTAGGCTCTGTTGCTTTGTTTTTTAGATGTTTCAGGAAACACCATACACTTCTCCCGAGTGGCTGTTGGCAATTTACATCCCGCCCATCAGCATAACAAGGCTCCCAGTTCTCCATGGCCTGTCCTGCCTTTCTGGATTTTACACTTTTTTCAGATGGCCCTTTTGACCGGGGGGAAGTGAGACTTCATTGTAGTGCAGATTTCCTTTGCAAGCTTGCTTGGTTGGCCAAAAAGGGCGTATGCGTTTTATCCTGAATATATTCAGGAAAAAACGCATACGCCCTTTTTGGCCAAGTGCATCATTGTGGACGTTCTGCCTCTTTTCCTATGCTTTAAATGCAATTCCAGTCTACCTCCTGAAATCGGTTTCCTGCAATTCTGCCCCGCTTTCAAGTCCTCTTGGCAGCCTTACTTCAGTATATTTTTGGACGATAGCTGTCATTTATAACTCTGCAGGTTTGTGAATTACAGTGCCCCTGAGCTCCTTTCTTCAACTCGCTTTCTCGTGAGCTGGCCGCAACCCCGCAGGATGGCTTCAGGCCCTAATCTGGTTCCGGCACGGCACGCTGAGCCTTTGGTTAATTCCTCTTCCTGGTGGGAAATGAGAGTTAAATTTGCCCGTCCAGACACCTCCAGCTAGTCTGTCATTGGTTCTCCCTATTCCTGTTCATCTTCCGCAGAAATTGCAAACTGGGCCAAACAGGAGGTTAAAGGCACTGACTCTCCAAGTCGGGAGAGTGTTAGTAAAGCGTCTGGAATGTTGCACCCGAGTACCAGGGGACGAAAACTGAGACATATTGGAACACGTCTCCCGATCACACGGTTGATCATACTCTGGGTTCCACATGCATGTTTTAGCTGAAGGAAGAATACCTTAAACCTGGAGAGTTGAGACCCGTGGAATGGGTACCATGCAATATGACTTCAAAGGGTCTTCATTTGCCCACCGAACCTCTCCAATCCTATCACTGCTGCGTTTATGCCCCTGTACACACACTTGATTCTCTTTCAGAGACATAGCAATCCATAGGTTTTAAGATACTTCCTAGTCAGGTACACTCTTAGGCATTTAATATGGGGTGTTGAGTCCATTTCGTTGAGCAAGGAGTAGCTCTTGTCTATTCCATATTTGGCTTAAGGAACTTTATCTGTGCTCATTTCAATCTCTGGTTTTATGCAGCACCCCAACTCACCTTTCCCCTTAAGCAAGCATAAGTTGGGTTTCTAGATTAGAGACCCTGTTCTGTTTTGTAATTCAGTTCCTGTGTAGCCAAGTTTACATTCCGTGTATTAGTGATATCTTATGATGTTTCTTTTCCTGTGTGACTTATTTCAGTTAGAATCATCGTACCTGAATCCACTCATTATGCTGCTACGGGCCTGATGACATAGATTTCATTGCTGAGTGATACTGCATTGTACGTAAGTACCACAACTTCTTTATCCATTTTTCACTTTCTGCGATATTGAACTTGTACCGTAAACCAGGTTCTTGTAAACAGAGCCGTCCCAACCTTTGGGGTGGCTGTGTCTTTTGATTTTAATTTCCCTAAGCTATAGGACCATAAGTGGAAGTGCACTAGGCTCTGTTGCTTTGTTTTTTAGATATTTCAGGAAACACCATACAGTTCTCCCGAGTGGCTGTTGGCTATTTACATCACACCCATCAGCATAACAAGGCTCCCAGTTCTCCATGGCCTGTCCTGCCTTTCTGGATTTTACACTTTTCTCAGATGGCCCTTTTGACCGGGGGGAAGTGAGACTTCATTGTAGGGCAGATTTCCTTTGCAAGCTTGCTTGGTTGGCCAAAAAGGGCGTATGCGTTTTTTCCTGAATATATTCAGGAAAAAACGCATACGCCCTTTTTGGCCAAGTGCATCATTGTGGACGTTCTGCCTCTTTTCCTATGCTTTAAATGCAATTCCAGTCTACCTCCTGAAATCGGTTTCCTGCAATTCTGCCCCGCTTTCAAGTCCTCTTGGCAGCCTTACTTCAGTATATTTTTGGACGATAGCTGTCATTTATAACTCTGCAGGTTTGTGAATTACAGTGCCCCTGAGCTCCTTTCTTCAACTCGCTTTCTCGTGAGCTGGCCGCAACCCCGCAGGATGGCTTCAGGCCCTAATCTGGTTCCGGCACGGCACGCTGAGCCTTTGGTTAATTCCTCTTCCTGGTGGGAAATGAGAGTTAAATTTGCCCGTCCAGACACCTCCAGCTAGTCTCTCATTGGTTCTCCCTATCCCTGTTCATCTTCCGCAGAAATTGCAAACTGGGCCAAACAGGAGTTTAAAGGCACTGACTCTCCAAGTCGGGAGAGTGTTAGTAAAGCGTCTGGAATGTTGCACCCGAGTACCAGGGGACGAAAACTGAGACATATTGGAACACGTCTCCCGATCACACGGTTGATCATACTCTGGGTTCCACATGCATGTTTTAGCTGAAGGAAGAATACCTTAAACCTGGAGAGTTGAGACCCGTGGAATGGGTACCATGCAATATGACTTCAAAGGGTCTTCATTTGCTCACCGAACCTCTCCAATCCTATCACTGCTGCGTTTATGCCCCTGTACACACACTTGATTCTCTTTCAGAGACATAGCAATCCATAGGTTTTAAGATACTTCCTAGTCAGGTACACTCTTAGGCATTTAATATGGGGTGTTGAGTCCATTTCGTTGAGCAAGGAGTAGCTCTTGTCTATTCCATATTTGGCTTAAGGAACTTTATCTGTGCTCATTTCAATCTCTGGTTTTATGCAGCACCCCAACTCACCTTTCCCCTTAAGCAAGCATAAGTTGGTTTTCTAAATTTGAGACCCTGTTCTGTTTTGTAATTCAGTTCCTGTGTAGCCAAGTTTACATTCCGTGTATTAGTGATATCTTATGATGTTTCTTTTTCTGTGTGACTTATTTCAGTTAGAATCATCGTACCTGAATCCACTCATTATGCTGCTACGGGCCTGATGACATAGATTTCCTTGCTGAGTGATACTGCATTGTATGTAAGTACCACAACTTCTTTATCCATTTTTCACTTTCTGCGATATTGAACTTGTACCGTAAACCAGGTTCTTGTAAACAGAGCCGTCCCAACCTTTGGGGTGGCGGTGTCTTTTTGATTTTAATTTCCCTAAGCTATAGGACCATAAGTGGAAGTGCCCTAGGCTCTGTTGCTTTGTTTTTTAGATGTTTCAGGAAACACCATACACTTCTCCCGAGTGGCTGTTGGCAATTGACATCCCGCCCATCAGCATAACAAGGCTCCCAGTTCTCCATGGCCTGTCCTGCCTTTCTGGATTTTACACTTTTTTCAGATGGCCCTTTTGACCGGGGGGAAGTGAGACTTCATTGTAGTGCAGATTTCCTTTGCAAGCTTGCTTGGTTGGCCAAAAAGGGCGTATGCGTTTTTTCCTGAATATATTCAGGAAAAAACGCATACGCCCTTTTTGGCCAAGTGCATCATTGTGGACGTTCTGCCTCTTTTCCTATGCTTTAAATGCAATTCCAGTCTACCTCCTGAAATCGGTTTCCTGCAATTCTGCCCCGCTTTCAAGTCCTCTTGGCAGCCTTACTTCAGTATATTTTTGGACGATAGCTGTCATTTATAACTCTGCAGGTTTGTGAATTACAGTGCCCCTGAGCTCCTTTCTTCAACTCGCTTTCTCGTGAGCTGGCCGCAGCACCACAGGATGGCTTCAGGCCCTAATCTGGTTCTGGCACGGCACGCTGAGCCTTTGGTTAATTCCTCTTCCTGGTGGGAAATGAGAGTTAAATTTGCCCGTCCAGACACCTCCAGCTAGTCTGTCATTGGTTCTCCCTATTCCTGTTCATCTTAGGCAGAAATTGCAAACTGGGCCAAACAGGAGGTTAAAGGCACTGACTCTCCAAGTCGGGAGAGTGTTAGTAAAGCGTCTGGAATGTTGCACCCGAGTACCTGGGGACGAAACCTGAGACATACTTGAACACGTCTGCCGATCACACGGTTGATCATACTCAGGGTTCCACATGCATGTTTTAGCTGAAGGAAGAATACCTTAAACCTGGAGATTTGAGACCCGTGGAATGGGTACCATGCAATATGACTTCAAAGGGTCTTCATTTGCTCACCGAACCTCTCCAATCCTATCACTGCTGCGTTTATGCCCCTGTACACACGCTTGATTCTCTTTCGGAGACATAGCAATCCATAGGTTTTAAGATTCTTCCTAGTCAGGTATATTTTTATGTGTTTAATATGGGGTGTTGAATCCATTTCGTTGAGCAAGGAGTAGCTCTTGTCTATTACATATTTGGCTTAAGGAACTTTATCTGTGCTCATTTCAATCTCTGGTTTTATGCGGCACCCCAACTCACCTTTCCCCTTAAGCAAGCATAAGTTGGTTTTCTAAATTTGAGACCCTGTTCTGTTTTGAAATTCAGTTCCTGTGTAGCCAAGTTTACATTCCGTGTATTAGTGATATCTTATGATGTTTCTTTTTCTGTGTGACTTATTTCAGTTAGAATCATCATACCTGAATCCACTCATTATGCTGCTACGGGCCTGATGATATAGATTTCATTGCTGAGTGATACTGCATTGTACGTAAGTACCACAACTTCTTTATCCATTTTTCACTTTCTGCTATAGTGAACTTGTACCGTAAACCAGGTTCTTGTAAACAGAGCCGTCCCAACCTTTGGGGTGGCTGTGTCTTTTTGATTTTAATTTCCCTAAGCTATAGGACCATAAGTGGAAGTGCCCTAGGCTCTGTTGCTTTGTTTTTTAGATGTTTCAGGAAACACCATACACTTCTCCCGAGTGGCTGTTGGCAATTTACATCCCGCCCATCAGCATAACAAGGCTCCCAGTTCTCCATGGCCTGTCCTGCCTTTCTGGATTTTACACTTTTTTCAGATGGCCCTTTTGACCGGGGGGAAGTGAGACTTCATTGTAGTGCAGATTTCCTTTGCAAGCTTGCTTGGTTGGCCAAAAAGGGCGTATGCGTTTTTTCCTGAATATATTCAGGAAAAAACGCATACGCCCTTTTTGGCCAAGTGCATCATTGTGGACGTTCTGCCTCTTTTCCTATGCTTTCAATGCAATTCCAGTCTACCTCCTGAAATCGGTTTCCTGCAATTCTGCCCCGCTTTCAAGTCCTCTTGGCAGCCTTACTTCAGTATATTTTTGGACGATAGCTGTCATTTATGACTCTGCACTTATGTGAATTACAGTGCCCCTGAGCTCCTTTCTTCAACTCGCTTTCTCGTGAGCTGGCCGCAACACCGCAGGATGGCTTCAGGCCCTAATCTTGTTCCCGCACGGCATGCTGAGCCTTTGGTTAATTCCTCTTCCTGGTGGGAAATGAGAGTTAAATTTGCCCGTCCAGACACCTCCAGCTAGTCTGTCATTGGTTCTCCCTATTCCTGTTCATCTTCCGCAGAAATTGCAAACTGGGCCAAACAGGAGGTTAAAGGCGCTGACTCTCCAAGTCGGGAGAGTGTTAGTAAAGCGTCTGGAATGTTGCACCCGAGTACCAGGGGACGGAAACTGACACATATTGGAACACGTCTCCCGATCACACGGTTGATCATACTCTGGGTTCCACATGCATGTTTTACCTGAAGGAAGAATACCTGAAACCTGGAGAGTTGAGACCCGTGGAATGGGTACCATGCAATATGATTTCAAAGGGTCTTCATTTGCTCACCGAAACTCTCCATATCTATCACTGCTGCGTTTATGCCCCTGTACACACGCTTGATTCTCTTTCGGAGACATAGCAATCCATAGGTTTTAAGATACTTCCTAGTCAGGTACACTCTTAGGCGTTTAATATGGGGTGTTGAGTCCATTACGTTGAGCAAGGAGTAGCTCTTGTCTATTCCATACTTGGCTTAAGGAACTTTATCTGTGCTCATTTCAATCTCTGGTTTTATGCAACTCCCCAACTCACCTTTCCCCTTAAGCAAGCATAAGTTGGTTTTCTAAATTTGAGTCCCTGTTCTGTTTTGCAATTCAGTTCCTGTGTAGCCAAGTTTATATTCCGTGTATTAGTGATATCTTATGATGTTTCTTTTTCTGTGTGACTTATTTCAGTTAGAATCATCATACCTGAATCCACTCATTATGCTGCTACGGGCCTGATGACATAGATTTCATTGCTGTGTGATATTGCATTGTACGTAAGTACCACCACTTCTTTATCCATTTTTCACTTTCTGCGATATTGAACTTGTACCGTAAACCAGGTTCTTGTAAACAGAGCCGTCCCAAACTTTGGGGTGGCTGTGTCTTTTGATTTTAATTTCCCTAAGCTATAGGACCATAAGTGGAAGTGCCCTACGCTCTGTTGCTTTGTTTTTTAGATGTTTCAGGAAACACCATACACTTCTCCGGAGTGGCTGTTGGCAAGTTACATCCTGCCCATCAGCATAACAAGGCTCCCAGTTCTCCATGGCCTGTCCTGCCTTTCTGGATTTTACACTTTTTTCAGATGGCCCTTTTGACCGGGGGGAAGTGAGACTTCATTGTAGTGCAGATTTCCTTTGCAAGCTTGCTTGGTTGGCCAAAAAGTGCGTATGCGTTTTTTCCTGAATATATTCAGGAAAAAACGCATACGCCCTTTTTGGCCAAGTGCATCATTGTGGACGTTCTGCCTCTTTTCCTATGCTTTCAATGCAATTCCAGTCTACCTCCTGAAATCGGTTTCCTGCAATTCTGCCCCGCTTTCAAGTCCTCTTGGCAGCCTTACTTCAGTATATTTTTGGACGATAGCTGTCATTTATAACTCTGCAGGTTTGTGAATTACAGTGCCCCTGAGCTCCTTTCTTCAACTCGCTTTCTCGTGAGCTGGCCGCAACACCGCAGGAAGGCTTCAGGCCCTAATCTGGTTCCGGCACGGCACGCTGAGCCTTTGGTTAATTCCTCTTCCTGGTGGGAAATGAGAGTTAAATTTGCCCGTCCAGACACCTCCAGCTAGTCTGTCATTGGTTCTCCCTATTCCTGTTCATCTTCCGCAGAAATTGCAAACTGGGCCAAACAGGAGGTTAAAGGCACTGACTCTCCAAGTCGGGAGAGTGTTCGTAAAGCCTCTGGCATGTTGCACCCGAGTACCAGGGAACGAAAAGTGAGACACATTTGATTATGTTTCTCGATCACATGGTGGATCATACTCTGGGTTCCACATGCATGTTTTAGCTGAAGGAAGTATCCCTTAAACCTGTAGAGTTGAGACCCATGGAATGGGTACCATGCAATATGACTTCAAAGGTCTTCATTTGCTCACCGAACCTCACCAATCTTATGAGCCCCAAGTGTCCAGCCTTATGTGTCACCCAGCTCTGGGTGTAGATGTGGTAAATGCAGGTTGCATTAGAAGCCTTGAATGAATTACTTAAGTATTTCTCTCTATTTCACTGTCATTGTGTTTTGTTTAAGAAATTTATTTTTATTATGGGATTTACCTGATTTTCACTGCTTTAATGCCGCTGTACACACTCTTGATTCTCTTACAGAGATATATAAATCCATAGGTTTTATGATTCTTACTAGTCAGGTATATTCCTAGGCGTTGAATATGGGGTGTTGAGTCCATTTCGTTGAGCAAGGAGTAGCTCTTGTCTATTCCATATTTGGCTTAAGGAACTTTATCTGTGCTCATTTCAATCTCTGGTTTTATGCAGCACCCCAACTCACCTTTCCCCTTAAGCAAGCATAAGTTGGTTTTCTAAATTTGAGACCCTGTTCTGTTTTGGAATTCAGTTCCTGTGTAGCCAAGTTTACATTCCGTGTATTAGTGATACCTTATGATGTTTCTTTTTCTGTGTGACTTATTTCAGTTAGATTCATCGTACTTAGTCCACTCATTATGCTGCTACGGGCCTGATGACATAGATTTCATTGCTGAGTGATATTGCATTGTACGTAAGTACCACAACTTCTTTATCCATTTTTCACTTTCTGCGATATTGAACTTGTACCGTATATGAGGTTCTTGTAAACAGAGCCATCCCAAACTTTGGGGTGGCTGTGTCTTTTTGATTTTAATTGTCCTAAACTATAGTTCCATAAGTGAAAGTGCCCTAGGCTCTGTTGCTTTGTTTTTTAGATGTTTCAGGAAACACCAAACACTTCTCCAGAGTGGCTGTTGGCAATTTACATCCCGCCCATCAGCATAACAAGGCTCCCAGTTCTCCATGGCCTGTCCTGCCTTTCTGGATTTTACACTTTTTTCAGATGGCCCTTTTGACCGGGGGGAAGTGAGACTTCATTGTAGTGCAGATTTCCTTTGCAAGCTTGCTTGGTTGGCCAAAAAGGGCGTATGCGTTTTTTCCTGAATATATTCAGGAAAAAACGCATACGCCCTTTTTGGCCAAGTGCATCATTGTGGACGTTCTGCCTCTTTTCCTATGCTTTAAATGCAATTCCAGTCTACCTCCTGAAATCGGTTTCCTGCAATTCTGCCCCGCTTTCAAGTCCTCTTGGCAGCCTTACTTCAGTATATTTTTGGACGATAGCTGTCATTTATAACTCTGCAGGTTTGTGAATTACAGTGCCCCTGAGCTCCTTTCTTCAACTCGCTTTCTCGTGAGCTGGCCGCAACACCACAGGATGGCTTCAGGCCCTAATCTGGTTGCGGCACGACATGCTGAGCCTTTGGTTAATTCCTCTTCCTGGTGGGAAATGAGAGTTAAATTTGCCCGTCCAGACACCTCCAGCTAGTCTCTCATTGGTTCCCCCTATTCCTGTTCATCTTCCGCAGAAATTGCAAACTGGGCCAAACAGGAGGTTAAAGGCACTGACTCTGCAAGTCGGGAGAGTGTTAGTAAAGCGTCTGGAATGTTGCACCCGAGTACCTGGGGACGAAAACTGACACATATTGGAACACGTCTCCCGATCACACGGTTGATCATACTCTGGGTTCCACATGCATGTTTTAGCTGAAGGAAGAATACCTTAAACCTGGAGAGTTGAGACCCGTGGAATGGGTACCATGCACTATGACTTCAAAGGGTCTTCATTTGCTCACCGAACCTCTCCAGTCCTATCACTGCTGCGTTTATGCCCCTGTACACATGCTTGATTCTCTTTCGGAGACATAGCAATCCATAGGTTTTAAGATACTTCCTAGTCAGGTACACTCTTAGGCGTTTAATATGGGGTGTTGGGTCCATTTCGTTGAGCAAGGAGTAGCTCTTGTCTATTCCATATTTGGCTTAAGGAACTTTATCTGTGCTCATTTCAATCTCTGGTTTTATGCAGCACCCCAACTCACCTTTCCCCTTAAGCAAGCATAAGTTGGGTTTCTAAATTTGAGACCCTGTTCTGTTTTGTAATTCAGTTCCTGTGTAGCCAAGGTTACATTCCGTGTATTAGTGATATCTTATGATGTTTCTTTTCCTGTGTGACTTATTTCAGTTAGAATCATCGTACCTGAATCCACTCATTATGCTGCTACGGGCCTGATGACATAGATTTCATTGCTGAGTGATACTGCATTGTACGTAAGTACCACAACTTCTTTATCCATTTTTCACTTTCTGCGATATTGAACTTGTACCGTAAACCAGGTTCTTGTAAACAGAGCCGTCCCAACCTTTGGGGTGGCTGTGTCTTTTTGATTTTAATTTCCCTAAGCTATAGGACCATAAGTGGAAGTGCCCTAGGCTCTGTTGCTTTGTTTTTTAGATGTTTCAGGAAACACCATACACTTCTCCCGAGTGGCTGTTGGCAATTTACATCCCGCCCATCAGCATAACAAGGCTCCCAGCTCTCCATGGCCTGTCCTGCCTTTCTGGATTTTACACTTTTTTCAGATGGCCCTTTTGACCGGGGGGAAGTGAGACTTCATTGTAGTGCAGATTTCCTTTGCAAGCTTGCTTGGTTGGCCAAAAAGGGCGTATGCGTTTTTTCCTGAATATATTCAGGAAAAAACGCATACGCCCTTTTTGGCCAAGTGCATCATTGTGGACGTTCTGCCTCTTTTCCTATGCTTTCAATGCAATTCCAGTCTACCTCCTGAAATCGGTTTCCTGCAATTCTGCCCCGCTTTCAAGTCCTCTTGGCAGCCTTACTTCAGTATATTTTTGGACGATAGCTGTCATTTATAACTCTGCAGGTTTGTGAATTACAGTGCCCCTGAGCTCCTTTCTTCAACTCGCTTTCTCGTGAGCTGGCCGCAACACCGCAGGATGGCTTCAGGCCCTAATCTGGTTCCGGCACGGCACGCTGAGCCTTTGGTTAATTCCTCTTCCTGGTGGGAAATGAGAGTTAAATTTGCCCGTCCAGACACCTCCAGCTAGTCTCTCATTGGTTCTCCCTATTCCTGTTCATCTTCCGCAGAAATTGCAAACTGGGCCAAACAGGAGGTTAAAGGCACTGACTCTCCAAGTCGGGAGAGTGTTAGTAAAGTGTCTGGAATGTTGCACCCGAGTACCAGGGGACGAAAACTGAGACATATTGGAACACGTCTCCCGATCACACGGTTGATCATACTCTGGGTTCCACATGCATGTTTTAGCTGAAGGAAGAATACCTTAAACCTGGAGAGTTGAGACCCGTGGAATGGGTACCATGCAATATGACTTCAAAGTGTCTTCATTTGCTCACCGAATCTCTCCAGTCCTATCACTGCTGCGTTTATGCCCCTGTACACACCCTTGATTCTCTTTCAGAGACATAGCAATCCATAGGTTTTAAGATACTTCCTAGTCAGGTACACTCTTAGGCATTTAATATGGGGTGTTGAGTCCATTTCGTTGAGCAAGGAATAGCTCTTGTCTATTCCATATTTGGCTTAAGGAACTTTATCTGTGCTCATTTCAATCTCTGGTTTTATGCAGCACCCCAACTCACCTTTCCCCTTAAGCAAGCATAAGTTGGTTTTCTAAATTTGAGACCCTGTTCTGTTTTGTAATTCAGTTCCTGTGTAGCCAAGTTTACATTCCGTGTATTAGTGATATCTTATGATGTTTCTTTTCCTGTGTGACTTATTTCAGTTAGAATCATCATACCTGAATCCACTCATTATGCTGCTACGGGCCTGATGACATAGATTTCATTGCTGAGTGATATTGCATTGTACGTAAGTACCACAACTTCTTTATCCATTTTTCACTTTCTGCTATAGTGAACTTGTACCGTAAACCAGGTTCTTGTAAACAGAGCCGTCCCAACCTTTGGGGTGGCTGTGTCTTTTGATTTTAATTTCCCTAAGCTATAGGACCATAAGTGGAAGTGCCCTAGGCTCTGTTGCTTTGTTTTTTAGATGTTTCAGGAAACACCATACACTTCTCCCGAGTGGCTGTTGGCAATTTACATCCCGCCCATCAGCATAACAAGGCTCCCAGTTCTCCATGGCCTGTCCTGCCTTTCTGGATTTTACACTTTTTTCAGATGGCCCTTTTGACCGGGGGGAAGTGAGACTTCATTGTAGTGCAGATTTCCTTTGCAAGCTTGCTTGGTTGGCCAAAAAGGGCGTATGCGTTTTTTCCTGAATATATTCAGGAAAAAACGCATACGCCCTTTTTGGCCAAGTGCATCATTGTGGACGTTCTGCCTCTTTTCCTATGCTTTAAATGCAATTCCAGTCTACCTCCTGAAATCGGTTTCCTGCAATTCTGCCCCGCTTTCAAGTCCTCTTGGCAGCCTTACTTCAGTATATTTTTGGACGATAGCTGTCATTTATAATTCTGCAGGTTTGTGAATTACAGTGCCCCTGAGCTCCTTTCTTCAACTCGCTTTCTCGTGAGCTGGCCGCAACCCCGCAGGATGGCTTCAGGCCCTAATCTGGTTCCGGCACGGCACGCTGAGCCTTTGGTTAATTCCTCTTCCTGGTGGGAAATGAGAGTTAAATTTGCCCGTCCAGACACCTCCAGCTAGTCTCTCATTGGTTCTCCCTATTCCTGTTCATCTTCCGCAGAAATTGCAAACTGGGCCAAACAGGAGGTTAAAGGCACTGACTCTCCAAGTCGGGAGAGTGTTAGTAAAGCGTCTGGAATGTTGCACCCGAGTACCAGGGGACGAAAACTGACACATATTGGAACACGTCTCCCGATCACACGGTTGATCATACTCTGGGTTCCACATGCATGTTTTAGCTGAAGGAAGAATACCTTAAACCTGGAGAGTTGAGACCCGTGGAATGGGTACCATGCACTATGACTTCAAAGGGTCTTCATTTGCTCACCGAACCTCTCCAATCCTATCACTGCTGCGTTTATGCCCCTGTACACACACTTGATTCTCTTTCAGAGACATAGCAATCCATAGGTTTTAAGATACTTCCTAGTCAGGTACACTCTTAGGCATTTAATATGGGGTGTTGAGTCCATTTCATTGAGCAAGGAGTAGCTCTTGTCTATTCCATATTTGGCTTAAGGAACTTTATCTGTGCTCATTTCAATCTCTGGTTTTATGCAGCACCCCAACTCACCTTTCCCCTTAAGCAAGCATAAGTTGGTTTTCTAAATTTGAGACCCTGTTCTGTTTTGTAATTCAGTTCCTGTGTCGCCAAGGTTACATTCCGTGTATTAGTGATATCTTATGATGTTTCTTTTCCTGTGTGACTTATTTCAGTTAGAATCATCGTACCTGAATCCACTCATTATGCTGCTACGGGCCTGATGACATAGATTTCATTGCTGAGTGATACTGCATTGTACGTAAGTACCACAACTTCTTTATCCATTTTTCACTTTCTGCGATATTGAACTTGTACCGTAAACCAGGTTCTTGTAAACAGAGCCGTCCCAACCTTTGGGGTGGCTGTGTCTTTTTGATTTTAATTTCCCTAAGCTATAGGACCATAAGTGGAAGTGCCCTAGGCTCTGTTGCTTTGTTTTTTAGATGTTTCAGGAAACACCATACACTTCTCCCGAGTGGCTGTTGGCAATTTACATCCCGCCCATCAGCATAACAAGGCTCCCAGTTCTCCATGGCCTGTCCTGCCTTTCTGGATTTTACACTTTTTTCAGATGGCCCTTTTGACCGGGGGGAAGTGAGACTTCATTGTAGTGCAGATTTCCTTTGCAAGCTTGCTTGGTTGGCCAAAAAGGGCGTATGCGTTTTTTCCTGAATATATTCAGGAAAAAACGCATATGCCCTTTTTGGCCAAGTGCATCATTGTGGACGTTCTGCCTCTTTTCCTATGCTTTCAATGCAATTCCAGTCTACCTCCTGAAATCGGTTTCCTGCAATTCTGCCCCGCTTTCAAGTCCTCTTGGCAGCCTTACTTCAGTATATTTTTGGACGATAGCTGTCATTTATAACTCTGCAGGTTTGTGAATTACAGTGCCCCTGAGCTCCTTTCTTCAACTCGCTTTCTCGTGAGCTGGCCGCAACACCGCAGGATGGCTTCAGGCCCTAATCTGGTTCCGGCACGGCACGCTGAGCCTTTGGTTAATTCCTCTTCCTGGTGGGAAATGAGAGTTAAATTTGCCCGTCCAGACACCTCCAGCTAGTCTGTCATTGGTTCTCCCTATTCCTGTTCATCTTCCGCAGAAATTGCAAACTGGGCCAAACAGGAGGTTAAAGGCACTGACTCTCCAAGTCGGGAGAGTGTTAGTAAAGCATCTGGAATGTTGCACCCGAGTACCAGGGGACGAAAACTGAGACATATTGGAACACGTCTCCCGATCACACGGTTGATCATACTCTGGGTTCCACATGCATGTTTTAGCTGAAGGAAGAATACCTTAAACCTGGAGAGTTGAGACCCGTGGAATGGGTACCATGCAATATGACTTCAAAGGGTCTTCATTTGCTCACCGAACCTCTCCAGTCGTATCACTGCTGCGTTTATGCCCCTGTACACACGCTTGATTCTCTTTCGGAGACATAGCAATCCATAGGTTTTAAGATACTTCCTAGTCAGGTATATTCTTAGGTGTTTAATATGGGGTGTTGAATCCATTTCGTTGAGCAAGGAGTAGCTCTTGTCTATTCCATATTTGGCTTAAGGAACTTTATCTGTGCTCATTTCAATCTCTGGTTTTATGCAGCACCCCAACTCACCTTTCCCCTTAAGCAAGCATAAGTTGGTTTTCTAAATTTGAGACCCTGTTCTGTTTTGTAATTCAGTTCCTGTGTCGCCAAGTTTACATTCCGTGTATTAGTGATATCTTATGATGTTTCTTTTCCTGTGTGACTTATTTCAGTTAGAATCATCATACCTGAATCCACTCATTATGCTGCTACGGGCCTGATGACATAGATTTCATTGCTGAGTGATATTGCATTGTACGTAAGTACCACAACTTCTTTATCCATTTTTCACTTTCTGCGATATTGAACTTGTACCGTAAACCAGGTTCTTGTAAACAGAGCCGTCCCAACCTTTGGGGTGGCTGTGTCTTTTGATTTTAATTTCCCTAAGCTATAGGACCATAAGTGGAAGTGCCCTAGGCTCTGTTGCTTTGTTTTTTAGATGTTTCAGGAAACACCATACACTTCTCCCGAGGGGCTGTTGGCAATTTACATCCCGCCCATCAGCATAACAAGGCTCCCAGTTCTCCATGGCCTGTCCTGCCTTTCTGGATTTTACACTTTTTTCAGATGGCCCTTTTGACCGGGGGGAAGTGAGACTTCACTGTAGTGCAGATTTCCTTTGCAAGCTTGCTTGGTTGGCCAAAAAGGGCGTATGCGTTTTTTCCTGAATATATTCAGGAAAAAACGCATACGCCCTTTTTGGCCAAGTGCATCATTGTGGACGTTCTGCCTCTTTTCCTATGCTTTCAATGCAATTCCAGTCTACCTCCTGAAATCGGTTTCCTGCAATTCTGCCCCGCTTTCAAGTCCTCTTGGCAGCCTTACTTCAGTATATTTTTGGACGATAGCTGTCATTTATAACTCTGCAGGTTTGTGAATTACAGTGCCCCTGAGCTCCTTTCTTCAACTCGCTTTCTCGTGAGCTGGCCGCAACACCGCAGGATGGCTTCAGGCCCTAATCTGGTTCCGGCACGGCACGCTGAGCCTTTGGTTAATTCCTCTTCCTGGTGGGAAATGAGAGTTAAATTTGCCCGTCCAGACACCTCCAGCTAGTCTGTCATTGGTTCTCCCTATTCCTGTTCATCTTCCGCAGAAATTGCAAATTGGGCCAAACAGGAGGTTAAAGGCACTGACTCTCCAAGTCGGGAGAGTGTTAGTAAAGCGTCTGGAATGTTGCACCCGAGTACCAGGGGACGAAAACTGAGACATATTGGAACACGTCTCCCGATCACACGGTTGATCATACTCTGGGTTCCACATGCATGTTTTAGCTGAAGGAAGAATACCTTAAACCTGGAGAGTTGAGACCCGTGGAATGGGTACCATGCAATATGACTTCAAAGGGTCTTCATTTGCTCACCGAACCTCTCCAGTCCTATCACTGCTGCGTTTATGCCCCTGTACACACGCTAGATTCTCTTTCAGAGACATAGCAATCCATAGGTTTTAAGATACTTCCTAGTCAGGTACACACTTAGGCGTTTAATATGGGGTGTTGAGTCCATTTCGTTGAGCAAGGAGTAGCTCTTGTCTATTCCATATTTGGCTTAAGGAACTTTATCTGTGCTCATTTCAATCTCTGGTTTTATGCAGCACCCCAACTCACCTTTCCCCTTAAGCAAGCATAAGTTGGGTTTCTAAATTTGAGACCCTGTTCTGTTTTGTAATTCAGTTCCTGTGTAGCCAAGGTTACATTCCGTGTATTAGTGATATCTTATGATGTTTCTTTTCCTGTGTGACTAATTTCAGTTAGAATCATCGTACCTGAATCCACTCATTATGCTGCTACGGGCCTGATGACATAGATTTCATTGCTGAGTGATACTGCATTGTACGTAAGTACCACAACTTCTTTATCCATTTTTCACTTTCTGCGATATTGAACTTGTACCGTAAACCAGGTTCTTGTAAACAGAGCCGTCCCAACCTTTGGGGTGGCTGTGTCTTTTTGATTTTAATTTCCCTAAGCTATAGGACCATAAGTGGAAGTGCCCTAGGCTCTGTTGCTTTGTTTTTTAGATGTTTCAGGAAACACCATACACTTCTCCCGAGTGGCTGTTGGCAATTTACATCCCGCCCATCAGCATAACAAGGCTCCCAGTTCTCCATGGCCTGTCCTGCCTTTCTGGATTTTACACTTTTTTCAGATGGCCCTTTTGACCGGGGGGAAGTGAGACTTCATTGTAGTGCAGATTTCCTTTGCAAGCTTGCTTGGTTGGCCAAAAAGGGCGTATGCGTTTTTTCCTGAATATATTCAGGAAAAAACGCATACGCCCTTTTTGGCCAAGTGCATCATTGTGGACGTTCTGCCTCTTTTCCTATGCTTTCAATGCAATTCCAGTCTACCTCCTGAAATCGGTTTCCTGCAATTCTGCCCCGCTTTCAAGTCCTCTTGGCAGCCTTACTTCAGTATATTTTTGGACGATAGCTGTCATTTATAACTCTGCAGGTTTGTGAATTACAGTGCCCCTGAGCTCCTTTCTTCAACTCGCTTTCTCGTGAGCTGGCCGCAACACCGCAGGATGGCTTCAGGCCCTAATCTGGTTCCGGCACGGCACGCTGAGCCTTTGGTTAATTCCTCTTCCTGGTGGGAAATGAGAGTTAAATTTGCCCGTCCAGACACCTCCAGCTAGTCTGTCATTGGTTCTCCCTATTCCTGTTCATCTTCCGCAGAAATTGCAAACTGGGTCAAACAGGAGGTTAAAGGCACTGACTCTCCAAGTCGGGAGAGTGTTAGTAAAGCGTCTGGAATGTTGCACCCGAGTACCAGGGGACGAAAACTGACACATATTGGAACACGTCTCCCGATCACACGGTTGATCATACTCTGGGTTCCACATGCATGTTTTAGCTGAAGGAAGAATACCTTAAACCTGGAGAGTTGAGACCCGTGGAATGGGTACCATGCACTATGACTTCAAAGGGTCTTCATTTGCTCACCGAACCTCTCCAATCCTATCACTGCTGCGTTTATGCCCCTGTACACACACTTGATTCTCTTTCAGAGACATAGCAATCCATAGGTTTTAAGATACTTCCTAGTCAGGTACACTCTTAGGCATTTAATATGGGGTGTTGAGTCCATTTCGTTGAGCAAGGAGTAGCTCTTGTCTATTCCATATTTGGCTTAAGGAACTTTATCTGTGCTCATTTCAATCTCTGGTTTTATGCAGCACCCCAACTCACCTTTCCCCTTAAGCAAGCATAAGTTGGGTTTCTAAATTTGAGACCCTGTTCTGTTTTGTAATTCAGTTCCTGTGTAGCCAAGGTTACATTCCGTGTATTAGTGATATCTTATGATGTTTCTTTTCCTGTGTGACTTATTTCAGTTAGAATCATCGTACCTGAATCCACTCATTATGCTGCTACGGGCCTGATGACATAGATTTCATTGCTGAGTGATACTGCATTGTACGTAAGTACCACAACTTCTTTATCCATTTTTCACTTTCTGCGATATTGAACTTGTACCGTAAACCAGGTTCTTGTAAACAGAGCCGTCCCAACCTTTGGGGTGGCTGTGTCTTTTTGATTTTAATTTCCCTAAGCTATAGGACCATAAGTGGAAGTGCCCTAGGCTCTGTTGCTTTGTTTTTTAGATGTTTCAGGAAACACCATACACTTCTCCCGAGTGGCTGTTGGCAATTTACATCCCGCCCATCAGCATAACAAGGCTCCCAGTTCTCCATGGCCTGTCCTGCCTTTCTGGATTTTACACTTTTTTCAGATGGCCCTTTTGACCGGGGGGAAGTGAGACTTCATTGTAGTGCAGATTTCCTTTGCAAGCTTGCTTGGTTGGCCAAAAAGGGCGTATGCGTTTTTTCCTGAATATATTCAGGAAAAAACGCATACGCACTTTTTGGCCAAGTGCATCATTGTGGACGTTCTGCCTCTTTTCCTATGCTTTCAATGCAATTCCAGTCTACCTCCTGAAATCGGTTTCCTGCAATTCTGCCCCGCTTTCAAGTCCTCTTGGCAGCCTTACTTCAGTATATTTTTGGACGATAGCTGTCATTTATAACTCTGCAGGTTTGTGAATTACAGTGCCCCTGAGCTCCTTTCTTCAACTCGCTTTCTCGTGAGCTGGCCGCAACACCGCAGGATGGCTTCAGGCCCTAATCTGGTTCCGGCACGGCACGCTGAGCCTTTGGTTAATTCCTCTTCCTGGTGGGAAATGAGAGTTAAATTTGCCCGTCCAGACACCTCCAGCTAGTCTCTCATTGGTTCTCCCTATTCCTGTTCATCTTCCGCAGAAATTGCAAACTGGGCCAAACAGGAGGTTAAAGGCACTGACTCTCCAAGTCGGGAGAGTGTTAGTAAAGCGTCTGGAATGTTGCACCCGAGTACCAGGGGACGAAAACTGACACATATTGGAACACGTCTCCCGATCACACGGTTGATCATACTCTGGGTTCCACATGCATGTTTTAGCTGAAGGAAGAATACCTTAAACCTGGAGAGTTGAGACCCGTGGAATGGGTACCATGCACTATGACTTCAAAGGGTCTTCATTTGCTCACCGAACCTCTCCAATCCTATCACTGCTGCGTTTATGCCCCTGTACACACACTTGATTCTCTTTCAGAGACATAGCAATCCATAGGTTTTAAGATACTTCCTAGTCAGGTACACTCTTAGGCATTTAATATGGGGTGTTGAGTCCATTTCGTTGAGCAAGGAGTAGCTCTTGTCTATTCCATATTTGGCTTAAGGAACTTTATCTGTGCTCATTTCAATCTCTGGTTTTATGCAGCACCCCAACTCACCTTTCCCCTTAAGCAAGCATAAGTTGGGTTTCTAAATTTGAGACCCTGTTCTGTTTTGGAATTCAGTTCCTGTGTAGCCAAGGTTACATTCCGTGTATTAGTGATATCTTATGATGTTTCTTTTCCTGTGTGACTAATTTCAGTTAGAATCATCGTACCTGAATCCACTCATTATGCTGCTACGGGCCTGATGACATAGATTTCATTGCTGAGTGATACTGCATTGTACGTAAGTACCACAACTTCTTTATCCATTTTTCACTTTCTGCGATATTGAACGTGTACCGTAAACCAGATTCTTGTAAACAGAGCCGTCCCAACCTTTCGGGTGGCTGTGTCTTTTTGATTTTAATTTCCCTAAGCTATAGGACCATAAGTGGAAGTGCCCTAGGCTCTGTTGCTTTGATTTTTAGATGTTTCAGGAAACACCATACACTTCTCCCGAGTGGCTGTTGGCAATTTACATCCCGCCCATCAGCATAACAAGGCTCCCAGTTCTCCATGGCCTGTCCTGCCTTTCTGGATTTTACACTTTTTTCAGATGGCCCTTTTGACCGGGGGGAAGTGAGACTTCATTGTAGTGCAGATTTCCTTTGCAAGCTTGCTTGGTTGGCCAAAAAGGGCGTATGCGTTTTTTCCTGAATATATTCAGGAAAAAACGCATACGCCCTTTTTGGCCAAGTGCATCATTGTGGACGTTCTGCCTCTTTTCCTATGCTTTAAATGCAATTCCAGTCTACCTCCTGAAATCGGTTTCCTGCAATTCTGCCCCGCTTTCAAGTCCTCTTGGCAGCCTTACTTCAGTATATTTTTGGACGATAGCTGTCATTTATAACTCTGCAGGTTTGTGAATTACAGTGCCCCTGAGCTCCTTTCTTCAAGTCGTTTTCTCGTGAGCTGGCCGCAACACCGCAGGATGGCTTCAGGCCCTAATCTGGTTCCGGCACGGCACGCTGAGCCTTTGGTTAATTCCTCTTCCTGGTGGGAAATGAGAGTTAAATTTGCCCGTCCAGACACCTCCAGCTAGTCTCTCATTGGTTCTCCCTATTCCTGTTCATCTTCCGCAGAAATTGCAAACTGGGCCAAACAGGAGGTTAAAGGCACTGACTCTCCAAGTCGGGAGAGTGTTAGTAAAGCGTCTGGAATGTTGCACCCGAGTACCAGGGGACGAAAACTGAGATATATTGGAACACGTCTCCCGATCACACGGTTGATCATACTCTGGGTACCACATGCATGTTTTAGCTGAAGGAAGAATACCTTAAACCTGGAGAGTTGAGACCCGTGGAATGGGTACCATGCACTATGACTTCAAAGGGTCTTCATTTGCTCACCGAACCTCTCCAATCCTATCACTGCTGCGTTTATGCCCCTGTACACACACTTGATTCTCTTTCAGAGACATAGCAATCCATAGGTTTTAAGATACTTCCTAGTCAGGTACACTCTTAGGCATTTAATATGGGGTGTTGTGTCCATTTCATTGAGCAAGGAGTAGCTCTTGTCTATTCCATATTTGGCTTAAGGAACTTTATCTGTGCTCATTTCAATCTCTGGTTTTATGCAGCACCCCAACTCACCTTTCCCCTTAAGCAAGCATAAGTTGGGTTTCTAAATTTGAGACCCTGTTCTGTTTTGTAATTCAGTTCCTGTGTAGCCAAGGTTACATTCCGTGTATTAGTGATATCTTATGATGTTTCTTTTCCTGTGTGACTTATTTCAGTTAGAATCATCGTACCTGAATCCACTCATTATGCTGCTACGGGCCTGATGACATAGATTTCATTGCTGAGTGATACTGCATTGTACGTAAGTACCACAACTTCTTTATCCATTTTTCACTTTCTGCGATATTGAACTTGTACCGTAAACCAGGTTCTTGTAAACAGAGCCGTCCCAACCTTTGGGGTGGCTGTGTCTTTTTGATTTTAATTTCCCTAAGCTATAGGACCATAAGTGGAAGTGCCCTAGGCTCTGTTGCTTTGTTTTTTAGATGTTTCAGGAAACACCATACACTTCTCCCGAGTGGCTGTTGGCAATTTACATCCCGCCCATCAGCATAACAAGGCTCCCAGTTCTCCATGGCCTGTCCTGCCTTTCTGGATTTTACACTTTTTTCAGATGGCCCTTTTGACCGGGGGGAAGTGAGACTTCATTGTAGTGCAGATTTCCTTTGCAAGCTTGCTTGGTTGGCCAAAAAGGGCGTATGCGTTTTTTCCTGAATATATTCAGGAAAAAACGCATACGCCCTTTTTGGCCAAGTGCATCATTGTGGACGTTCTGCCTCTTTTCCTATGCTTTCAATGCAATTCCAGTCTACCTCCTGAAATCGGTTTCCTGCAATTCTGCCCCGCTTTCAAGTCCTCTTGGCAGCCTTACTTCAGTATATTTTTGGACGATAGCTGTCATTTATAACTCTGCAGGTTTGTGAATTACAGTGCCCCTGAGCTCCTTTCTTCAACTCGCTTTCTCGTGAGCTGGCCGCAACACCGCAGGATGGCTTCAGGCCCTAATCTGGTTCCGGCACGGCACGCTGAGCCTTTGGTTAATTCCTCTTCCTGGTGGGAAATGAGAGTTAAATTTGCCCGTCCAGACACCTCCAGCTAGTCTCTCATTGGTTCTCCCTATTCCTGTTCATCTTCCGCAGAAATTGCAAACTGGG
Source organism: Lagenorhynchus albirostris (assembly GCF_949774975.1). Taxonomy (NCBI): domain Eukaryota; kingdom Metazoa; phylum Chordata; class Mammalia; order Artiodactyla; family Delphinidae; genus Lagenorhynchus; species Lagenorhynchus albirostris. The sequence goes on along the minus strand of NW_026783580.1, from coordinate 277,869 downwards.
CCAAACAGGAGGTTAAAGGCACTGACTCTCCAAGTCGGGAGAGTGTTAGTAAAGCGTCTGGAATGTTGCACCCGAGTACCAGGGGACGAAAACTGACACATATTGGAACACGTCTCCCGATCACACGGTTGATCATACTCTGGGTTCCACATGCATGTTTTAGCTGAAGGAAGAATACCTTCAACCTGGAGAGTTGAGACCCGTGGAATGGGTACCATGCACTATGACTTCAAAGGGTCTTCATTTGCTCACCGAACCTCTCCAATCCTATCACTGCTGCGTTTATGCCCCTGTACACACACTTGATTCTCTTTCAGAGACATAGCAATCCATAGGTTTTAAGATACTTCCTAGTCAGGTACACTCTTAGGCATTTAATATGGGGTGTTGAGTCCATTTCGTTGAGCAAGGAGTAGCTCTTGTCTATTCCATATTTGGCTTAAGGAACTTTATCTGTGCTCATTTCAATCTCTGGTTTTATGCAGCACCCCAACTCACCTTTCCCCTTAAGCAAGCATAAGTTGGGTTTCTAAATTTGAGACCCTGTTCTGTTTTGTAATTCAGTTCCTGTGTAGCCAAGGTTACATTCCGTGTATTAGTGATATCTTATGATGTTTCTTTTCCTGTGTGACTAATTTCAGTTAGAATCATCGTACCTGAATCCACTCATTATGCTGCTACGGGCCTGATGACATAGATTTCATTGCTGAGTGATACTGCATTGTACGTAAGTACCACAACTTCTTTATCCATTTTTCACTTTCTGCGATATTGAACTTGTACCGTAAACCAGGTTCTTGTAAACAGAGCCGTCCCAACCTTTGGGGTGGCTGTGTCTTTTTGATTTTAATTTCCCTAAGCTATAGGACCATAAGTGGAAGTGCCCTAGGCTCTGTTGCTTTGTTTTTTAGATGTTTCAGGAAACACCATACACTTCTCCCGAGTGGCTGTTGGCAATTTACATCCCGCCCATCAGCATAACAAGGCTCCCAGTTCTCCATGGCCTGTCCTGCCTTTCTGGATTTTACACTTTTTTCAGATGGCCCTTTTGACCGGGGGGAAGTGAGACTTCATTGTAGTGCAGATTTCCTTTGCAAGCTTGCTTGGTTGGCCAAAAAGGGCGTATGCGTTTTTTCCTGAATATATTCAGGAAAAAACGCATACGCCCTTTTTGGCCAAGTGCATCATTGTGGACGTTCTGCCTCTTTTCCTATGCTTTCAATGCAATTCCAGTCTACCTCCTGAAATCGGTTTCCTGCAATTCTGCCCCGCTTTCAAGTCCTCTTGGCAGCCTTACTTCAGTATATTTTTGGACGATAGCTGTCATTTATAACTCTGCAGGTTTGTGAATTACAGTGCCCCTGAGCTCCTTTCTTCAACTCGCTTTCTCGTGAGCTGGCCGCAACACCGCAGGATGGCTTCAGGCCCTAATCTGGTTCCGGCACGGCACGCTGAGCCTTTGGTTAATTCCTCTTCCTGGTGGGAAATGAGAGTTAAATTTGCCCGTCCAGACACCTCCAGCTAGTCTCTCATTGGTTCTCCCTATTCCTGTTCATCTTCCGCAGAAATTGCAAACTGGGCCAAACAGGAGGTTAAAGGCACTGACTCTCCAAGTCGGGAGAGTGTTAGTAAAGCGTCTGGAATGTTGCACCCGAGTACCAGGGGACGAAAACTGACACATATTGGAACACGTCTCCCGATCACACGGTTGATCATACTCTGGGTTCCACATGCATGTTTTAGCTGAAGGAAGAATACCTTCAACCTGGAGAGTTGAGACCCGTGGAATGGGTACCATGCACTATGACTTCAAAGGGTCTTCATTTGCTCACCGAACCTCTCCAATCCTATCACTGCTGCGTTTATGCCCCTGTACACACACTTGATTCTCTTTCAGAGACATAGCAATCCATAGGTTTTAAGATACTTCCTAGTCAGGTACACTCTTAGGCATTTAATATGGGGTGTTGAGTCCATTTCGTTGAGCAAGGAGTAGCTCTTGTCTATTCCATATTTGGCTTAAGGAACTTTATCTGTGCTCATTTCAATCTCTGGTTTTATGCAGCACCCCAACTCACCTTTCCCCTTAAGCAAGCATAAGTTGGGTTTCTAAATTTGAGACCCTGTTCTGTTTTGTAATTCAGTTCCTGTGTAGCCAAGGTTACATTCCGTGTATTAGTGATATCTTATGATGTTTCTTTTCCTGTGTGACTAATTTCAGTTAGAATCATCGTACCTGAATCCACTCATTATGCTGCTACGGGCCTGATGACATAGATTTCATTGCTGAGTGATACTGCATTGTACGTAAGTACCACAACTTCTTTATCCATTTTTCACTTTCTGCGATATTGAACGTGTACCGTAAACCAGGTTCTTGTAAACAGAGCCGTCCCAACCTTTGGGGTGGCTGTGTCTTTTTGATTTTAATTTCCCTAAGCTATAGGACCATAAGTGGAAGTGCCCTAGGCTCTGTTGCTTTGATTTTTAGATGTTTCAGGAAACACCATACACTTCTCCCGAGTGGCTGTTGGCAATTGACATCCCGCCCATCAGCATAACAAGGCTCCCAGTTCTCCATGGCCTGTCCTGCCTTTCTGGATTTTACACTTTTTTCAGATGGCCCTTTTGACCGGGGGGAAGTGAGACTTCATTGTAGTGCAGATTTCCTTTGCAAGCTTGCTTGGTTGGCCAAAAAGGGCGTATGCGTTTTTTCCTGAATATATTCAGGAAAAAACGCATACGCACTTTTTGGCCAAGTGCATCATTGTGGACGTTCTGCCTCTTTTCCTATGCTTTAAATGCAATTCCAGTCTACCTCCTGAAATCGGTTTCCTGCAATTCTGCCCCGCTTTCAAGTCCTCTTGGCAGCCTTACTTCAGTATATTTTTGGACGATAGCTGTCATTTATAACTCTGCAGGTTTGTGAATTACAGTGCCCCTGAGCTCCTTTCTTCAACTCGCTTTCTCGTGAGCTGGCCGCAACACCGCAGGATGGCTTCAGGCCCTAATCTGGTTCCGGCACGGCACGCTGAGCCTTTGGTTAATTCCTCTTCCTGGTGGGAAATGAGAGTTAAATTTGCCCGTCCAGACACCTCCAGCTAGTCTCTCATTGGTTCTCCCTATTCCTGTTCAACTTCCGCAGAAATTGCAAACTGGGCCAAACAGGAGGTTAAAGGCACTGACTCTCCAAGTCGGGAGAGTGTTAGTAAAGCGTCTGGAATGTTGCACCCGAGTACCTGGGGACGAAAACTGAGACATACTTGAACACGTCTCCCGATCACACGGTTGATCATACTCAGGGTTCCACATGCATGTTTTAGCTGAAGGAAGAATACCTTAAACCTGGAGAGTTGAGACCCGTGGAATGGGTACCATGCAATATGACTTCAAAGGGTCTTCATTTGCTCACCGAACCTCTCCAAACCTATCACTGCTGCGTTTATGCCCCTGTATACTCGCTTGTTTCTCTTTCGGAGACATAGCAGTCCATAGGTTTTAAGATACTTCCTAGTCAGGTACATTATTAGGCGTTTAATATGGGGTGTTGAGTCCATTTCGTTGAGCAAGGTATAGCTCTTGTCTATTCCATATTTGGCTTAAGGAACTTTATCTGTGCTCATTTCAATCTCTGGTTTTATGCATTACCCCAACTCACCTTTCCCCTTAAGGAAGCATAAGTTGGGTTTCTAAATTTGAGACCCTGTTCTGTTTTGTAATTCAGTTTCTATGTAGCCAAGTTTACATTCCGTGTATTAGTGATATCTTATGATGTTTCTTTTTCTGTGAGACTTATTTCAGTTAGAATCATCGTACCTGAATCCACTCATTATGCTGCTACGGGCCTGATGACATAGATTTCATTGCTGAGTGATATTGCATTGTACGTAAGTACCACAACTTCTTTATCCATTTTTCACTTTCTGCGATATTGAACTTGTACCGTAAACCAGGTTCTTGTAAACAGAGCCGTGCCAAACTTTGGGGTGGCTGTGTCTTTTTGATTTTAATTTCCCTAAGCTATAGGACCATAAGTGGAAGTGCCCTAGGCTCTGTTGCTTTGTTTTTTAGATGTTTCAGGAAACACCATACACTTCTCCCGAGTGGCTGTTGGCAATTTACATCCCGCCCATCAGCATAAAAAGGCTCCCAGTTCTCCATGGCCTATCCTGTGTTTCTGGATTTTACACTTTTTTCAGATGGCCCTTTTGACCGGGGGGAAGTGAGACTTCATTGTAGTGCAGATTTCCTTTGCAAGCTTGCTTGGTTGGCCAAAAAGGGCGTATGCGTTTTTTCGTGAATATATTCAGGAAAAAACGCATACGCCCTTTTTGGCCAAGTGCATCATTGTGGACGTTCTGCCTCTTTTCCTATGCTTTAAATGCAATTCCAGTCTACCTCCTGAAATCGGTTTCCTGCAATTCTGCCCCGCTTTCAAGTCCTCTTGGCAGCCTTACTTCAGTATATTTTTGGACGATAGCTGTCATTTATAACTCTGCAGGTTTGTGAATTACAGTGCCCCTGAGCTCCTTTCTTCAACTCGCTTTCTCGTGAGCTGGCCGCAACCCCGCAGGATGGCTTCAGGCCCTAATCTGGTTCCGGCACGGCACGCTGAGCCTTTGGTTAATTCCTCTTCCTGGTGGGAAATGAGAGTTAAATTTGCCCGTCCAGACACCTCCAGCTAGTCTGTCATTGGTTCTCCCTATTCCTGTTCATCTTCCGCAGAAATTGCAAACTGGGCCAAACAGGAGGTTAAAGGCACTGACTCTCCAAGTCGGGAGAGTGTTAGTAAAGCGTCTGGAATGTTGCACCCGAGTACCAGGGGACAAAAACTGAGACATATTGGAACACGTCTCCCGATCACACGGTTGATCATACTCTGGGTTCCACATGCATGTTTTAGCTGAAGGAAGAATACCTTAAACCTGGAGAGTTGAGACCCGTGGAATGGGTACCATGCAATATGACTTCAAAGGGTCTTCATTTGCTCACCGAACCTCTCCAATCCTATCACTGCTGCGTTTATGCCCCTGTACACACACTTGATTCTCTTTCAGAGACATAGCAATCCATAGGTTTTAAGATACTTCCTAGTCAGGTACACTCTTAGGCATTTAATATGGGGTGTTGAGTCCATTTCGTTGAGCAAGGAGTAGCTCTTGTCTATTCCATATTTGGCTTAAGGAACTTTATCTGTGCTCATTTCAATCTCTGGTTTTATGCAGCACCCCAACTCACCTTTCCCCTTAAGCAAGCATAAGTTGGTTTTCTAAATTTGAGACCCTGTTCTGTTTTGGAATTCAGTTCCTGTGTAGCCAAGGTTACATTCCGTGTATTAGTGATATCTTATGATGTTTCTTTTTCTGTGTGACTTATTTCAGTTAGAATCATCGTACCTGAATCCACTCATTATGCTGCTACGGGCCTGATGACATAGATTTCATTGCTGAGTGATACTGCATTGTACGTAAGTACCACAACTTCTTTATCCATTTTTCACTTTCTGCGATATTGAACTTGTACCGTAAACCAGGTTCTTGTAAACGGAGCCGTCCCAACCTTTGGGGTGGCTGTGTCTTTTGATTTTAATTTCCCTAAGCTATAGGACCATAAGTGGAAGTGCCCTAGGCTCTGTTGCTTTGTTTTTTAGATGTTTCAGGAAACACCATACACTTCTCCCGAGTGGCTGTTGGCAATTTACATCCTGCCCATCAGCATAACAAGGCTCCCAGTTCTCCATGGCCTGTCCTGCCTTTCTGGATTTTACACTTTTTTCAGATGGCCCTTTTGACCGGGGGGAAGTGAGACTTCATTGTAGTGCAGATTTCCTTTGCAAGCTTGCTTGGTTGGCCAAAAAGGGCGTATGCGTTTTATCCTGAATATATTCAGGAAAAAACGCATACGCCCTTTTTGGCCAAGTGCATCATTGTGGACGTTCTGCCTCTTTTCCTATGCTTTAAATGCAATTCCAGTCTACCTCCTGAAATCGGTTTCCTGCAATTCTGCCCCGCTTTCAAGTCCTTTTGGCAGCCTTACTTCAGTATATTTTTGGACGATAGCTGTCATTTATAACTCTGCAGGTTTGTGAATTACAGTGCCCCTGAGCTCCTTTCTTCAACTCGCTTTCTCGTGAGCTGGCCGCAACCCCACAGGATGGCTTCAGGCCCTAATCTGGTTCCGGCACGGCACGCTGAGCCTTTGGTTAATTCCTCTTCCTGGTGGGAAATGAGAGTTAAATTTGCCCGTCCAGACACCTCCAGCTAGTCTGTCATTGGTTCTCCCTATTCCTGTTCATCTTCCGCAGAAATTGCAAACTGGGCCAAACAGGAGGTTAAAGGCACTGACTCTCCAAGTCGGGAGAGTGTTAGTAAAGTGTCTGGAATGTTGCACCCGAGTACCAGGGGACAAAAATTGAGACATATTGGAACACGTCTCCCGATCACACGGTTGATCATACTCTGGGTTCCACATGCATGTTTTAGCTGAAGGAAGAATACCTTAAACCTGGAGAGTTGAGACCCGTGGAATGGGTACCATGCAATATGACTTCAAAGGGTCTTCATTTGCTCACCGAACCTCTCCAATCCTATCACTGCTGCGTTTATGCCCCTGTACACACACTTGATTCTCTTTCAGACACATAGCAATCCATAGGTTTTAAGATACTTCCTAGTCAGGTACACTCTTAGGCATTTAATATGGGGTGTTGAGTCCATTTCGTTGAGCAAGGAGTAGCTCTTGTCTATTCCATATTTGGCTTAAGGAACTTTATCTGTGCTCATTTCAATCTCTGGTTTTATGCAGCACCCCAACTCACCTTTCCCCTTAAGCAAGCATAAGTTGGTTTTCTAAATTTGAGACCCTGTTCTGTTTTGTAATTCAGTTCCTGTGTAGCCAAGGTTACATTCCGTGTATTAGTGATATCTTATGATGTTTCTTTTTCTGTGTGACTTATTTCAGTTAGAATCATCGTACCTGAATCCACTCAGTATGCTGCTACGGGCCTGATGACATAGATTTCATTGCTGAGTGATACTGCATTGTACGTAAGTACCACAACTTCTTTATCCATTTTTCACTTTCTGCGATATTGAACTTGTACCGTAAACCAGGTTCTTGTAAACAGAGCCGTCCCAACCTTTGGGGTGGCTGTGTCTTTTGATTTTAATTTCCCTAAGCTATAGGACCATAAGTGGAAGTGCCCTAGGCTCTGTTGCTTTGTTTTTTAGATGTTTCAGGAAACACCATACACTTCTCCCGAGTGGCTGTTGGCAATTTACATCCCGCCCATCAGCATAACAAGGCTCCCAGTTCTCCATGGCCTGTCCTGCCTTTCTGGATTTTACACTTTTTTCAGATGGCCCTTTTGACCGGGGGGAAGTGAGACTTCACTGTAGTGCAGATTTCCTTTGCAAGCTTGCTTGGTTGGCCAAAAAGGGCGTATGCGTTTTTTCCTGAATATATTCAGGAAAAAACGCATACGCCCTTTTTGGCCAAGTGCATCATTGTGGACGTTCTGCCTCTTTTCCTATGCTTTAAATGCAATTCCAGTCTACCTCCTGAAATCGGTTTCCTGCAATTCTGCCCCGCTTTCAAGTCCTCTTAGCAGCCTTACTTCAGTATATTTTTGGACGATAGCTGTCATTTATAACTCTGCAGGTTTGTGAATTACAGTGCCCCTGAGCTCCTTTCTTCAACTCGCTCTCTCGTGAGCTGGCCGCAACACCGCAGGATGGCTTCAGGCCCTAATCTGGTTCCGGCACGGCACGCTGAGCCTTTGGTTAATTCCTCTTCCTGGTGGGAAATGAGAGTTAAATTTGCCCGTCCAGACACCTCCAGCTAGTCTCTCATTGGTTCTCCCTATCCCTGTTCATCTTCCGCAGAAATTGCAAACTGGGCCAAACAGGAGGTTAAAGGCACTGACTCTCCAAGTCGGGAGAGTGTTAGTAAAGCGTCTGGAATGTTGCACCCGAGTACCAGGGGACGAAAACTGAGACATATTGGAACACGTCTCCCGATCACACGGTTGATCATACTCTGGGTTCCACATGCATGTTTTAGCTGAAGGAAGAATACCTTAAACCTGGAGAGTTGAGACCCGTGGAATGGGTACCATGCAATATGACTTCAAAGGGTCTTCATTTGCTCACCGAACCTCTCCAATCCTATCACTGCTGCGTTTATGCCCCTGTACACACACTTGATTCTCTTTCAGACACATAGCAATCCATAGGTTTTAAGATACTTCCTAGTCAGGTACACTCTTAGGCATTTAATATGGGGTGTTGAGTCCATTTCGTTGAGCAAGGAGTAGCTCTTGTCTATTCCATATTTGGCTTAAGGAACTTTATCTGTGCTCATTTCAATCTCTGGTTTTATGCAGCACCCCAACTCACCTTTCCCCTTAAGCAAGCATAAGTTGGTTTTCTAAATTTGAGACCCTGTTCTGTTTTGTAATTCAGTTCCTGTGTAGCCAAGGTTACATTCCATGTATTAGTGATATCTTATGATGTTTCTTTTTCTGTGTGACTTATTTCAGTTAGAATCATCGTACCTGAATCCACTCATTATGCTGCTACCGGCCTGATGACATAGATTTCATTGCTGAGTGCTACTGCATTGTACGTAAGTACCACAACTTCTTTATCCATTTTTCACTTTCTGCGATATTGAACTTGTACCGTAAACCAGGTTCTTGTAAACAGAGCCGTCCCAACCTTTGGGGTGGCTGTGTCTTTTGATTTTAATTTCCCTAAGCTATAGGACCATAAGTGGAAGTGCCCTAGGCTCTGTTGCTTTGTTTTTTAGATGTTTCAGGAAACACCATACACTTCTCCCGAGTGGCTGTTGGCAATTTACATCCCGCCCATCAGCATAACAAGGCTCCCAGTTCTCCATGGCCTGTCCTGCCTTTCTGGATTTTACACTTTTTTCAGATGGCCCTTTTGACCGGGGGGAAGTGAGACTTCATTGTAGTGCAGATTTCCTTTGCAAGCTTGCTTGGTTGGCCAAAAAGGGCGTATGCGTTTTATCCTGAATATATTCAGGAAAAAACGCATACGCCCTTTTTGGCCAAGTGCATCATTGTGGACGTTCTGCCTCTTTTCCTATGCTTTAAATGCAATTCCAGTCTACCTCCTGAAATCGGTTTCCTGCAATTCTGCCCCGCTTTCAAGTCCTCTTGGCAGCCTTACTTCAGTATATTTTTGGACGATAGCTGTCATTTATAACTCTGCAGGTTTGTGAATTACAGTGCCCCTGAGCTCCTTTCTTCAACTCGCTTTCTCGTGAGCTGGCCGCAACCCCGCAGGATGGCTTCAGGCCCTAATCTGGTTCCGGCACGGCACGCTGAGCCTTTGGTTAATTCCTCTTCCTGGTGGGAAATGAGAGTTAAATTTGCCCGTCCAGACACCTCCAGCTAGTCTGTCATTGGTTCTCCCTATTCCTGTTCATCTTCCGCAGAAATTGCAAACTGGGCCAAACAGGAGGTTAAAGGCACTGACTCTCCAAGTCGGGAGAGTGTTAGTAAAGCGTCTGGAATGTTGCACCCGAGTACCAGGGGACAAAAATTGAGACATATTGGAACACGTCTCCCGATCACACGGTTGATCATACTCTGGGTTCCACATGCATGTTTTAGCTGAAGGAAGAATACCTTAAACCTGGAGAGTTGAGACCCGTGGAATGGGTACCATGCAATATGACTTCAAAGGGTCTTCATTTGCTCACCGAACCTCTCCAATCCTATCACTGCTGCGTTTATGCCCCTGTACACACACTTGATTCTCTTTCAGACACATAGCAATCCATAGGTTTTAAGATACTTCCTAGTCAGGTACACTCTTAGGCATTTAATATGGGGTGTTGAGTCCATTTCGTTGAGCAAGGAGTAGCTCTTGTCTATTCCATATTTGGCTTAAGGAACTTTATCTGTGCTCATTTCAATCTCTGGTTTTATGCAGCACCCCAACTCACCTTTCCCCTTAAGCAAGCATAAGTTGGTTTTCTAAATTTGAGACCCTGTTCTGTTTTGTAATTCAGTTCCTGTGTAGCCAAGGTTACATTCCGTGTATTAGTGATATCTTATGATGTTTCTTTTTCTGTGTGACTTATTTCAGTTAGAATCATCGTACCTGAATCCACTCATTATGCTGCTACCGGCCTGATGACATAGATTTCATTGCTGAGTGCTACTGCATTGTACGTAAGTACCACAACTTCTTTATCCATTTTTCACTTTCTGCGATATTGAACTTGTACCGTAAACCAGGTTCTTGTAAACAGAGCCGTCCCAACCTTTGGGGTGGCTGTGTCTTTTGATTTTAATTTCCCTAAGCTATAGGACCATAAGTGGAAGTGCCCTAGGCTCTGTTGCTTTGTTTTTTAGATGTTTCAGGAAACACCATACACTTCTCCCGAGTGGCTGTTGGCAATTTACATCCCGCCCATCAGCATAACAAGGCTCCCAGTTCTCCATGGCCTGTCCTGCCTTTCTGGATTTTACACTTTTTTCAGATGGCCCTTTTGACCGGGGGGAAGTGAGACTTCATTGTAGTGCAGATTTCCTTTGCAAGCTTGCTTGGTTGGCCAAAAAGGGCGTATGCGTTTTATCCTGAATATATTCAGGAAAAAACGCATACGCCCTTTTTGGCCAAGTGCATCATTGTGGACGTTCTGCCTCTTTTCCTATGCTTTAAATGCAATTCCAGTCTACCTCCTGAAATCGGTTTCCTGCAATTCTGCCCCGCTTTCAAGTCCTCTTGGCAGCCTTACTTCAGTATATTTTTGGACGATAGCTGTCATTTATAACTCTGCAGGTTTGTGAATTACAGTGCCCCTGAGCTCCTTTCTTCAACTCGCTTTCTCGTGAGCTGGCCGCAACCCCGCAGGATGGCTTCAGGCCCTAATCTGGTTCCGGCACGGCACGCTGAGCCTTTGGTTAATTCCTCTTCCTGGTGGGAAATGAGAGTTAAATTTGCCCGTCCAGACACCTCCAGCTAGTCTGTCATTGGTTCTCCCTATTCCTGTTCATCTTCCGCAGAAATTGCAAACTGGGCCAAACAGGAGGTTAAAGGCACTGACTCTCCAAGTCGGGAGAGTGTTAGTAAAGCGTCTGGAATGTTGCACCCGAGTACCAGGGGACAAAAACTGAGACATATTGGAACACGTCTCCCGATCACACGGTTGATCATACTCTGGGTTCCACATGCATGTTTTAGCTGAAGGAAGAATACCTTAAACCTGGAGAGTTGAGACCCGTGGAATGGGTACCATGCAATATGACTTCAAAGGGTCTTCATTTGCTCACCGAACCTCTCCAATCCTATCACTGCTGCGTTTATGCCCCTGTACACACACTTGATTCTCTTTCAGACACATAGCAATCCATAGGTTTTAAGATACTTCCTAGTCAGGTACACTCTTAGGCATTTAATATGGGGTGTTGAGTCCATTTCGTTGAGCAAGGAGTAGCTCTTGTCTATTCCATATTTGGCTTAAGGAACTTTATCTGTGCTCATTTCAATCTCTGGTTTTATGCAGCACCCCAACTCACCTTTCCCCTTAAGCAAGCATAAGTTGGTTTTCTAAATTTGAGACCCTGTTCTGTTTTGTAATTCAGTTCCTGTGTAGCCAAGGTTACATTCCGTGTATTAGTGATATCTTATGATGTTTCTTTTTCTGTGTGACTTATTTCAGTTAGAATCATCGTACCTGAATCCACTCATTATGCTGCTACGGGCCTGATGACATAGATTTCATTGCTGAGTGATACTGCATTGTACGTAAGTACCACAACTTCTTTATCCATTTTTCACTTTCTGCGATATTGAACTTGTACCGTAAACCAGGTTCTTGTAAACAGAGCCGTCCCAACCTTTGGGGTGGCGGTGTCTTTTTGATTTTAATTTCCCTAAGCTATAGGACCATAAGTGGAAGTGCCCTAGGCTCTGTTGCTTTGTTTTTTAGATGTTTCAGGAAACACCATACACTTCTCCCGAGTGGCTGTTGGCAATTTACATCCCGCCCATCAGCATAACAAGGCTCCCAGTTCTCCATGGCCTGTCCTGCCTTTCTGGATTTTACACTTTTTTCAGATGGCCCTTTTGACCGGGGGGAAGTGAGACTTCATTGTAGTGCAGATTTCCTTTGCAAGCTTGCTTGGTTGGCCAAAAAGTGCGTATGCGTTTTTTCCTGAATATATTCAGGAAAAAACGCATACGCCCTTTTTGGCCAAGTGCATCATTGTGGACGTTCTGCCTCTTTTCCTATGCTTTAAATGCAATTCCAGTCTACCTCCTGAAATCGGTTTCCTGCAATTCTGCCCCGCTTTCAAGTCCTCTTGGCAGCCTTACTTCAGTATATTTTTGGACGATAGCTGTCATTTTTAACTCTGCAGGTTTGTGAATTACAGTGCCCCTGAGCTCCTTTCTTCAACTCGCTTTCTCGTGAGCTGGCCGCAACACCGCAGGATGGCTTCAGGCCCTAATCTGGTTCCGGCACGGCACGCTGAGCCTTTGGTTAATTCCTCTTCCTGGTGGGAAATGAGAGTTAAATTTGCCCGTCCAGACACCTCCAGCTAGTCTCTCATTGGTTCTCCCTATTCCTGTTCATCTTCCGCAGAAATTGCAAACTGGGCCAAACAGGAGGTTAAAGGCACTGACTCTCCAAGTCGGGAGAGTGTTAGTAAAGCGTCTGGAATGTTGCACCCGAGTACCAGGGGACGAAAACTGAGACATATTGGAACACGTCTCCCGATCACACGGTTGATCATACTCTGGGTTCCACATGCATGTTTTAGCTGAAGGAAGAATACCTTAAACCTGGAGAGTTGAGACCCGTGGAATGGGTACCATGCAATATGACTTCAAAGGGTCTTCATTTGCTCACCGAACCTCTCCAATCCTATCACTGCTGCGTTTATGCCCCTGTACACACACTTGATTCTCTTTCAGACACATAGCAATCCATAGGTTTTAAGATACTTCCTAGTCAGGTACACTCTTAGGCATTTAATATGGGGTGTTGAGTCCATTTCGTTGAGCAAGGAGTAGCTCTTGTCTATTCCATATTTGGCTTAAGGAAATTTATCTGTGCTCATTTCAATCTCTGGTTTTATGCAGCACCCCAACTCACCTTTCCCCTTAAGCAAGCATAAGTTGGGTTTCTAAATTAGAGACCCTGTTCTGTTTTGTAATTCAGTTCCTGTGTAGCCAAGTTTACATTCCGTGTATTAGTGATATCTTATGATGTTTCTTTTTCTGTGTGACTTATTTCAGTTAGAATCATCGTACCTGAATCCACTCATTATGCTCCTACGGGCCTGATGACATAGATTTCATTGCTGAGTGATATTGCATTGTACGTAAGTACCACAACTTCTTTATCCATTTTTCACTTTCTGCGATATTGAACTTGTACCGTAAACCAGGTTCTTGTAAACAGAGCCCTCCTAACCTTTGGGGTGGCTGTGTCTTTTGATTTTAATTTCCCTAAGCTATAGGACCATAAGTGGAAGTGCCCTAGGCTCTGTTGCTTTGTTTTTTAGATGTTTCAGGAAACACCATACACTTCTCCCGAGTGGCTGTTGGCAATTTACATCCCGCCCATCAGCATAACAAGGCTCCCAGTTCTCCATGGCCTGTCCTGCCTTTCTGGATTTTACACTTTTTTCAGATGGCCCTTTTGACCGGTGGGAAGTGAGACTTCATTGTAGTGCAGATTTCCTTTGCAAGCTTGCTTGGTTGGCCAAAAAGGGCGTATGCGTTTTATCCTGAATATATTCAGGAAAAAACGAATACGCCCTTTTTGGCCAAGTGCATCATTGTGGACGTTCTGCCTCTTTTCGTATGCTTTAAATGCAATTCCAGTCTACCTCCTGAAATCGGTTTCCTGCAATTCTGCCCCGCTTTCAAGTCCTCTTGGCAGCCTTACTTCAGTATATTTTTGGACGATAGCTGTCATTTATAACTCTGCAGGTTTGTGAATTACAGTGCCCCTGAGCTCCTTTCTTCAACTCGCTTTCTCGTGAGCTGGCCACAACCCCGCAGGATGGCTTCAGGCCCTAATCTGGTTCCGGCACGGCACGCTGAGCCTTTGGTTAATTCCTCTTCCTGGTGGGAAATGAGAGTTAAATTTGCCCGTCCAGACACCTCCAGCTAGTCTCTCATTGGTTCTCCCTATTCCTGTTCATCTTCCGCAGAAATTGCAAACTGGGCCAAACAGGAGGTTAAAGGCACTGACTCTCCAAGTCGGGAGAGTGTTAGTAAAGCGTCTGGAATGTTGCACCCGAGTACCAGGGGACGAAAACTGAGACATATTGGAACACGTCTCCCGATCACACGGTTGATCATACTCTGGGTTCCACATGCATGTTTTAGCTGAAGGAAGAATACCTTAAACCTGGAGAGTTGAGACCCGTGGAATGGGTACCATGCAATATGACTTCAAAGGGTCTTCATTTGCCCACCGAACCTCTCCAATCCTATCACTGCTGTGTTTATGCCCCTGTACACACACTTGATTCTCTTTCAGAGACATAGCAATCCATAGGTTTTAAGATACTTCCTAGTCAGGTACACTCTTAGGCATTTAATATGGGGTGTTGAGTCCATTTCGTTGAGCAAGGAGTAGCTCTTGTCTATTCCATATATGGCTTAAGGAACTTTATCTGTGCTCATTTCAATCTCTGGTTTTATGCAGCACCCCAACTCACCTTTCCCCTTAAGCAAGCATAAGTTGGTTTTCTAAATTTGAGACCCTGTTCTGTTTTGTAATTCAGTTCCTGTGTAGCCAAGGTTACATTCCGTGTATTAGTGATATCTTATGATGTTTCTTTTTCTGTGTGACTTATTTCAGTTAGAATCATCGTACCTGAATCCACTCATTATGCTGCTACGGGCCTGATGACATAGATTTCATTGCTGAGTGATACTGCATTGTACGTAAGTACCACAACTTCTTTATCCATTTTTCACTTTCTGCGATATTGAACTTGTACCGTAAACCAGGTTCTTGTAAACAGAGCCGTCCCAACCTTTGGGGTGGCGGTGTCTTTTTGATTTTAATTTCCCTAAGCTATAGGACCATAAGTGGAAGTGCCCTAGGCTCTGTTGCTTTGTTTTTTAGATGTTTCAGGAAACACCATACACTTCTCCCGAGTGGCTGTTGGCAATTTACATCCCGCCCATCAGCATAACAAGGCTCCCAGTTCTCCATGGCCTGTCCTGCCTTTCTGGATTTTACACTTTTTTCAGATGGCCCTTTTGACCGGGGGGAAGTGAGACTTCATTGTAGTGCAGATTTCCTTTGCAAGCTTGCTTGGTTGGCCAAAAAGTGCGTATGCGTTTTTTCCTGAATATATTCAGGAAAAAACGCATACGCCCTTTTTGGCCAAGTGCATCATTGTGGACGTTCTGCCTCTTTTCCTATGCTTTAAATGCAATTCCAGTCTACCTCCTGAAATCGGTTTCCTGCAATTCTGCCCCGCTTTCAAGTCCTCTTGGCAGCCTTACTTCAGTATATTTTTGGACGATAGCTGTCATTTTTAACTCTGCAGGTTTGTGAATTACAGTGCCCCTGAGCTCCTTTCTTCAACTCGCTTTCTCGTGAGCTGGCCGCAACACCGCAGGATGGCTTCAGGCCCTAATCTGGTTCCGGCACGGCACGCTGAGCCTTTGGTTAATTCCTCTTCCTGGTGGGAAATGAGAGTTAAATTTGCCCGTCCAGACACCTCCAGCTAGTCTCTCATTGGTTCTCCCTATTCCTGTTCATCTTCCGCAGAAATTGCAAACTGGGCCAAACAGGAGGTTAAAGGCACTGACTCTCCAAGTCGGGAGAGTGTTAGTAAAGCGTCTGGAATGTTGCACCCGAGTACCAGGGGACGAAAACTGAGACATATTGGAACACGTCTCCCGATCACACGGTTGATCATACTCTGGGTTCCACATGCATGTTTTAGCTGAAGGAAGAATACCTTAAACCTGGAGAGTTGAGACCCGTGGAATGGGTACCATGCAATATGACTTCAAAGGGTCTTCATTTGCTCACCGAACCTCTCCAATCCTATCACTGCTGCGTTTATGCCCCTGTACACACACTTGATTCTCTTTCAGACACATAGCAATCCATAGGTTTTAAGATACTTCCTAGTCAGGTACACTCTTAGGCATTTAATATGGGGTGTTGAGTCCATTTCGTTGAGCAAGGAGTAGCTCTTGTCTATTCCATATTTGGCTTAAGGAAATTTATCTGTGCTCATTTCAATCTCTGGTTTTATGCAGCACCCCAACTCACCTTTCCCCTTAAGCAAGCATAAGTTGGGTTTCTAAATTAGAGACCCTGTTCTGTTTTGTAATTCAGTTCCTGTGTAGCCAAGTTTACATTCCGTGTATTAGTGATATCTTATGATGTTTCTTTTTCTGTGTGACTTATTTCAGTTAGAATCATCGTACCTGAATCCACTCATTATGCTCCTACGGGCCTGATGACATAGATTTCATTGCTGAGTGATATTGCATTGTACGTAAGTACCACAACTTCTTTATCCATTTTTCACTTTCTGCGATATTGAACTTGTACCGTAAACCAGGTTCTTGTAAACAGAGCCCTCCTAACCTTTGGGGTGGCTGTGTCTTTTGATTTTAATTTCCCTAAGCTATAGGACCATAAGTGGAAGTGCCCTAGGCTCTGTTGCTTTGTTTTTTAGATGTTTCAGGAAACACCATACACTTCTCCCGAGTGGCTGTTGGCAATTTACATCCCGCCCATCAGCATAACAAGGCTCCCAGTTCTCCATGGCCTGTCCTGCCTTTCTGGATTTTACACTTTTTTCAGATGGCCCTTTTGACCGGTGGGAAGTGAGACTTCATTGTAGTGCAGATTTCCTTTGCAAGCTTGCTTGGTTGGCCAAAAAGGGCGTATGCGTTTTATCCTGAATATATTCAGGAAAAAACGAATACGCCCTTTTTGGCCAAGTGCATCATTGTGGACGTTCTGCCTCTTTTCGTATGCTTTAAATGCAATTCCAGTCTACCTCCTGAAATCGGTTTCCTGCAATTCTGCCCCGCTTTCAAGTCCTCTTGGCAGCCTTACTTCAGTATATTTTTGGACGATAGCTGTCATTTATAACTCTGCAGGTTTGTGAATTACAGTGCCCCTGAGCTCCTTTCTTCAACTCGCTTTCTCGTGAGCTGGCCACAACCCCGCAGGATGGCTTCAGGCCCTAATCTGGTTCCGGCACGGCACGCTGAGCCTTTGGTTAATTCCTCTTCCTGGTGGGAAATGAGAGTTAAATTTGCCCGTCCAGACACCTCCAGCTAGTCTCTCATTGGTTCTCCCTATTCCTGTTCATCTTCCGCAGAAATTGCAAACTGGGCCAAACAGGAGGTTAAAGGCACTGACTCTCCAAGTCGGGAGAGTGTTAGTAAAGCGTCTGGAATGTTGCACCCGAGTACCAGGGGACGAAAACTGAGACATATTGGAACACGTCTCCCGATCACACGGTTGATCATACTCTGGGTTCCACATGCATGTTTTAGCTGAAGGAAGAATACCTTAAACCTGGAGAGTTGAGACCCGTGGAATGGGTACCATGCAATATGACTTCAAAGGGTCTTCATTTGCCCACCGAACCTCTCCAATCCTATCACTGCTGTGTTTATGCCCCTGTACACACACTTGATTCTCTTTCAGAGACATAGCAATCCATAGGTTTTAAGATACTTCCTAGTCAGGTACACTCTTAGGCATTTAATATGGGGTGTTGAGTCCATTTCGTTGAGCAAGGAGTAGCTCTTGTCTATTCCATATATGGCTTAAGGAACTTTATCTGTGCTCATTTCAATCTCTGGTTTTATGCAGCACCCCAACTCACCTTTCCCCTTAAGCAAGCATAAGTTGGTTTTCTAAATTTGAGACCCTGTTCTGTTTTGTAATTCAGTTCCTGTGTAGCCAAGGTTACATTCCGTGTATTAGTGATATCTTATGATGTTTCTTTTTCTGTGTGACTTATTTCAGTTAGAATCATCGTACCTGAATCCACTCATTATGCTGCTACGGGCCTGATGACATAGATTTCATTGCTGAGTGATACTGCATTGTACGTAAGTACCACAACTTCTTTATCCATTTTTCACTTTCTGCGATATTGAACTTGTACCGTAAACCAGGTGCTTGTAAACAGAGCCGTCCCAACCTTTGGGGTGGCTGTGTCTTTTGATTTTAATTTCCCTAAGCTATAGGACCATAAGTGGAAGTGCCCTAGGCTCTGTTGCTTTGTTTTTTAGATGTTTCAGGAAACACCATACACTTCTCCCGAGTGGCTGTTGGCAATTTACATCCCGCCCATCAGCATAACAAGGCTCCCAGTTCTCCATGGCCTGTCCTGCCTTTCTGGATTTTACACTTTTTTCAGATGGCCCTTTTGACCGGGGGGAAGTGAGACTTCATTGTAGTGCAGATTTCCTTTGCAAGCTTGCTTGGTTGGCCAAAAAGGGCGTATGCGTTTTTTCCTGAATATATTCAGGAAAAAACGCATACGCCCTTTTTGGCCAAGTGCATCATTGTGGACGTTCTGCCTCTTTTCCTATGCTTTAAATGCAATTCCAGTCTACCTCCTGAAATCGGTTTCCTGCAATTCTGCCCCGCTTTCAAGTCCTCTTGGCAGCCTTACTTCAGTATATTTTTGGACGATAGCTGTCATTTATAACTCTGCAGGTTTGTGAATTACAGTGCCCCTGAGCTCCTTTCTTCAACTCGCTTTCTCGTGAGCTGGCCGCAACCCCGCAGGATGGCTTCAGGCCCTAATCTGGTTCCGGCACGGCACGCTGAGCCTTTGGTTAATTCCTCTTCCTGGTGGGAAATGAGAGTTAAATTTGCCCGTCCAGACACCTCCAGCTAGTCTGTCATTGGTTCTCCCTATTCCTGTTCATCTTCCGCAGAAATTGCAAACTGGGCCAAACAGGAGGTTAAAGGCACTGACTCTCCAAGTCGGGAGAGTGTTAGTAAAGCGTCTGGAATGTTGCACCCGAGTACCAGGGGACGAAAACTGAGACATATTGGAACACGTCTCCCGATCACACGGTTGATCATACTCTGGGTTCCACATGCATGTTTTAGCTGAAGGAAGAATACCTTAAACCTGGAGAGTTGAGACCCGTGGAATGGGTACCATGCAATATGACTTCAAAGGGTCTTCATTTGCTCACCGAACCTCTCCAATCCTATCACTGCTGCGTTTATGCCCCTGTACACACACTTGATTCTCTTTCAGAGACATAGCAATCCATAGGTTTTAAGATACTTCCTAGTCAGGTACACTCTTAGGCATTTAATATGGGGTGTTGAGTCCATTTCGTTGAGCAAGGAGTAGCTCTTGTCTATTCCATATTTGGCTTAAGGAACTTTATCTGTGCTCATTTCAATCTCTGGTTTTATGCAGCACCCCAACTCACCTTTCCCCTTAAGCAAGCATAAGTTGGGTTTCTAGATTAGAGACCCTGTTCTGTTTTGTAATTCAGTTCCTGTGTAGCCAAGTTTACATTCCGTGTATTAGTGATATCTTATGATGTTTCTTTTCCTGTGTGACTTATTTCAGTTAGAATCATCGTACCTGAATCCACTCATTATGCTGCTACGGGCCTGATGACATAGATTTCATTGCTGAGTGATACTGCATTGTACGTAAGTACCACAACTTCTTTATCCATTTTTCACTTTCTGCGATATTGAACTTGTACCGTAAACCAGGTTCTTGTAAACAGAGCCGTCCCAACCTTTGGGGTGGCTGTGTCTTTTGATTTTAATTTCCCTAAGCTATAGGACCATAAGTGGAAGTGCCCTAGGCTCTGTTGCTTTGTTTTGTAGATGTTTCAGGAAACACCATACAGTTCTCCCGAGTGGCTGTTGGCTATTTACATCACACCCATCAGCATAACAAGGCTCCCAGTTCTCCATGGCCTGTCCTGCCTTTCTGGATTTTACACTTTTTTCAGATGGCCCTTTTGACCGGGGGGAAGTGAGACTTCATTGTAGTGCAGATTTCCTTTGCAAGCTTGCTTGGTTGGCCAAAAAGGGCGTATGCGTTTTTTCCTGAATATATTCAGGAAAAAACGCATACGCCCTTTTTGGCCAAGTGCATCATTGTGGACGTTCTGCCTCTTTTCCTATGCTTTAAATGCAATTCCAGTCTACCTCCTGAAATCGGTTTCCTGCAATTCTGCCCCGCTTTCAAGTCCTCTTGGCAGCCTTACTTCAGTATATTTTTGGACGATAGCTGTCATTTATAACTCTGCAGGTTTGTGAATTACAGTGCCCCTGAGCTCCTTTCTTCAACTCGCTTTCTCGTGAGCTGGCCGCAACCCCGCAGGATGGCTTCAGGCCCTAATCTGGTTCCGGCACGGCACGCTGAGCCTTTGGTTAATTCCTCTTCCTGGTGGGAAATGAGAGTTAAATTTGCCCGTCCAGACACCTCCAGCTAGTCTCTCATTGGTTCTCCCTATCCCT
Organism: Lagenorhynchus albirostris; assembly: GCF_949774975.1. NCBI lineage: Eukaryota > Metazoa > Chordata > Mammalia > Artiodactyla > Delphinidae > Lagenorhynchus > Lagenorhynchus albirostris. Next base: position 257,367 of record NW_026783580.1, on the reverse strand, counting down.
GTTCATCTTCCGCAGAAATTGCAAACTGGGCCAAACAGGAGGTTAAAGGCACTGACTCTCCAAGTCGGGAGAGTGTTAGTAAAGCGTCTGGAATGTTGCACCCGAGTACCAGGGGACGAAAACTGAGACATATTGGAACACGTCTCCCGATCACACGGTTGATCATACTCTGGGTTCCACATGCATGTTTTAGCTGAAGGAAGAATACCTTAAACCTGGAGAGTTGAGACCCGTGGAATGGGTACCATGCAATATGACTTCAAAGGGTCTTCATTTGCTCACCGAACCTCTCCAATCCTATCACTGCTGCGTTTATGCCCCTGTACACACACTTGATTCTCTTTCAGAGACATAGCAATCCATAGGTTTTAAGATACTTCCTAGTCAGGTACACTCTTAGGCATTTAATATGGGGTGTTGAGTCCATTTCGTTGAGCAAGGAGTAGCTCTTGTCTATTCCATATTTGGCTTAAGGAACTTTATCTGTGCTCATTTCAATCTCTGGTTTTATGCAGCACCCCAACTCACCTTTCCCCTTAAGCAAGCATAAGTTGGTTTTCTAAATTTGAGACCCTGTTCTGTTTTGTAATTCAGTTCCTGTGTAGCCAAGTTTACATTCCGTGTATTAGTGATATCTTATGATGTTTCTTTTTCTGTGTGACTTATTTCAGTTAGAATCATCGTACCTGAATCCACTCATTATGCTGCTACGGGCCTGATGACATAGATTTCATTGCTGAGTGATACTGCATTGTATGTAAGTACCACAACTTCTTTATCCATTTTTCACTTTCTGCGATATTGAACTTGTACCATAAACCAGGTTCTTGTAAACAGAGCCGTCCCAACCTTTGGGGTGGCGGTGTCTTTTTGATTTTAATTTCCCTAAGCTATAGGACCATAAGTGGAAGTGCCCTAGGCTCTGTTGCTTTGTTTTTTAGATGTTTCAGGAAACACCATACACTTCTCCCGAGTGGCTGTTGGCAATTGACATCCCGCCCATCAGCATAACAAGGCTCCCAGTTCTCCATGGCCTGTCCTGCCTTTCTGGATTTTACACTTTTTTCAGATGGCCCTTTTGACCGGGGGGAAGTGAGACTTCATTGTAGTGCACATTTCCTTTGCAAGCTTGCTTGGTTGGCCAAAAAGGGCGTATGCGTTTTTTCCTGAATATATTCAGGAAAAAACGCATACGCCCTTTTTGGCCAAGTGCATCATTGTGGACGTTCTGCCTCTTTTCGTATGCTTTAAATGCAATTCCAGTCTACCTCCTGAAATCGGTTTCCTGCAATTCTGCCCCGCTTTCAAGTCCTCTAGGCAGCCTTACTTCAGTATATTTTTGGACGATAGCTGTCATTTATAACTCTGCAGGTTTGTGAATTACAGTGCCCCTGAGCTCCTTTCTTCAAGTCGCTTTCTCGTGAGCTGGCTGCAACACCGCAGGATGGCTTCAGGCCCTAATCTGGTTCCGGCACGGCACGCTGAGCCTTTGGTTAATTCCTCTTCCTGGTGGGAAATGAGAGTTAAATTTGCCCGTCCAGACACCTCCAGCTAGTCTCTCATTGGTTCTGCCTATTCCTGTTCATCTTCCGCAGAAATTGCAAACAGGGCCAAACAGGAGGTTAAAGGCACTGACTCTCCAAGTCGGGAGAGTGTTAGTAAAGCGTCTGGAATGTTGCACCCGAGTACCAGGGGACGAAAACTGACACATATTGGAACACGTCTCCCGATCACACGGTTGATCATACTCTGGGTTCCACATGCATGTTTTAGCTGAAGGAAGAATACCTTAAACCTGGAGAGTTGAGACCCGTGGAATGGGTACCATGCAATATGACTTCAAAGGGTCTTCATTTGCTCACCGAACCTCTCCAATCCTATCACTGCTGCGTTTATGCCCCTGTACACACGCTTGATTCTCTTTCGGAGACATAGCAATCCATAGGTTTTAAGATTCTTCCTAGTCAGGTATATTTTTATGTGTTTAATATGGGGTGTTGAATCCATTTCGTTGAGCAAGGAGTAGCTCTTGTCTATTCCATATTTGGCTTAAGGAACTTTATCTGTGCTCATTTCAATCTCTGGTTTTATGCGGCACCCCAACTCACCTTTCCCCTTAAGCAAGCATAAGTTGGTTTTCTAAATTTGAGACCCTGTTCTGTTTTGAAATTCAGTTCCTGTGTAGCCAAGTTTACATTCCGTGTATTAGTGATATCTTATGATGTTTCTTTTTCTGTGTGACTTATTTCAGTTAGAATCATCATACCTGAATCCACTCATTATGCTGCTACGGGCCTGATGATATAGATTTCATTGCTGAGTGATACTGCATTGTACGTAAGTACCACAACTTCTTTATCCATTTTTCACTTTCTGCTATAGTGAACTTGTACCGTAAACCAGGTTCTTGTAAACAGAGCCGTCCCAACCTTTGGGGTGGCTGTGTCTTTTTGATTTTAATTTCCCTAAGCTATAGGACCATAAGTGGAAGTGCCCTAGGCTCTGTTGCTTTGTTTTTTAGATGTTTCAGGAAACACCATACACTTCTCCCGAGTGGCTGTTGGCAATTTACATCCCGCCCATCAGCATAACAAGGCTCCCAGTTCTCCATGGCCTGTCCTGCCTTTCTGGATTTTACACTTTTTTCAGATGGCCCTTTTGACCGGGGGGAAGTGAGACTTCATTGTAGTGCAGATTTCCTTTGCAAGCTTGCTTGGTTGGCCAAAAAGGGCGTATGCGTTTTTTCCTGAATATATTCAGGAAAAAACGCATACGCCCTTTTTGGCCAAGTGCATCATTGTGGACGTTCTGCCTCTTTTCCTATGCTTTCAATGCAATTCCAGTCTACCTCCTGAAATCGGTTTCCTGCAATTCTGCCCCGCTTTCAAGTCCTCTTGGCAGCCTTACTTCAGTATATTTTTGGACGATAGCTGTCATTTATGACTCTGCACTTATGTGAATTACAGTGCCCCTGAGCTCCTTTCTTCAACTCGCTTTCTCGTGAGCTGGCCGCAACACCGCAGGATGGCTTCAGGCCCTAATCTTGTTCCCGCACGGCATGCTGAGCCTTTGGTTAATTCCTCTTCCTGGTGGGAAATGAGAGTTAAATTTGCCCGTCCAGACACCTCCAGCTAGTCTGTCATTGGTTCTCCCTATTCCTGTTCATCTTCCGCAGAAATTGCAAACTGGGCCAAACAGGAGGTTAAAGGCGCTGACTCTCCAAGTCGGGAGAGTGTTAGTAAAGCGTCTGGAATGTTGCACCCGAGTACCAGGGGACGGAAACTGACACATATTGGAACACGTCTCCCGATCACACGGTTGATCATACTCTGGGTTCCACATGCATGTTTTACCTGAAGGAAGAATACCTGAAACCTGGAGAGTTGAGACCCGTGGAATGGGTACCATGCAATATGATTTCAAAGGGTCTTCATTTGCTCACCGAAACTCTCCATATCTATCACTGCTGCGTTTATGCCCCTGTACACACGCTTGATTCTCTTTCGGAGACATAGCAATCCATAGGTTTTAAGATACGTCCTAGTCAGGTACACTCTTAGGCGTTTAATATGGGGTGTTGAGTCCATTTCGTTGAGCAAGGAGTAGCTCTTGTCTATTCCATACTTGGCTTAAGGAACTTTATCTGTGCTCATTTCAATCTCTGGTTTTATGCAACTCCCCAACTCACCTTTCCCCTTAAGCAAGCATAAGTTGGTTTTCTAAATTTGAGTCCCTGTTCTGTTTTGCAATTCAGTTCCTGTGTAGCCAAGTTTATATTCCGTGTATTAGTGATATCTTATGATGTTTCTTTTTCTGTGTGACTTATTTCAGTTAGAATCATCATACCTGAATCCACTCATTATGCTGCTACGGGCCTGATGACATAGATTTCATTGCTGTGTGATATTGCATTGTACGTAAGTACCACCACTTCTTTATCCATTTTTCACTTTCTGCGATATTGAACTTGTACCGTAAACCAGGTTCTTGTAAACAGAGCCGTCCCAAACTTTGGGGTGGCTGTGTCTTTTGATTTTAATTTCCCTAAGCTATAGGACCATAAGTGGAAGTGCCCTAGGCTCTGTTGCTTTGTTTTTTAGATGTTTCAGGAAACACCATACACTTCTCCCGAGTGGCTGTTGGCAAGTTACATCCTGCCCATCAGCATAACAAGGCTCCCAGTTCTCCATGGCCTGTCCTGCCTTTCTGGATTTTACACTTTTTTCAGATGGCCCTTTTGACCGGGGGGAAGTGAGACTTCATTGTAGTGCAGATTTCCTTTGCAAGCTTGCTTGGTTGGCCAAAAAGTGCGTATGCGTTTTTTCCTGAATATATTCAGGAAAAAACGCATACGCCCTTTTTGGCCAAGTGCATCATTGTGGACGTTCTGCCTCTTTTCCTATGCTTTAAATGCAATTCCAGTCTACCTCCTGAAATCGGTTTCCTGCAATTCTGCCCCGCTTTCAAGTCCTCTTGGCAGCCTTACTTCAGTATATTTTTGGACGATAGCTGTCATTTATAACTCTGCAGGTTTGTGAATTACAGTGCCCCTGAGCTCCTTTCTTCAACTCGCTTTCTCGTGAGCTGGCCGCAACACCGCAGGAAGGCTTCAGGCCCTAATCTGGTTCCGGCACGGCACGCTGAGCCTTTGGTTAATTCCTCTTCCTGGTGGGAAATGAGAGTTAAATTTGCCCGTCCAGACACCTCCAGCTAGTCTGTCATTGGTTCTCCCTATTCCTGTTCATCTTCCGCAGAAATTGCAAACTGGGCCAAACAGGAGGTTAAAGGCACTGACTCTCCAAGTCGGGAGAGTGTTCGTAAAGCCTCTGGCATGTTGCACCCGAGTACCAGGGAACGAAAAGTGAGACACATTTGAATATGTTTCTCGATCACATGGTGGATCATACTCTGGGTTCCACATGCATGTTTTAGCTGAAGGAAGTATCCCTTAAACCTGTAGAGTTGAGACCCATGGAATGGGTACCATGCAATATGACTTCAAAGGTCTTCATTTGCTCACCGAACCTCACCAATCTTATGAGCCCCAAGTGTCCAGCCTTATGTGTCACCCAGCTCTGGGTGTAGATGTGGTAAATGCAGGTTGCATTAGAAGCCTTGAATGAATTACTTAAGTATTTCTCTCTATTTCACTGTCATTGTGTTTTGTTTAAGAAATTTATTTTTATTATGGGATTTACCTGATTTTCACTGCTTTAATGCCGCTGTACACACTCTTGATTCTCTTACAGAGATATATAAATCCATAGGTTTTATGATTCTTACTAGTCAGGTATATTCCTAGGCGTTGAATATGGGGTGTTGAGTCCATTTCGTTGAGCAAGGAGTAGCTCTTGTCTATTCCATATTTGGCTTAAGGAACTTTATCTGTGCTCATTTCAATCTCTGGTTTTATGCAGCACCCCAACTCACCTTTCCCCTTAAGCAAGCATAAGTTGGTTTTCTAAATTTGAGACCCTGTTCTGTTTTGGAATTCAGTTCCTGTGTAGCCAAGTTTACATTCCGTGTATTAGTGATACCTTATGATGTTTCTTTTTCTGTGTGACTTATTTCAGTTAGATTCATCGTACTTAGTCCACTCATTATGCTGCTACGGGCCTGATGACATAGATTTCATTGCTGAGTGATATTGCATTGTACGTAAGTACCACAACTTCTTTATCCATTTTTCACTTTCTGCGATATTGAACTTGTACCGTATATGAGGTTCTTGTAAACAGAGCCATCCCAAACTTTGGGGTGGCTGTGTCTTTTTGATTTTAATTGTCCTAAACTATAGTTCCATAAGTGAAAGTGCCCTAGGCTCTGTTGCTTTGTTTTTTAGATGTTTCAGGAAACACCAAACACTTCTCCAGAGTGGCTGTTGGCAATTTACATCCCGCCCATCAGCATAACAAGGCTCCCAGTTCTCCATGGCCTGTCCTGCCTTTCTGGATTTTACACTTTTTTCAGATGGCCCTTTTGACCGGGGGGAAGTGAGACTTCATTGTAGTGCAGATTTCCTTTGCAAGCTTGCTTGGTTGGCCAAAAAGGGCGTATGCGTTTTTTCCTGAATATATTCAGGAAAAAACGCATACGCCCTTTTTGGCCAAGTGCATCATTGTGGACGTTCTGCCTCTTTTCCTATGCTTTAAATGCAATTCCAGTCTACCTCCTGAAATCGGTTTCCTGCAATTCTGCCCCGCTTTCAAGTCCTCTTGGCAGCCTTACTTCAGTATATTTTTGGACGATAGCTGTCATTTATAACTCTGCAGGTTTGTGAATTACAGTGCCCCTGAGCTCCTTTCTTCAACTCGCTTTCTCGTGAGCTGGCCGCAACACCACAGGATGGCTTCAGGCCCTAATCTGGTTGCGGCACGACACGCTGAGCCTTTGGTTAATTCCTCTTCCTGGTGGGAAATGAGAGTTAAATTTGCCCGTCCAGACACCTCCAGCTAGTCTCTCATTGGTTCCCCCTATTCCTGTTCATCTTCCGCAGAAATTGCAAACTGGGCCAAACAGGAGGTTAAAGGCGCTGACTCTCCAAGTCGGGAGAGTGTTAGTAAAGCGTCTGGAATGTTGCACCCGAGTACCAGGGGACGAAAACTGAGACATATTTGAACACGTCTACCGATCACACTGTTGATCATACTCTGGGTTCCACATGCATGTTTTAGCTGAAGGAAGAATACCTTAAACCTGGAGAGTTGAGACCCGTGGAATGGGTACCATGCAATATGACTTCAAAGGGTCTTCATTTGCTCACCGAACTTCTCCAATCCTATCACTGCTGCGTTTATGCCCCTGTACACACGCTTGATTCTCTTTCGGAGACATAGCAATCCATAGGTTTTAAGATACTTCCTAGTCAGGTATATTCTTAGGCGTTTAATATGGGGTGTTGAATCCATTTCGTTGAGCAAGGAGTAGCTCTTGTCTATTCCATATTTGGCTTAAGGAACTTTATCTGTGCTCATTTCAATCTCTGGTTTTATGCAGCACCCCAACTCACCTTTCCCCTTAAGCAAGCATAAGTTGGTTTTCTAAATTTGAGACCCTGTTCTGTTTTGGAATTCAGTTCCTATGTAGCCAAGTTTACATTCCGTGTATTAGTGATATCTTATGATGTTTCTTTTTCTGTGTGACTTATTTCAGTTAGAATCATCATACCTGAATCCACTCACTATGCTGCTACGGGCCTGATGACATAGATTTCATTGCTGAGTGATACTGCATTGTACGTAAGTACCACAACTTCTTTATCCATTTTTCACTTTCTGCGATAGTGAACTTGTACTGTAAACCAGGTTCTTGTAAACAGAGCCGTCCCAACCTTTGGGGTGGCTGTGTCTTTTTTATTTTAATTTCCCTAAGCTATAGGACCATAAGTGGAAGTGCCCTAGGCTCTGTTGCTTTGTTTTTTAGATGTTTCAGGAAACACCATACACTTCCCCCGAGTGGCTGTTGGCAATTTACATCCCGCCCATCAGCATAACAAGGCTCCCAGTTCTCCATGGCCTGTCCTGCCTTTCTGGATTTTACACTTTTTTCAGATGGCCCTTTTGACCGGGGGGAAGTGAGACTTCATTGTAGTGCAGATTTCCTTTGCAAGCTTGCTTGGTTGGCCAAAAAGTGCGTATTCCTTTTTTCCTGAATATATTCAGGAAAAATCGAATACGCCCTTTTTGGCCAAGTGCATCATTGTGGACGTTCTGCCTCTTTTCCTATGCTTTCAATGCAATTCCAGTCTACCTCCTGAAATCGGTTTCCTGCAATTCTGCCCCGCTTTCAAGTCCTCTTGGCAGCCTTACTTCAGTATATTTTTGGACGATAGCTGTCATTTATAACTCTGCAGGTTTGTGAATTACAGTGCCCCTGAGCTCCTTTCTTCAACTCGCTTTCTCGTGAGCTGGCCGCAACACCGCAGGATTGCTTCAGGCCCTAATCTGGTTCCGGCATGGCACGCTGAGCCTTTGGTTAATTCCTCTTCCTGGTGCGAAATGAGAGTTAAATTTGCCCATCCAGACACCTCCATCTAGTCTGTCATTGGTTCTCCCTATTCCTGTTCATCTTCCGCAGAAATTGCAAACTGGGCCAAACAGGAGGTTAAAGGCACTGACTCTCCAAGTCGGGAGAGTGTTAGTAAAGCGTCTGGAATGTTGCACCCGAGTACCAGGGGATGAAACTGAGACATATTGGAACACGTCTCCCGATCACACGGTTGATCATACTCTGGGTTCCACATGCATGTTTTAGCTGAAGGAAGAATACCTTAAACCTGGAGAGTTGAGACCCGTGGAATGGGTACCATGCAATATGACTTCAAAGGGTCTTCATTTGCTCACCGAACTTCTCCAATCCTATCACTGCTGCGTTTATGCCCCTGTACACATGCTTGATTCTCTTTCGGAGACATAACAATCCATAGGTTTTAAGATACCTCCTAGTCAGGTACACTCTTAGGCATTTAATATGGGGTGTTGAGTCCATTTCGTTGAGCAAGGAGTAGCTCTTGTCTATTCCATATTTGGCTTAAGGAACTTTATCTGTGCTCATTTCAATCTCTGGTTTTATGCAGCACCCCAACTCACCTTTCCCCTTAAGGAAGCATAAGTTGGTTTTCTAAATTTGAGACCCTGTTCTGTTTTGGAATTCAGTTCCTATGTAGCCAAGCTTACATTCCGTGTATTAGTGATATCTTATGATGTTTCTTTTTCTGTGTGACTTATTTCAGTTAGAATCATCATACCTGAATCCACTATTATGCTGCTACGGGCCTGATGACATAGATTTCCTTGCTGAGTGATATTGCATTGTACGTAAGTACCACAACTTCTTTATCCATTTTTCACTTTCTGCGATATTGAACTTGTACCGTAAACCTGGTTCTTGTAAACACAACCGTGCCAAACTTTCGGGTGGCTGTGTCTTTTTGATTTTAATTTCCCTAAGCTATAGGACCATAAGCGGAAGTGCCCTAGGCTCTGTTGCTTTGTTTTTTAGCTGTTTCAGGAAACACCATACACTTCTCCAGAGTGGCTGTTGGCAATTTACATCCCGCCCATCAGAATAACAAGGCTCCCAGTTCTCCATGGCCTGTCCTGCGTTTCTCGATTTTACACTTTTTTCAGATGGCCCTTTTGACCAGGGGGAAGTGAGACTTCATTGTAGTGCAGATTTCCTTTGCAAGCTTGCCTGGTTGGCCAAAAAGGGCGTATGCGTTTTTTCGTGAATATATTCAGGAAAAAACGCATACGCCCTTTTTGGCCAAGTGCATCATTGTGGACGTTCTGCCTCTTTTCCTATGCTTTAAATGCAATTCCAGTCTACCTCCTGAAATCGGTTTCCTGCAATTCTGCCCCAAGTTCAAGTCCTCTTGGCAGCCTTACTTCAGTATATTTTTGGACGATAGCTGTCATTTATAACTCTGCAGGTTTGTGAATTACAGTGCCCCTGAGCTCCTTTCTTCAACTCGCTTTCTCGTGAGCTGGCCGCAACACCGCAGGATGGCTTCAGGCCCTAATCTGGTTGCGGCACGGCACGCTGAGCCTTTGGTTAATTCCTCTTCCTGGTGGGAAATGAGAGTTAAATTTGCCCGTCCAGAAACCTCCAGCTAGTCTGTCATTGGTTCTCCCTATTCCTGTTCATCTTCCGCAGAAATTGCAAACTGGGCCAAACAGGAGGTTAAAGGCACTGACTCTCCAAGTCGGGAGAGTGTTAGTAAAGCGTCTGGAATGTTGCACCCGAGTACCAAGTGACGAAAACTGACACATATTGGAACACGTCTCCCGATCACACAGTTGATCATACTCTGGGTTCCACATGCATGTTTTAGCTGAAGGAAGAATACCTTAAACCTGGAGAGTTGAGACCCGTGGAATGGGTACCATGCAATATGACTTCAAAGGGTCTTCATTTGCTCACCGAACCTCTCCAATCCTATCACTGCTACGTTTATGCCCCTGCACACACGCTTGATTCTCTTTTGGAGACATAGCAATCCATAGGTTTTAAGATACTTTTTAGTCAGGTATATTCTTAGGCATTTAATATGAGGTGTTGAGTCCATTTCATTGAGCAAGGAGTAGCTCTTGTCTATTCCATATTTGGCTTAAGGAACTTTATCTGTGCTCATTTCAATCTCTGGTTTTATGCAGCACCCCAACTCACCTTTCCCCTTAAGCAAGCATAAGTTTTGTTTCTAAATTTGAGACCCTGTTCTGTTTTGTAATTCAGTTCCTGTGTAGCCAAGGTTACATTCCGTGTATTAGTGATATCTTATGATGTTTCTTTTCCTGTGTGACTTATTTCAGTTAGAATCATCGTACCTGAATCCACTCATTATGCTGCTACGGGCCTGATGACATAGATTTCATTGCTGAGTGATACTGCATTGTACGTAAGTACCACAACTTCTTTATCCATTTTTCACTTTCTGCGATATTGAACTTGTACCGTAAACCAGGTTCTTGTAAACAGAGCCGTCCCAACCTTTGGGGTGGCTGTGTCTTTTGATTTTAATTTCCCTAAGCTATAGGACCATAAGTGGAAGTGCCCTAGGCTCTGTTGCTTTGTTTTTTAGATGTTTCAGGAAACACCATACACTTCTCCCGAGTGGCTGTTGGCAATTTACATCCCGCCCATCAGCATAACAAGGCTCCCAGTTCTCCATGGCCTGTCCTGCCTTTCTGGATTTTACACTTTTTTCAGATGGCCCTTTTGACCGGGGGGAAGTGAGACTTCACTGTAGTGCAGATTTCCTTTGCAAGCTTGCTTGGTTGGCCAAAAAGGGCGTATGCGTTTTTTCCTGAATATATTCAGGAAAAAACGCATACGCCCTTTTTGGCCAAGTGCATCATTGTGGACGTTCTGCCTCTTTTCCTATGCTTTAAATGCAATTCCAGTCTACCTCCTGAAATCAGTTTCCTGCAATTCTGCCCCGCTTTCAAGTCCTCTTGGCAGCCTTACTTCAGTATATTTTTGGACGATAGCTGTCATTTATAACTCTGCAGGTTTGTGAATTACAGTGCCCCTGAGCTCCTTTCTTCAACTCGCTTTCTCGTGAGCTGGCCGCAACACCGCAGGATGGCTTCAGGCCCTAATCTGGTTTCGGCACGGCACGCTGAGCGTTTGGTTAATTCCTCTTCCTGGTGGGAAATGAGAGTTAAATTTGCCCGTCCAGACACCTCCAGCTAGTCTCTCATTGGTTCTCCCTATTCCTGTTCATCTTCCGCAGAAATTGCAAACTGGGCCAAACAGGAGGTTAAAGGCACTGACTCTCCAAGTCGGGAGAGTGTTAGTAAAGCGTCTGGAATGTTGCACCCGAGTACCTGGGGACGAAAACTGAGACATACTTGAACACGTCTCCCGATCACACGGTTGATCATACTCAGGGTTCCACATGCATGTTTTAGCTGAAGGAAGAATACCTTAAACCTGGAGAGTTGAGAACCGTGGAATGGGTACCATGCAATATGACTTCAAAGGGTCTTCATTTGCTCACCGAACCTCTCCAATCCTATCACTGCTGCGTTTATGCCCCTGTATACTCGCTTGTTTCTCTTTCGGAGACATAGCAGTCCATAGGTTTTAAGATACTTCCTAGTCAGGTACATTCTTAGGCGTTTAATATGGGGTGTTGAGTCCATTTCGTTGAGCAAGGAATAGCTCTTGTCTATTCCATATTTGGCTTAAGGAACTTTATCTGTGCTCATTTCAATCTCTGGTTTTATGCATTACCCCAACTCACCTTTCCCCTTAAGGAAGCATAAGTTGGGTTTCTAAATTTGAGACCCTGTTCTGTTTTGTAATTCAGTTTCTATGTAGCCAAGTTTACATTCCGTGTATTAGTGATATCTTATGATGTTTCTTTTTCTGTGAGACTTATTTCAGTTAGAATCATCGTACCTGAATCCACTCATTATGCTGCTACGGGCCTGATGACATAGATTTCATTGCTGAGTGATACTGCATTGTACGTAAGTACCACAACTTCTTTATCCATTTTTCACTTTCTGCGATATTGAACTTGTACCGTAAACCAGGTTCTTGTAAACAGAGCCGTGCCAAACTTTGGGGTGGCTGTGTCTTTTTGATTTTAATTTCCCTAAGCTATAGGACCATAAGTGGAAGTGCCCTAGGCTCTGTTGCTTTGTTTTTTAGATGCTTCAGGAAACACCATACACTTCTCCAGAGTGGCTGTTGGCAATTTACATCCCGCCCATCAGCATAACAAGGCTCCCAGTTCTCCATGGCCTGTCCTGCCTTTCTGGATTTTACACTTTTTTCAGATGGCCCTTTTGACCGGGGGGAAGTGAGACTTCATTGTAGTGCAGATTTCCTTTGCAAGCTTGCTTGGTTGGCCAAAAAGGGCGTATGCGTTTTTTCCTGAATATATTCAGGAAAAAACGCATACGCCCTTTTTGGCCAAGTGCATCATTGTGGACGTTCTGCCTCTTTTCCTATGCTTTCAATGCAATTCCAGTCTACCTCCTGAAATCGGTTTCCTGCAATTCTGCCCCGCTTTCAAGTCCTCTTGGCAGCCTTACTTCAGTATATTTTTGGACGATAGCTGTCATTTATAACTCTGCAGGTTTGTGAATTACAGTGCCCCTGAGCTCCTTTCTTCAACTCGCTTTCTCGTGAGCTGGCCGCAACACCGCAGGATGGCTTCAGGCCCTAATCTGGTTCCGGCACGGCACGCTGAGCCTTTGGTTAATTCCTCTTCCTGGTGGGAAATGAGAGTTAAATTTGCCCGTCCAGACACCTCCAGCTAGTCTCTCATTGGTTCTCCCTATTCCTGTTCATCTTCCGCAGAAATTGCAAACTGGGCCAAACAGGAGGTTAAAGGCACTGACTCTCCAAGTCGGGAGAGTGTTAGTAAAGCGTCTGGAATGTTACACCCGAGTACCAGGGGACGAAAACTGACACATATTGGAACACGTCTCCCGATCACACGGTTGATCATACTCTGGGTTCCACATGCATGTTTTAGCTGAAGGAAGAATACCTTAAACCTGGAGAGTTGAGACCCGTGGAATGGGTACCATGCACTATGACTTCAAAGGGTCTTCATTTGCTCACCGAACCTCTCCAATCCTATCACTGCTGCGTTTATGCCCCTGTACACACACTTGATTCTCTTTCAGAGACATAGCAATCCATAGGTTTTAAGATACTTCCTAGTCAGGTACACTCTTAGGCATTTAATATGGGGTGTTGAGTCCATTTCGTTGAGCAAGGAGTAGCTCTTGTCTATTCCATATTTGGCTTAAGGAACTTTATCTGTGCTCATTTCAATCTCTGGTTTTATGCAGCACCCCAACTCACCTTTCCCCTTAAGCAAGCATAAGTTGGGTTTCTAAATTTGAGACCCTGTTCTGTTTTGTAATTCAGTTCCTGTGTAGCCAAGGTTACATTCCGTGTATTAGTGATATCTTATGATGTTTCTTTTCCTGTGTGACTAATTTCAGTTAGAATCATCGTACCTGAATCCACTCATTATGCTGCTACGGGCCTGATGACATAGATTTCATTGCTGAGTGATACTGCATTGTACGTAAGTACCACAACTTCTTTATCCATTTTTCACTTTCTGCGATATTGAACGTGTACCGTAAACCAGATTCTTGTAAACAGAGCCGTCCCAACCTTTCGGGTGGCTGTGTCTTTTTGATTTTAATTTCCCTAAGCTATAGGACCATAAGTGGAAGTGCCCTAGGCTCTGTTGCTTTGATTTTTAGATGTTTCAGGAAACACCATACACTTCTCCCGAGTGGCTGTTGGCAATTTACATCCCGCCCATCAGCATAACAAGGCTCCCAGTTCTCCATGGCCTGTCCTGCCTTTCTGGATTTTACACTTTTTTCAGATGGCCCTTTTGACCGGGGGGAAGTGAGACTTCATTGTAGTGCAGATTTCCTTTGCAAGCTTGCTTGGTTGGCCAAAAAGGGCGTATGCGTTTTTTCCTGAATATATTCAGGAAAAAACGCATACGCCCTTTTTGGCCAAGTGCATCATTGTGGACGTTCTGCCTCTTTTCCTATGCTTTAAATGCAATTCCAGTCTACCTCCTGAAATCGGTTTCCTGCAATTCTGCCCCGCTTTCAAGTCCTCTTGGCAGCCTTACTTCAGTATATTTTTGGACGATAGCTGTCATTTATAACTCTGCAGGTTTGTGAATTACAGTGCCCCTGAGCTCCTTTCTTCAAGTCGTTTTCTCGTGAGCTGGCCGCAACACCGCAGGATGGCTTCAGGCCCTAATCTGGTTCCGGCACGGCACGCTGAGCCTTTGGTTAATTCCTCTTCCTGGTGGGAAATGAGAGTTAAATTTGCCCGTCCAGACACCTCCAGCTAGTCTCTCATTGGTTCTCCCTATTCCTGTTCATCTTCCGCAGAAATTGCAAACTGGGCCAAACAGGAGGTTAAAGGCACTGACTCTCCAAGTCGGGAGAGTGTTAGTAAAGCGTCTGGAATGTTGCACCCGAGTACCAGGGGACGAAAACTGGGATATATTGGAACACGTCTCCCGATCACACGGTTGATCATACTCTGGGTACCACATGCATGTTTTAGCTGAAGGAAGAATACCTTAAACCTGGAGAGTTGAGACCCGTGGAATGGGTACCATGCACTATGACTTCAAAGGGTCTTCATTTGCTCACCGAACCTCTCCAATCCTATCACTGCTGCGTTTATGCCCCTGTACACACACTTGATTCTCTTTCAGAGACATAGCAATCCATAGGTTTTAAGATACTTCCTAGTCAGGTACACTCTTAGGCATTTAATATGGGGTGTTGTGTCCATTTCATTGAGCAAGGAGTAGCTCTTGTCTATTCCATATTTGGCTTAAGGAACTTTATCTGTGCTCATTTCAATCTCTGGTTTTATGCAGCACCCCAACTCACCTTTCCCCTTAAGCAAGCATAAGTTGGGTTTCTAAATTTGAGACCCTGTTCTGTTTTGTAATTCAGTTCCTGTGTAGCCAAGGTTACATTCCGTGTATTAGTGATATCTTATGATGTTTCTTTTCCTGTGTGACTTATTTCAGTTAGAATCATCGTACCTGAATCCACTCATTATGCTGCTACGGGCCTGATGACATAGATTTCATTGCTGAGTGATACTGCATTGTACGTAAGTACCACAACTTCTTTATCCATTTTTCACTTTCTGCGATATTGAACTTGTACCGTAAACCAGGTTCTTGTAAACAGAGCCGTCCCAACCTTTGGGGTGGCTGTGTCTTTTTGATTTTAATTTCCCTAAGCTATAGGACCATAAGTGGAAGTGCCCTAGGCTCTGTTGCTTTGTTTTTTAGATGTTTCAGGAAACACCATACACTTCTCCCGAGTGGCTGTTGGCAATTTACATCCCGCCCATCAGCATAACAAGGCTCCCAGTTCTCCATGGCCTGTCCTGCCTTTCTGGATTTTACACTTTTTTCAGATGGCCCTTTTGACCGGGGGGAAGTGAGACTTCATTGTAGTGCAGATTTCCTTTGCAAGCTTGCTTGGTTGGCCAAAAAGGGCGTATGCGTTTTTTCCTGAATATATTCAGGAAAAAATGCATACGCCCTTTTTGGCCAAGTGCATCATTGTGGACGTTCTGCCTCTTTTCCTATGCTTTCAATGCAATTCCAGTCTACCTCCTGAAATCGGTTTCCTGCAATTCTGCCCCGCTTTCAAGTCCTCTTGGCAGCCTTACTTCAGTATATTTTTGGACGATAGCTGTCATTTATAACTCTGCAGGTTTGTGAATTACAGTGCCCCTGAGCTCCTTTCTTCAACTCGCTTTCTCGTGAGCTGGCCGCAACACCGCAGGATGGCTTCAGGCCCTAATCTGGTTCCGGCACGGCACGCTGAGCCTTTGGTTAATTCCTCTTCCTGGTGGGAAATGAGAGTTAAATTTGCCCGTCCAGACACCTCCAGCTAGTCTCTCATTGGTTCTCCCTATTCCTGTTCATCTTCCGCAGAAATTGCAAACTGGGCCAAACAGGAGGTTAAAGGCACTGACTCTCCAAGTCGGGAGAGTGTTAGTAAAGCGTCTGGAATGTTGCACCCGAGTACCAGGGGACGAAAACTGACACATATTGGAACACGTCTCCCGATCACACGGTTGATCATACTCTGGGTTCCACATGCATGTTTTAGCTGAAGGAAGAATACCTTCAACCTGGAGAGTTGAGACCCGTGGAATGGGTACCATGCACTATGACTTCAAAGGGTCTTCATTTGCTCACCGAACCTCTCCAATCCTATCACTGCTGCGTTTATGCCCCTGTACACACACTTGATTCTCTTTCAGAGACATAGCAATCCATAGGTTTTAAGATACTTCCTAGTCAGGTACACTCTTAGGCATTTAATATGGGGTGTTGAGTCCATTTCGTTGAGCAAGGAGTAGCTCTTGTCTATTCCATATTTGGCTTAAGGAACTTTATCTGTGCTCATTTCAATCTCTGGTTTTATGCAGCACCCCAACTCACCTTTCCCCTTAAGCAAGCATAAGTTGGGTTTCTAAATTTGAGACCCTGTTCTGTTTTGTAATTCAGTTCCTGTGTAGCCAAGGTTACATTCCGTGTATTAGTGATATCTTATGATGTTTCTTTTCCTGTGTGACTAATTTCAGTTAGAATCATCGTACCTGAATCCACTCATTATGCTGCTACGGGCCTGATGACATAGATTTCATTGCTGAGTGATACTGCATTGTACGTAAGTACCACAACTTCTTTATCCATTTTTCACTTTCTGCGATATTGAACTTGTACCGTAAACCAGGTTCTTGTAAACAGAGCCGTCCCAACCTTTGGGGTGGCTGTGTCTTTTTGATTTTAATTTCCCTAAGCTATAGGACCATAAGTGGAAGTGCCCTAGGCTCTGTTGCTTTGTTTTTTAGATGTTTCAGGAAACACCATACACTTCTCCCGAGTGGCTGTTGGCAATTTACATCCCGCCCATCAGCATAACAAGGCTCCCAGTTCTCCATGGCCTGTCCTGCCTTTCTGGATTTTACACTTTTTTTAGATGGCCCTTTTGACCGGGGGGAAGTGAGACTTCATTGTAGTGCAGATTTCCTTTGCAAGCTTGCTTGGTTGGCCAAAAAGGGCGTATGCGTTTTTTCCTGAATATATTCAGGAAAAAACGCATACGCCCTTTTTGGCCAAGTGCATCATTGTGGACGTTCTGCCTCTTTTCCTATGCTTTCAATGCAATTCCAGTCTACCTCCTGAAATCGGTTTCCTGCAATTCTGCCCCGCTTTCAAGTCCTCTTGGCAGCCTTACTTCAGTATATTTTTGGACGATAGCTGTCATTTATAACTCTGCAGGTTTGTGAATTACAGTGCCCCTGAGCTCCTTTCTTCAACTCGCTTTCTCGTGAGCTGGCCGCAACACCGCAGGATGGCTTCAGGCCCTAATCTGGTTCCGGCACGGCACGCTGAGCCTTTGGTTAATTCCTCTTCCTGGTGGGAAATGAGAGTTAAATTTGCCCGTCCAGACACCTCCAGCTAGTCTCTCATTGGTTCTCCCTATTCCTGTTCATCTTCCGCAGAAATTGCAAACTGGGCCAAACAGGAGGTTAAAGGCACTGACTCTCCAAGTCGGGAGAGTGTTAGTAAAGCGTCTGGAATGTTGCACCCGAGTACCAGGGGACGAAAACTGACACATATTGGAACACGTCTCCCGATCACACGGTTGATCATACTCTGGGTTCCACATGCATGTTTTAGCTGAAGGAAGAATACCTTCAACCTGGAGAGTTGAGACCCGTGGAATGGGTACCATGCACTATGACTTCAAAGGGTCTTCATTTGCTCACCGAACCTCTCCAATCCTATCACTGCTGCGTTTATGCCCCTGTACACACACTTGATTCTCTTTCAGAGACATAGCAATCCATAGGTTTTAAGATACTTCCTAGTCAGGTACACTCTTAGGCATTTAATATGGGGTGTTGAGTCCATTTCGTTGAGCAAGGAGTAGCTCTTGTCTATTCCATATTTGGCTTAAGGAACTTTATCTGTGCTCATTTCAATCTCTGGTTTTATGCAGCACCCCAACTCACCTTTCCCCTTAAGCAAGCATAAGTTGGGTTTCTAAATTTGAGACCCTGTTCTGTTTTGTAATTCAGTTCCTGTGTAGCCAAGGTTACATTCCGTGTATTAGTGATATCTTATGATGTTTCTTTTCCTGTGTGACTAATTTCAGTTAGAATCATCGTACCTGAATCCACTCATTATGCTGCTACGGGCCTGATGACATAGATTTCATTGCTGAGTGATACTGCATTGTACGTAAGTACCACAACTTCTTTATCCATTTTTCACTTTCTGCGATATTGAACGTGTACCGTAAACCAGGTTCTTGTAAACAGAGCCGTCCCAACCTTTGGGGTGGCTGTGTCTTTTTGATTTTAATTTCCCTAAGCTATAGGACCATAAGTGGAAGTGCCCTAGGCTCTGTTGCTTTGATTTTTAGATGTTTCAGGAAACACCATACACTTCTCCCGAGTGGCTGTTTGCAATTGACATCCCGCCCATCAGCATAACAAGGCTCCCAGTTCTCCATGGCCTGTCCTGCCTTTCTGGATTTTACACTTTTTTCAGATGGCCCTTTTGACCGGGGGGAAGTGAGACTTCATTGTAGTGCAGATTTCCTTTGCAAGCTTGCTTGGTTGGCCAAAAAGGGCGTATGCGTTTTTTCCTGAATATATTCAGGAAAAAACGCATACGCACTTTTTGGCCAAGTGCATCATTGTGGACGTTCTGCCTCTTTTCCTATGCTTTAAATGCAATTCCAGTCTACCTCCTGAAATCGGTTTCCTGCAATTCTGCCCCACTTTCAAGTCCTCTTGGCAGCCTTACTTCAGTATATTTTTGGACGATAGCTGTCATTTATAACTCTGCAGGTTTGTGAATTACAGTGCCCCTGAGCTCCTTTCTTCAACTCGCTTTCTCGTGAGCTGGCCGCAACACCGCAGGATGGCTTCAGGCCCTAATCTGGTTCCGGCACGGCACGCTGAGCCTTTGGTTAATTCCTCTTCCTGGTGGGAAATGAGAGTTAAATTTGCCCGTCCAGACACCTCCAGCTAGTCTCTCATTGGTTCTCCCTATTCCTGTTCATCTTCCGCAGAAATTGCAAACTGGGCCAAACAGGAGGTTAAAGGCACTGACTCTCCAAGTCGGGAGAGTGTTAGTAAAGCGTCTGGAATGTTGCACCCGAGTACCAGGGGACGAAAACTGAGATATATTGGAACACGTCTCCCGATCACACGGTTGATCATACTCTGGGTACCACATGCATGTTTTAGCTGAAGGAAGAATACCTTAAACCTGGAGAGTTGAGACCCGTGGAATGGGTACCATGCACTATGACTTCAAAGGGTCTTCATTTGCTCACCGAACCTCTCCAATCCTATCACTGCTGCGTTTATGCCCCTGTACACACACTTGATTCTCTTTCAGAGACATAGCAATCCATAGGTTTTAAGATACTTCCTAGTCAGGTACACTCTTAGGCATTTAATATGGGGTGTTGTGTCCATTTCGTTGAGCAAGGAGTAGCTCTTGTCTATTCCATATTTGGCTTAAGGAACTTTATCTGTGCTCATTTCAATCTCTGGTTTTATGCAGCACCCCAACTCACCTTTCCCCTTAAGCAAGCATAAGTTGGGTTTCTAAATTTGAGACCCTGTTCTGTTTTGTAATTCAGTTCCTGTGTAGCCAAGGTTACATTCCGTGTATTAGTGATATCTTATGATGTTTCTTTTCCTGTGTGACTTATTTCAGTTAGAATCATCGTACCTGAATCCACTCATTATGCTGCTACGGGCCTGATGACATAGATTTCATTGCTGAGTGATACTGCATTGTACGTAAGTACCACAACTTCTTTATCCATTTTTCACTTTCTGCGATATTGAACTTGTACCGTAAACCAGGTTCTTGTAAACAGAGCCGTCCCAACTTTTGGGGTGGCTGTGTCTTTTTGATTTTAATTTCCCTAAGCTATAGGACCATAAGTGGAAGTGCCCTAGGCTCTGTTGCTTTGTTTTTTAGATGTTTCAGGAAACACCATACACTTCTCCCGAGTGGCTGTTGGCAATTGACATCCCGCCCATCAGCATAACAAGGCTCCCAGTTCTCCATGGCCTGTCCTGCCTTTCTGGATTTTACACTTTTTTCAGATGGCCCTTTTGACCGGGGGGAAGTGAGACTTCATTGTAGTGCAGATTTCCTTTGCAAGCTTGCTTGGTTGGCCAAAAAGGGCGTATGCGTTTTTTCGTGAATATATTCAGGAAAAAACGCATACGCCCTTTTTGGCCAAGTGCATCATTGTGGACGTTCTGCCTCTTTTCCTATGCTTTAAATGCAATTCCAGTCTACCTCCTGAAATCGGTTTCCTGCAATTCTGCCCCAAGTTCAAGTCCTCTTGGCAGCCTTACTTCAGTATATTTTTGGACGATAGCTGTCATTTATAACTCTGCAGGTTTGTGAATTACAGTGCCCCTGAGCTCCTTTCTTCAACTCGCTTTCTCGTGAGCTGGCCGCAACACCGCAGGATGGCTTCAGGCCCTAATCTGGTTGCGGCACGGCACGCTGAGCCTTTGGTTAATTCCTCTTCCTGGTGGGAAATGAGAGTTAAATTTGCCCGTCCAGAAACCTCCAGCTAGTCTGTCATTGGTTCTCCCTATTCCTGTTCATCTTCCGCAGAAATTGCAAACTGGGCCAAACAGGAGGTTAAAGGCACTGACTCTCCAAGTCGGGAGAGTGTTAGTAAAGCGTCTGGAATGTTGCACCCGAGTACCAAGTGACGAAAACTGACACATATTGGAACACGTCTCCCGATCACACGGTTGATCATACTCTGGGTTCCACATGCATGTTTTAGCTGAAGGAAGAATACCTTAAACCTGGAGAGTTGAGACCCGTGGAATGGGTACCATGCAATATGACTTCAAAGGGTCTTCATTTGCTCACCGAACCTCTCCAATCCTATCACTGCTACGTTTATGCCCCTGCACACACGCTTGATTCTCTTTTGGAGACATAGCAATCCATAGGTTTTAAGATACTTTTTAGTCAGGTATATTCTTAGGCATTTAATATGGGGTGTTGAGTCCATTTCGTTGAGCAAGGAGTAGCTCTTGTCTATTCCATATTTGGCTTAAGGAACTTTATCTGTGCTCATTTCAATCTCTGGTTTTATGCAGCACCCCAACTCACCTTTCCCCTTAAGCAAGCATAAGTTGGGTTTCTAAATTTGAGACCCTGTTCTGTTTTGTAATTCAGTTCCTGTGTAGCCAAGTTTACATTCCGTGTATTAGTGATATCTTATGATGTTTCTTTTTCTGTGTGACTTATTTCAGTTAGAATCATCGTACCTGAATCCACTCATTATGCTGCTACGGGCCTGATGACATAGATTTCATTGCTGAGTGATACTGCATTGTACGTAAGTACCACAACTTCTTTATCCATTTTTCACTTTCTGCGATATTGAACTTGTACCGTAAACCAGGTTCTTGTAAACAGAGCCGTCCAACCTTTGGGGTGGCTGTGTCTTTTGATTTTAATTTCCCTAAGCTATAGGACCATAAGTGGAAGTGACCTAGGCTCTGTTGCTTTGTTTTTTAGATGTTTCAGGAAACACCATACACTTCTCCCGAGTGGCTGTTGGCAATTGACATCCCGCCCATCAGCATAACAAGGCTCCCAGTTCTCCATGGCCTGTCCTGCCTTTCTGGATTTTACACTTTTTTCAGATGGCCCTTTTGACCGGGGGGAAGTGAGACTTCATTGTAGGGCAGATTTCCTTTGCAAGCTTGCTTGGTTTGCCAAAAAGGGCGTATGCGTTTTTTCCTGAATATATTCAGGAAAAAACGCATACGCCCTTTTTGTCCAAGTGCATCATTGTGGACGTTCTGCCTCTTTTCCTATGCTTTAAATGCAATTCCAGTCTACCTCCTGAAATCGGTTTCCTGCAATTCTGCCCCGCTTTCAAGTCCTCTTGGCAGCCTTACTTCAGTATATTTTTGGACGATAGCTGTGATTTGTAACTCTGCAGGTTTGTGAATTACAGTGCCCCTGAGCTCCTTTCTTCAACTCGCTTTCTCGTGAGCTGGCGGCAACACCGCAGGATGGCTTCAGGCCCTAATCTGGTTCCGGCACGGCACGCTGAGCCTTTGGTTAATTCCTCTTCCTAATGGGAAATGAGAGTTAAATTTGCCCGTCCAGACACCTCCAGCTAGTCTGTCATTGGTTCTCCCTATTCCTGTTCATCTTCCGCAGAAATTGCAAACTGGGCCAAACAGGAGGTTAAAGGCACTGACTCTCCAAGTCGGGAGAGTGTTAGTAAAGCGTCTGGAATGTTGCACCCGAGTACCAGGGGACAAAAACTGAGACATATTGGAACACGTCTCCCGATCACACGGTTGATCATACTCTGGGTTCCACATGCATGTTTTAGCTGAAGGAAGAATACCTTAAACCTGGAGAGTTGAGACCCGTGGAATGGGTACCATGCAATATGACTTCAAAGGGTCTTCATTTGCTCACCGAACCTCTCCAATCCTATCACTGCTGCGTTTATGCCCCTGTACACACACTTGATTCACTTTCGGAGACATAGCAATCCATAGGTTTTAAGATACTTCCTAGTCAGGTACACTCTTAGGCATTTAATATGGGGTGTTGAGTCCATTTCGTTGAGCAAGGAGTAGCTCTTGTCTATTCCATATTTGGCTTAAGGAACTTTATCTGTGCTCATTTCAATCTCTGGTTTTATGCAGCACCCCAACTCACCTTTCCCCTTAAGCAAGCATAAGTTGGTTTTCCAAATTTGAGACCCTGTTCTGTTTTGTAATTCAGTTCCTGTGTAGCCAAGTTTACATTCCGTGTATTAGTGATATCTTATGATGTTTCTTTTTCTGTGTGACTTATTTCAGTTAGAATCATCATACCTGAATCCACTCATTATGCTGCTACGGGCCTGATGACATAGATTTCATTGCTGTGTGATATTGCATTGTACGTAAGTACCACAACTTCTTTATCCATTTTTCACTTTCTGCGATATTGAACTTGTACCGTAAACCAGGTTCTTGTAAACAGAGCCGTCCCAACCTTTGGGGTGGCTGTCTCTTTTTGATTTTAATTTCCCTAAGCTATAGGACCATAAGTGGAAGTGCCCTAGGCTCTGTTGCTTTGTTTTTTAGATGTTTCAGGAAACACCATACACTTCTCTCGAGTGGCTGTTGGCAATTTACATCCCGCCCATCAGCATAACAAGGCTCCCAGTTCTCCATGGCCTGTCCTGCCTTTCTGGATTTTACACTTTTTTCAGATGGCCCTTTTGACCGGGGGGAAGTGAGACTTCATTGTAGGGCAGATTTCCTTTGCAAGCTTGCTTGGTTGGCCAAAAAGGGCGTATGCGTTTTTTCCTGAATATATTCAGGAAAAAACGCATACGCCCTTTTTGGCCAAGTGCATCATTGTGGACGTTCTGCCTCTTTTCCTATGCTTTAAATGCAATTCCAGTCTACCTCCTGAAATCAGTTTCCTGCAATTCTGCCCCGCTTTCAAGTCCTCTTGGCAGCCTTACTTCAGTATATTTTTGGACGATAGCTGTCATTTATAACTCTGCAGGTTTGTGAATTACAGTGCCCCTGAGCTCCTTTCTTCAACTCGCTTTCTCGTGAGCTGGCCGCAACACCGCAGGATGGCTTCAGGCCCTAATCTGGTTTCGGCACGGCACGCTGAGCGTTTGGTTAATTCCTCTTCCTGGTGGGAAATGAGAGTTAAATTTGCCCGTCCAGACACCTCCAGCTAGTCTGTCATTGGTTCTCCCTATTCCTGTTCATCTTCCGCAGAAATTGCAAACTGGGCCAAACAGGAGGTTAAAGGCACTGACTCTCCAAGTCGGGAGAGTGTTAGTAAAGCGTCTGGAATGTTGCACCCGAGTACCTGGGGACGAAAACTGAGACATACTTGAACACGTCTCCCGATCACACGGTTGATCATACTCAGGGTTCCACATGCATGTTTTAGCTGAAGGAAGAATACCTTAAACCTGGAGAGTTGAGAACCGTGGAATGGGTACCATGCAATATGACTTCAAAGGGTCTTCATTTGCTCACCGAACCTCTCCAATCCTATCACTGCTGCGTTTATGCCCCTGTATACTCGCTTGTTTCTCTTTCGGAGACATAGCAGTCCATAGGTTTTAAGATACTTCCTAGTCAGGTACATTCTTAGGCGTTTAATATGGGGTGTTGAGTCCATTTCGTTGAGCAAGGAATAGCTCTTGTCTATTCCATATTTGGCTTAAGGAACTTTATCTGTGCTCATTTCAATCTCTGGTTTTATGCATTACCCCAACTCACCTTTCCCCTTAAGGAAGCATAAGTTGGGTTTCTAAATTTGAGACCCTGTTCTGTTTTGTAATTCAGTTTCTATGTAGCCAAGTTTACATTCCGTGTATTAGTGATATCTTATGATGTTTCTTTTTCTGTGAGACTTATTTCAGTTAGAATCATCGTACCTGAATCCACTCATTATGCTGCTACGGGCCTGATGACATAGATTTCATTGCTGAGTGATACTGCATTGTACGTAAGTACCACAACTTCTTTATCCATTTTTCACTTTCTGCGATATTGAACTTGTACCGTAAACCAGGTTCTTGTAAACAGAGCCGTGCCAAACTTTGGGGTGGCTGTGTCTTTTTGATTTTAATTTCCCTAAGCTATAGGACCATAAGTGGAAGTGCCCTAGGCTCTGTTGCTTTGTTTTTTAGATGCTTCAGGAAACACCATACACTTCTCCAGAGTGGCTGTTGGCAATTTACATCCCGCCCATCAGCACAAAAAGGCTCCCAGTTCTCCATGGCCTATCCTGTGTTTCTGGATTTTACACTTTTTTCAGATGGCCCTTTTGACCGGGGGGAAGTGAGACTTCATTGTAGTGCCCATTTCCTTTGCAAGCTTGCTTGGTTGGCCAAAAAGGGCGTATGCGTTTTTTCCTGAATATATTCAGGAAAAAACGCATACGCCCTTTTTGGCCAAGTGCATCATTGTGGACGTTCTGCCTCTTTTCCTATGCTTTAAATGCAATTCCAGTCTACCTCCTGAAATCGGTTTCCTGCAATTCTGCCCCGCTTTCAAGTCCTCTTGGCAGCCTTACTTCAGTATATTTTTGGACGATAGCTGTCATTTATAACTCTGCAGGTTTGTGAATTACAGTGCCCCTGAGCTCCTTTCTTCAAGTCGCTTTCTCGTGAGCTGGCCGCAACACCGCAGGATGGCTTCAGGCCCTAATCTGGTTCCGGCACGGCACGCTGAGCCTTTGGTTAATTCCTCTTCCTGGTGGGAAATGAGAGTTAAATTTGCCCGTCCAGACACCTCCAGCTAGTCTGTCATTGGTTCTCCCTATTCCTGTTCATCTTCCGCAGAAATTGCAAACTGGGCCAAACAGGAGGTTAAAGGCACTGACTCTCCAAGTCGGGAGAGTTTCAGTAAAGCGTCTGGAATGTTGCACCCGAGTACCTGGGGACGAAAACTGAGACATACTTGAACACGTCTCCCGATCACACGGTTGATCATACTCAGGGTTCCACATGCATGTTTTAGCTGAAGGAAGAATACCTTAAACCTGGAGAGTTGAGAACCGTGGAATGGGTACCATGCAATATGACTTCAAAGGGTCTTCATTTGCTCACCGAACCTCTCCAATCCTATCACTGCTGCGTTTATGCCCCTGCAAACACGCTTGATTCTCTTTCGGATACATAGCAATCCATAGGTTTTAAGATACTCCCTAGTCAGGTATATTCTTAGGTGTTTAATATGGGGTGTTGAATCCATTTCGTTGAGCAAGGAGTAGCTCTTGTCTATTCCATATGTGGCTTAAGGAACTTTATCTGTGCTCATTTCAATCTCTGGTTTTATGCAGCACCCCAACTCACCTTTCCCCTTAAGCAAGCATAAGTTGGGTTTCTAAATTTGAGACCCTGTTCTGTTTTGTAATTCAGTTCCTATGTAGCCAAGTTTACATTCCGTGTATTAGTGATACCTTATGATGTTTCTTTTTCTGTGTGACTTATTTCAGTTAGAATCATCATACCTGAATCCACTCATTATGCTGCTACGGGCCTGATGACATAGATTTCATTGCTGTGTTATATTGCATTGTACGTAAGTACCACAACTTCTTTATCCATTTTTCACTTTCTGCGATATTGAACTTGTACCGTAAACCAGGTTCTTGTAAACAGAGCCGTCCCAACCTTTGGGGTGGCTCTGTCTTTTTGATTTTAATTTCCCTAAGCTATAGGACCATAAGTGGAAGTGCCCTAGGCTCTGTTGCTTTGTTTTTTAGATGTTTCAGGAAACACCATACACTTCTCCCGAGTGGCTGTTGGCAATTGACATCCCGCCCATCAGCATAACAAGGCTCCCAGTTCTCCATGGCCTGTCCTGCCTTTCTGGATTTTACACTTTTTTCAGATGGCCCTTTTGACCGGGGGGAAGTGAGACTTCATTGTAGGGCAGATTTCCTTTGCAAGCTTGCTTGGTTTGCCAAAAAGGGCGTATGCGTTTTTTCCTGAATATATTCAGGAAAAAACGCATACGCCCTTTTTGTCCAAGTGCATCATTGTGGACGTTCTGCCTCTTTTCCTATGCTTTAAATGCAATTCCAGTCTACCTCCTGAAATCGGTTTCCTGCAATTCTGCCCCGCTTTCAAGTCCTCTTGGCAGCCTTACTTCAGTATATTTTTGGACGATAGCTGTCATTTATAACTCTGCAGGTTTGTGAATTACAGTGCCCCTGAGCTCCTTTCTTCAACTCGCTTTCTCGTGAGCTGGCCGCAACACCGCAGGATGGCTTCAGGCCCTAATCTGGTTTCGGCACGGCACGCTGAGCCTTTGGTTAATTCCTCTTCCTGGGGGGAAATGAGAGTTAAATTTGCCCGTCCAGACACCTCCAGCTAGTCTGTCATTGGTTCTCCCTATTCCTGTTCAACTTCCGCAGAAATTGCAAACTGGGCCAAACAGGAGGTTAAAGGCACTGACTCTCCAAGTCGGGAGAGTGTTAGTAAAGCGTCTGGAATGTTGCACCCGAGTACCTGGGGACGAAAACTGAGACATACTTGAACACGTCTCCCGATCACATGGTTGATCATACTCAGGGTTCCACATGCATGTTTTAGCTGAAGGAAGAATACCTTAAACCTGGAGAGTTGAGACCCGTGGAATGGGTACCATGCAATATGACTTCAAAGGGTCTTCATTTGCTCACCGAACCTCTCCAAACCTATCACTGCTGCGTTTATGCCCCTGTATACTCGCTTGTTTCTCTTTCGGAGACATAGCAGTCCATAGGTTTTAAGATACTTCCTAGTCAGGTACATTATTAGGCGTTTAATATGGGGTGTTGAGTCCATTTCGTTGAGCAAGGTATAGCTCTTGTCTATTCCATATTTGGCTTAAGGAACTTTATCTGTGCTCATTTCAATCTCTGGTTTTATGCATTACCCCAACTCACCTTTCCCCTTAAGGAAGCATAAGTTGGGTTTCTAAATTTGAGACCCTGTTCTGTTTTGTAATTCAGTTTCTATGTAGCCAAGTTTACATTCCGTGTATTAGTGATATCTTATGATGTTTCTTTTTCTGTGAGACTTATTTCAGTTAGAATCATCGTACCTGAATCCACTCATTATGCTGCTACGGGCCTGATGACATAGATTTCATTGCTGAGTGATATTGCATTGTACGTAAGTACCACAACTTCTTTATCCATTTTTCACTTTCTGCGATATTGAACTTGTACCGTAAACCAGGTTCTTGTAAACAGAGCCGTGCCAAACTTTGGGGTGGCTGTGTCTTTTTGATTTTAATTGCCCTAAGCTATAGGACCATAAGTGGAAGTGCCCTAGGCTCTGTTGCTTTGTTTTTTAGATGTTTCAGGAAACACCATACACTTCTCCCGAGTGGCTGTTGGCAATTTACATCCCGCCCATCAGCATAAAAAGGCTCCCAGTTCTCCATGGCCTATCCTGTGTTTCTGGATTTTACACTTTTTTCAGATGGCCCTTTTGACCGGGGGGAAGTGAGACTTCATTGTAGTGCAGATTTCCTTTGCAAGCTTGCTTGGTTGGCCAAAAAGGGCGTATGCGTTTTTTCCTGAATATATTCAGGAAAAAACGCATACGCCCTTTTTGGCCAAGTGCATCATTGTGGACGTTCTGCCTCTTTTCCTATGCTTTAAATGCAATTCCAGTCTACCTCCTGAAATCGGTTTCCTGCAATTCTGCCCCGCTTTCAAGTCCTCTTGGCAGCCTTACTTCAGTATATTTTTGGACGATAGCTGTCATTTATAACTCTGCAGGTTTGTGAATTACAGTGCCCCTGAGCTCCTTTCTTCAACTCGCTTTCTCGTGAGCTGGCCGCAACCCCGCAGGATGGCTTCAGGCCCTAATCTGGTTCCGGCACGGCACGCTGAGCCTTTGGTTAATTCCTCTTCCTGGTGGGAAATGAGAGTTAAATTTGCCCGTCCAGACACCTCCAGCTAGTCTGTCATTGGTTCTCCCTATTCCTGTTCATCTTCCGCAGAAATTGCAAACTGGGCCAAACAGGAGGTTAAAGGCACTGACTCTCCAAGTCGGGAGAGTGTTAGTAAAGCGTCTGGAATGTTGCACCCGAGTACCAGGGGACAAAAACTGAGACATATTGGAACACGTCTCCCAATCACACGGTTGATCATACTCTGGGTTCCACATGCATGTTTTAGCTGAAGGAAGAATACCTTAAACCTGGAGAGTTGAGACCCGTGGAATGGGTACCATGCAATATGACTTCAAAGGGTCTTCATTTGCTCACCGAACCTCTCCAATCCTATCACTGCTGCGTTTATGCCCCTGTACACACACTTGATTCTCTTTCAGAGACATAGCAATCCATAGGTTTTAAGATACTTCCTAGTCAGGTACACTCTTAGGCATTTAATATGGGGTGTTGAGTCCATTTCGTTGAGCAAGGAGTAGCTCTTGTCTATTCCATATTTGGCTTAAGGAACTTTATCTGTGCTCATTTCAATCTCTGGTTTTATGCAGCACCCCAACTCACCTTTCCCCTTAAGCAAGCATAAGTTGGTTTTCTAAATTTGAGACCCTGTTCTGTTTTGGAATTCAGTTCCTGTGTAGCCAAGGTTACATTCCGTGTATTAGTGATATCTTATGATGTTTCTTTTTCTGTGTGACTTATTTCAGTTAGAATCATCGTACCTGAATCCACTCATTATGCTGCTACGGGCCTGATGACATAGATTTCATTGCTGAGTGATACTGCATTGTACGTAAGTACCACAACTTCTTTATCCATTTTTCACTTTCTGCGATATTGAACTTGTACCGTAAACCAGGTTCTTGTAAACGGAGCCGTCCCAACCTTTGGGGTGGCTGTGTCTTTTGATTTTAATTTCCCTAAGCTATAGGACCATAAGTGGAAGTGCCCTAGGCTCTGTTGCTTTGTTTTTTAGATGTTTCAGGAAACACCATACACTTCTCCCGAGTGGCTGTTGGCAATTTACATCCCGCCCATCAGCATAACAAGGCTCCCAGTTCTCCATGGCCTGTCCTGCCTTTCTGGATTTTACACTTTTTTCAGATGGCCCTTTTGACCGGGGGGAAGTGAGACTTCATTGTAGTGCAGATTTCCTTTGCAAGCTTGCTTGGTTGGCCAAAAAGGGCGTATGCGTTTTATCCTGAATATATTCAGGAAAAAACGCATACGCCCTTTTTGGCCAAGTGCATCATTGTGGACGTTCTGCCTCTTTTCCTATGCTTTAAATGCAATTCCAGTCTACCTCCTGAAATCGGTTTCCTGCAATTCTGCCCCGCTTTCAAGTCCTTTTGGCAGCCTTACTTCAGTATATTTTTGGACGATAGCTGTCATTTATAACTCTGCAGGTTTGTGAATTACAGTGCCCCTGAGCTCCTTTCTTCAACTCGCTTTCTCGTGAGCTGGCCGCAACCCCACAGGATGGCTTCAGGCCCTAATCTGGTTTCGGCACGGCACGCTGAGCCTTTGGTTAATTCCTCTTCCTGGTGGGAAATGAGAGTTAAATTTGCCCGTCCAGACACCTCCAGCTAGTCTGTCATTGGTTCTCCCTATTCCTGTTCAACTTCCGCAGAAATTGCAAACTGGGCCAAACAGGAGGTTAAAGGCACTGACTCTCCAAGTCGGGAGAGTGTTAGTAAAGCGTCTGGAATGTTGCACCCGAGTACCTGGGGACGAAAACTGAGACATACTTGAACACGTCTCCCGATCACACGGTTGATCATACTCAGGGTTCCACATGCATGTTTTAGCTGAAGGAAGAATACCTTAAACCTGGAGAGTTGAGACCCGTGGAATGGGTACCATGCAATATGACTTCAAAGGGTCTTCATTTGCTCACCGAACCTCTCCAAACCTATCACTGCTGCGTTTATGCCCCTGTATACTCGCTTGTTTCTCTTTCGGAGACATAGCAGTCCATAGGTTTTAAGATACTTCCTAGTCAGGTACATTATTAGGCGTTTAATATGGGGTGTTGAGTCCATTTCGTTGAGCAAGGTATAGCTCTTGTCTATTCCATATTTGGCTTAAGGAACTTTATCTGTGCTCATTTCAATCTCTGGTTTTATGCATTACCCCAACTCACCTTTCCCCTTAAGGAAGCATAAGTTGGGTTTCTAAATTTGAGACCCTGTTCTGTTTTGTAATTCAGTTTCTATGTAGCCAAGTTTACATTCCGTGTATTAGTGATATCTTATGATGTTTCTTTTTCTGTGAGACTTATTTCAGTTAGAATCATCGTACCTGAATCCACTCATTATGCTGCTACGGGCCTGATGACATAGATTTCATTGCTGAGTGATATTGCATTGTACGTAAGTACCACAACTTCTTTATCCATTTTTCACTTTCTGCGATATTGAACTTGTACCGTAAACCAGGTTCTTGTAAACAGAGCCGTGCCAAACTTTGGGGTGGCTGTGTCTTTTTGATTTTAATTGCCCTAAGCTATAGGACCATAAGTGGAAGTGCCCTAGGCTCTGTTGCTTTGTTTTTTAGATGTTTCAGGAAACACCATACACTTCTCCCGAGTGGCTGTTGGCAATTTACATCCCGCCCATCAGCATAAAAAGGCTCCCAGTTCTCCATGGCCTATCCTGTGTTTCTGGATTTTACACTTTTTTCAGATGGCCCTTTTGACCGGGGGGAAGTGAGACTTCATTGTAGTGCAGATTTCCTTTGCAAGCTTGCTTGGTTGGCCAAAAAGGGCGTATGCGTTTTTTCCTGAATATATTCAGGAAAAAACGCATACGCCCTTTTTGGCCAAGTGCATCATTGTGGACGTTCTGCCTCTTTTCCTATGCTTTAAATGCAATTCCAGTCTACCTCCTGAAATCGGTTTCCTGCAATTCTGCCCCGCTTTCAAGTCCTCTTGGCAGCCTTACTTCAGTATATTTTTGGACGATAGCTGTCATTTATAACTCTGCAGGTTTGTGAATTACAGTGCCCCTGAGCTCCTTTCTTCAACTCGCTTTCTCGTGAGCTGGCCGCAACCCCGCAGGATGGCTTCAGGCCCTAATCTGGTTCCGGCACGGCACGCTGAGCCTTTGGTTAATTCCTCTTCCTGGTGGGAAATGAGAGTTAAATTTGCCCGTCCAGACACCTCCAGCTAGTCTGTCATTGGTTCTCCCTATTCCTGTTCATCTTCCGCAGAAATTGCAAACTGGGCCAAACAGGAGGTTAAAGGCACTGACTCTCCAAGTCGGGAGAGTGTTAGTAAAGCGTCTGGAATGTTGCACCCGAGTACCAGGGGACAAAAACTGAGACATATTGGAACACGTCTCCCGATCACACGGTTGATCATACTCTGGGTTCCACATGCATGTTTTAGCTGAAGGAAGAATACCTTAAACCTGGAGAGTTGAGACCCGTGGAATGGGTACCATGCAATATGACTTCAAAGGGTCTTCATTTGCTCACCGAACCTCTCCAATCCTATCACTGCTGCGTTTATGCCCCTGTACACACACTTGATTCTCTTTCAGAGACATAGCAATCCATAGGTTTTAAGATACTTCCTAGTCAGGTACACTCTTAGGCATTTAATATGGGGTGTTGAGTCCATTTCGTTGAGCAAGGAGTAGCTCTTGTCTATTCCATATTTGGCTTAAGGAACTTTATCTGTGCTCATTTCAATCTCTGGTTTTATGCAGCACCCCAACTCACCTTTCCCCTTAAGCAAGCATAAGTTGGTTTTCTAAATTTGAGACCCTGTTCTGTTTTGGAATTCAGTTCCTGTGTAGCCAAGGTTACATTCCGTGTATTAGTGATATCTTATGATGTTTCTTTTTCTGTGTGACTTATTTCAGTTAGAATCATCGTACCTGAATCCACTCATTATGCTGCTACGGGCCTGATGACATAGATTTCATTGCTGAGTGATACTGCATTGTACGTAAGTACCACAACTTCTTTATCCATTTTTCACTTTCTGCGATATTGAACTTGTACCGTAAACCAGGTTCTTGTAAACGGAGCCGTCCCAACCTTTGGGGTGGCTGTGTCTTTTGATTTTAATTTCCCTAAGCTATAGGACCATAAGTGGAAGTGCCCTAGGCTCTGTTGCTTTGTTTTTTAGATGTTTCAGGAAACACCATACACTTCTCCCGAGTGGCTGTTGGCAATTTACATCCCGCCCATCAGCATAACAAGGCTCCCAGTTCTCCATGGCCTGTCCTGCCTTTCTGGATTTTACACTTTTTTCAGATGGCCCTTTTGACCGGGGGGAAGTGAGACTTCATTGTAGTGCAGATTTCCTTTGCAAGCTTGCTTGGTTGGCCAAAAAGGGCGTATGCGTTTTATCCTGAATATATTCAGGAAAAAACGCATACGCCCTTTTTGGCCAAGTGCATCATTGTGGACGTTCTGCCTCTTTTCCTATGCTTTAAATGCAATTCCAGTCTACCTCCTGAAATCGGTTTCCTGCAATTCTGCCCCGCTTTCAAGTCCTTTTGGCAGCCTTACTTCAGTATATTTTTGGACGATAGCTGTCATTTATAACTCTGCAGGTTTGTGAATTACAGTGCCCCTGAGCTCCTTTCTTCAACTCGCTTTCTCGTGAGCTGGCCGCAACCCCACAGGATGGCTTCAGGCCCTAATCTGGTTCCGGCACGGCACGCTGAGCCTTTGGTTAATTCCTCTTCCTGGTGGGAAATGAGAGTTAAATTTGCCCGTCCAGACACCTCCAGCTAGTCTGTCATTGGTTCTCCCTATTCCTGTTCATCTTCCGCAGAAATTGCAAACTGGGCCAAACAGGAGGTTAAAGGCACTGACTCTCCAAGTCGGGAGAGTGTTAGTAAAGTGTCTGGAATGTTGCACCCGAGTACCAGGGGACAAAAATTGAGACATATTGGAACACGTCTCCCGATCACACGGTTGATCATACTCTGGGTTCCACATGCATGTTTTAGCTGAAGGAAGAATACCTTAAACCTGGAGAGTTGAGACCCGTGGAATGGGTACCATGCAATATGACTTCAAAGGGTCTTCATTTGCTCACCGAACCTCTCCAATCC
The DNA here is from genome assembly GCF_949774975.1 of Lagenorhynchus albirostris. Taxonomy (NCBI): domain Eukaryota; kingdom Metazoa; phylum Chordata; class Mammalia; order Artiodactyla; family Delphinidae; genus Lagenorhynchus; species Lagenorhynchus albirostris. The sequence goes on along the minus strand of NW_026783580.1, from coordinate 223,735 downwards.
TATCACTGCTGCGTTTATGCCCCTGTACACACACTTGATTCTCTTTCAGACACATAGCAATCCATAGGTTTTAAGATACTTCCTAGTCAGGTACACTCTTAGGCATTTAATATGGGGTGTTGAGTCCATTTCGTTGAGCAAGGAGTAGCTCTTGTCTATTCCATATTTGGCTTAAGGAACTTTATCTGTGCTCATTTCAATCTCTGGTTTTATGCAGCACCCCAACTCACCTTTCCCCTTAAGCAAGCATAAGTTGGTTTTCTAAATTTGAGACCCTGTTCTGTTTTGTAATTCAGTTCCTGTGTAGCCAAGGTTACATTCCGTGTATTAGTGATATCTTATGATGTTTCTTTTTCTGTGTGACTTATTTCAGTTAGAATCATCGTACCTGAATCCACTCAGTATGCTGCTACGGGCCTGATGACATAGATTTCATTGCTGAGTGATACTGCATTGTACGTAAGTACCACAACTTCTTTATCCATTTTTCACTTTCTGCGATATTGAACTTGTACCGTAAACCAGGTTCTTGTAAACAGAGCCGTCCCAACCTTTGGGGTGGCTGTGTCTTTTGATTTTAATTTCCCTAAGCTATAGGACCATAAGTGGAAGTGCCCTAGGCTCTGTTGCTTTGTTTTTTAGATGTTTCAGGAAACACCATACACTTCTCCCGAGTGGCTGTTGGCAATTTACATCCCGCCCATCAGCATAACAAGGCTCCCAGTTCTCCATGGCCTGTCCTGCCTTTCTGGATTTTACACTTTTTTCAGATGGCCCTTTTGACCGGGGGGAAGTGAGACTTCACTGTAGTGCAGATTTCCTTTGCAAGCTTGCTTGGTTGGCCAAAAAGGGCGTATGCGTTTTTTCCTGAATATATTCAGGAAAAAACGCATACGCCCTTTTTGGCCAAGTGCATCATTGTGGACGTTCTGCCTCTTTTCCTATGCTTTAAATGCAATTCCAGTCTACCTCCTGAAATCGGTTTCCTGCAATTCTGCCCCGCTTTCAAGTCCTCTTAGCAGCCTTACTTCAGTATATTTTTGGACGATAGCTGTCATTTATAACTCTGCAGGTTTGTGAATTACAGTGCCCCTGAGCTCCTTTCTTCAACTCGCTCTCTCGTGAGCTGGCCGCAACACCGCAGGATGGCTTCAGGCCCTAATCTGGTTCCGGCACGGCACGCTGAGCCTTTGGTTAATTCCTCTTCCTGGTGGGAAATGAGAGTTAAATTTGCCCGTCCAGACACCTCCAGCTAGTCTCTCATTGGTTCTCCCTATCCCTGTTCATCTTCCGCAGAAATTGCAAACTGGGCCAAACAGGAGGTTAAAGGCACTGACTCTCCAAGTCGGGAGAGTGTTAGTAAAGCGTCTGGAATGTTGCACCCGAGTACCAGGGGACGAAAACTGAGACATATTGGAACACGTCTCCCGATCACACGGTTGATCATACTCTGGGTTCCACATGCATGTTTTAGCTGAAGGAAGAATACCTTAAACCTGGAGAGTTGAGACCCGTGGAATGGGTACCATGCAATATGACTTCAAAGGGTCTTCATTTGCTCACCGAACCTCTCCAATCCTATCACTGCTGCGTTTATGCCCCTGTACACACACTTGATTCTCTTTCAGACACATAGCAATCCATAGGTTTTAAGATACTTCCTAGTCAGGTACACTCTTAGGCATTTAATATGGGGTGTTGAGTCCATTTCGTTGAGCAAGGAGTAGCTCTTGTCTATTCCATATTTGGCTTAAGGAACTTTATCTGTGCTCATTTCAATCTCTGGTTTTATGCAGCACCCCAACTCACCTTTCCCCTTAAGCAAGCATAAGTTGGTTTTCTAAATTTGAGACCCTGTTCTGTTTTGTAATTCAGTTCCTGTGTAGCCAAGGTTACATTCCGTGTATTAGTGATATCTTATGATGTTTCTTTTTCTGTGTGACTTATTTCAGTTAGAATCATCGTACCTGAATCCACTCATTATGCTGCTACCGGCCTGATGACATAGATTTCATTGCTGAGTGCTACTGCATTGTACGTAAGTACCACAACTTCTTTATCCATTTTTCACTTTCTGCGATATTGAACTTGTACCGTAAACCAGGTTCTTGTAAACAGAGCCGTCCCAACCTTTGGGGTGGCTGTGTCTTTTGATTTTAATTTCCCTAAGCTATAGGACCATAAGTGGAAGTGCCCTAGGCTCTGTTGCTTTGCTTTTTAGATGTTTCAGGAAACACCATACACTTCTCCCGAGTGGCTGTTGGCAATTTACATCCCGCCCATCAGCATAACAAGGCTCCCAGTTCTCCATGGCCTGTCCTGCCTTTCTGGATTTTACACTTTTTTCAGATGGCCCTTTTGACCGGGGGGAAGTGAGACTTCATTGTAGTGCAGATTTCCTTTGCAAGCTTGCTTGGTTGGCCAAAAAGGGCGTATGCGTTTTATCCTGAATATATTCAGGAAAAAACGCATACGCCCTTTTTGGCCAAGTGCATCATTGTGGACGTTCTGCCTCTTTTCCTATGCTTTAAATGCAATTCCAGTCTACCTCCTGAAATCGGTTTCCTGCAATTCTGCCCCGCTTTCAAGTCCTCTTGGCAGCCTTACTTCAGTATATTTTTGGACGATAGCTGTCATTTATAACTCTGCAGGTTTGTGAATTACAGTGCCCCTGAGCTCCTTTCTTCAACTCGCTTTCTCGTGAGCTGGCCGCAACCCCGCAGGATGGCTTCAGGCCCTAATCTGGTTCCGGCACGGCACGCTGAGCCTTTGGTTAATTCCTCTTCCTGGTGGGAAATGAGAGTTAAATTTGCCCGTCCAGACACCTCCAGCTAGTCTGTCATTGGTTCTCCCTATTCCTGTTCATCTTCCGCAGAAATTGCAAACTGGGCCAAACAGGAGGTTAAAGGCACTGACTCTCCAAGTCGGGAGAGTGTTAGTAAAGCGTCTGGAATGTTGCACCCGAGTACCAGGGGACAAAAATTGAGACATATTGGAACACGTCTCCCGATCACACGGTTGATCATACTCTGGGTTCCACATGCATGTTTTAGCTGAAGGAAGAATACCTTAAACCTGGAGAGTTGAGACCCGTGGAATGGGTACCATGCAATATGACTTCAAAGGGTCTTCATTTGCTCACCGAACCTCTCCAATCCTATCACTGCTGCGTTTATGCCCCTGTACACACACTTGATTCTCTTTCAGACACATAGCAATCCATAGGTTTTAAGATACTTCCTAGTCAGGTACACTCTTAGGCATTTAATATGGGGTGTTGAGTCCATTTCGTTGAGCAAGGAGTAGCTCTTGTCTATTCCATATTTGGCTTAAGGAACTTTATCTGTGCTCATTTCAATCTCTGGTTTTATGCAGCACCCCAACTCACCTTTCCCCTTAAGCAAGCATAAGTTGGTTTTCTAAATTTGAGACCCTGTTCTGTTTTGTAATTCAGTTCCTGTGTAGCCAAGGTTACATTCCGTGTATTAGTGATATCTTATGATGTTTCTTTTTCTGTGTGACTTATTTCAGTTAGAATCATCGTACCTGAATCCACTCATTATGCTGCTACCGGCCTGATGACATAGATTTCATTGCTGAGTGCTACTGCATTGTACGTAAGTACCACAACTTCTTTATCCATTTTTCACTTTCTGCGATATTGAACTTGTACCGTAAACCAGGTTCTTGTAAACAGAGCCGTCCCAACCTTTGGGGTGGCTGTGTCTTTTGATTTTAATTTCCCTAAGCTATAGGACCATAAGTGGAAGTGCCCTAGGCTCTGTTGCTTTGTTTTTTAGATGTTTCAGGAAACACCATACACTTCTCCCGAGTGGCTGTTGGCAATTTACATCCCGCCCATCAGCATAACAAGGCTCCCAGTTCTCCATGGCCTGTCCTGCCTTTCTGGATTTTACACTTTTTTCAGATGGCCCTTTTGACCGGGGGGAAGTGAGACTTCATTGTAGTGCAGATTTCCTTTGCAAGCTTGCTTGGTTGGCCAAAAAGGGCGTATGCGTTTTATCCTGAATATATTCAGGAAAAAACGCATACGCCCTTTTTGGCCAAGTGCATCATTGTGGACGTTCTGCCTCTTTTCCTATGCTTTAAATGCAATTCCAGTCTACCTCCTGAAATCGGTTTCCTGCAATTCTGCCCCGCTTTCAAGTCCTCTTGGCAGCCTTACTTCAGTATATTTTTGGACGATAGCTGTCATTTATAACTCTGCAGGTTTGTGAATTACAGTGCCCCTGAGCTCCTTTCTTCAACTCGCTTTCTCGTGAGCTGGCCGCAACCCCGCAGGATGGCTTCAGGCCCTAATCTGGTTCCGGCACGGCACGCTGAGCCTTTGGTTAATTCCTCTTCCTGGTGGGAAATGAGAGTTAAATTTGCCCGTCCAGACACCTCCAGCTAGTCTGTCATTGGTTCTCCCTATTCCTGTTCATCTTCCGCAGAAATTGCAAACTGGGCCAAACAGGAGGTTAAAGGCACTGACTCTCCAAGTCGGGAGAGTGTTAGTAAAGCGTCTGGAATGTTGCACCCGAGTACCAGGGGACAAAAACTGAGACATATTGGAACACGTCTCCCGATCACACGGTTGATCATACTCTGGGTTCCACATGCATGTTTTAGCTGAAGGAAGAATACCTTAAACCTGGAGAGTTGAGACCCGTGGAATGGGTACCATGCAATATGACTTCAAAGGGTCTTCATTTGCTCACCGAACCTCTCCAATCCTATCACTGCTGCGTTTATGCCCCTGTACACACACTTGATTCTCTTTCAGACACATAGCAATCCATAGGTTTTAAGATACTTCCTAGTCAGGTACACTCTTAGGCATTTAATATGGGGTGTTGAGTCCATTTCGTTGAGCAAGGAGTAGCTCTTGTCTATTCCATATTTGGCTTAAGGAACTTTATCTGTGCTCATTTCAATCTCTGGTTTTATGCAGCACCCCAACTCACCTTTCCCCTTAAGCAAGCATAAGTTGGTTTTCTAAATTTGAGACCCTGTTCTGTTTTGTAATTCAGTTCCTGTGTAGCCAAGGTTACATTCCGTGTATTAGTGATATCTTATGATGTTTCTTTTTCTGTGTGACTTATTTCAGTTAGAATCATCGTACCTGAATCCACTCATTATGCTGCTACGGGCCTGATGACATAGATTTCATTGCTGAGTGATACTGCATTGTACGTAAGTACCACAACTTCTTTATCCATTTTTCACTTTCTGCGATATTGAACTTGTACCGTAAACCAGGTTCTTGTAAACAGAGCCGTCCCAACCTTTGGGGTGGCGGTGTCTTTTTGATTTTAATTTCCCTAAGCTATAGGACCATAAGTGGAAGTGCCCTAGGCTCTGTTGCTTTGTTTTTTAGATGTTTCAGGAAACACCATACACTTCTCCCGAGTGGCTGTTGGCAATTTACATCCCGCCCATCAGCATAACAAGGCTCCCAGTTCTCCATGGCCTGTCCTGCCTTTCTGGATTTTACACTTTTTTCAGATGGCCCTTTTGACCGGGGGGAAGTGAGACTTCATTGTAGTGCAGATTTCCTTTGCAAGCTTGCTTGGTTGGCCAAAAAGTGCGTATGCGTTTTTTCCTGAATATATTCAGGAAAAAACGCATACGCCCTTTTTGGCCAAGTGCATCATTGTGGACGTTCTGCCTCTTTTCCTATGCTTTAAATGCAATTCCAGTCTACCTCCTGAAATCGGTTTCCTGCAATTCTGCCCCGCTTTCAAGTCCTCTTGGCAGCCTTACTTCAGTATATTTTTGGACGATAGCTGTCATTTTTAACTCTGCAGGTTTGTGAATTACAGTGCCCCTGAGCTCCTTTCTTCAACTCGCTTTCTCGTGAGCTGGCCGCAACACCGCAGGATGGCTTCAGGCCCTAATCTGGTTCCGGCACGGCACGCTGAGCCTTTGGTTAATTCCTCTTCCTGGTGGGAAATGAGAGTTAAATTTGCCCGTCCAGACACCTCCAGCTAGTCTCTCATTGGTTCTCCCTATTCCTGTTCATCTTCCGCAGAAATTGCAAACTGGGCCAAACAGGAGGTTAAAGGCACTGACTCTCCAAGTCGGGAGAGTGTTAGTAAAGCGTCTGGAATGTTGCACCCGAGTACCAGGGGACGAAAACTGAGACATATTGGAACACGTCTCCCGATCACACGGTTGATCATACTCTGGGTTCCACATGCATGTTTTAGCTGAAGGAAGAATACCTTAAACCTGGAGAGTTGAGACCCGTGGAATGGGTACCATGCAATATGACTTCAAAGGGTCTTCATTTGCTCACCGAACCTCTCCAATCCTATCACTGCTGCGTTTATGCCCCTGTACACACACTTGATTCTCTTTCAGAGACATAGCAATCCATAGGTTTTAAGATACTTCCTAGTCAGGTACACTCTTAGGCATTTAATATGGGGTGTTGAGTCCATTTCGTTGAGCAAGGAGTAGCTCTTGTCTATTCCATATTTGGCTTAAGGAAATTTATCTGTGCTCATTTCAATCTCTGGTTTTATGCAGCACCCCAACTCACCTTTCCCCTTAAGCAAGCATAAGTTGGGTTTCTAAATTAGAGACCCTGTTCTGTTTTGTAATTCAGTTCCTGTGTAGCCAAGTTTACATTCCGTGTATTAGTGATATCTTATGATGTTTCTTTTTCTGTGTGACTTATTTCAGTTAGAATCATCGTACCTGAATCCACTCATTATGCTGCTACGGGCCTGATGACATAGATTTCATTGCTGAGTGATATTGCATTGTACGTAAGTACCACAACTTCTTTATCCATTTTTCACTTTCTGCGATATTGAACTTGTACCGTAAACCAGGTTCTTGTAAACAGAGCCCTCCTAACCTTTGGGGTGGCTGTGTCTTTTGATTTTAATTTCCCTAAGCTATAGGACCATAAGTGGAAGTGCCCTAGGCTCTGTTGCTTTGTTTTTTAGATGTTTCAGGAAACACCATACACTTCTCCCGAGTGGCTGTTGGCAATTTACATCCCGCCCATCAGCATAACAAGGCTCCCAGTTCTCCATGGCCTGTCCTGCCTTTCTGGATTTTACACTTTTTTCAGATGGCCCTTTTGACCGGGGGGAAGTGAGACTTCATTGTAGTGCAGATTTCCTTTGCAAGCTTGCTTGGTTGGCCAAAAAGGGCGTATGCGTTTTATCCTGAATATATTCAGGAAAAAATGCATACGCCCTTTTTGGCCAAGTGCATCATTGTGGACGTTCTGCCTCTTTTCCTATGCTTTAAATGCAATTCCAGTCTACCTCCTGAAATCGGTTTCCTGCAATTCTGCCCCGCTTTCAAGTCCTCTTGGCAGCCTTACTTCAGTATATTTTTGGACGATAGCTGTCATTTATAACTCTGCAGGTTTGTGAATTACAGTGCCCCTGAGCTCCTTTCTTCAACTCGCTCTCTCGTGAGCTGGGCGCAACACCGCAGGATGGCTTCAGGCCCTAATCTGGTTCCGGCACGGCACGCTGAGCCTTTGGTTAATTCCTCTTCCTGGTGGGAAATGAGAGTTAAATTTGCCCGTCCAGACACCTCCAGCTAGTCTCTCATTGGTTCTCCCTATCCCTGTTCATCTTCCGCAGAAATTGCAAACTGGGCCAAACAGGAGGTTAAAGGCACTGACTCTCCAAGTCGGGAGAGTGTTAGTAAAGCGTCTGGAATGTTGCACCCGAGTACCAGGGGACGAAAACTGAGACATATTGGAACACGTCTCCCGATCACACGGTTGATCATACTCTGGGTTCCACATGCATGTTTTAGCTGAAGGAAGAATACCTTAAACCTGGAGAGTTGAGACCCGTGGAATTGGTACCATGCAATATGTCTTCAAAGGGTCTTCATTTGCTCACCGAACCTCTCCAATCCTATCACTGCTGCGTTTATGCCCCTGTACACACACTTGATTCTCTTTCAGACACATAGCAATCCATAGGTTTTAAGATACTTCCTAGTCAGGTACACTCTTAGGCATTTAATATGGGGTGTTGAGTCCATTTCGTTGAGCAAGGAGTAGCTCTTGTCTATTCCATATTTGGCTTAAGGAACTTTATCTGTGCTCATTTCAATCTCTGGTTTTATGCAGCACCCCAACTCACCTTTCCCCTTAAGCAAGCATAAGTTGGTTTTCTAAATTTGAGACCCTGTTCTGTTTTGTAATTCAGTTCCTGTGTAGCCAAGTTTACATTCCGTGTATTAGTGATATCTTATGATGTTTCTTTTTCTGTGTGACTTATTTCAGTTAGAATCATCGTACCTGAATCCACTCATTATGCTGCTACGGGCCTGATGACATAGATTTCATTGCTGAGTGATACTGCATTGTACGTAAGTACCACAACTTCTTTATCCATTTTTCACTTTCTGCGATATTGAACTTGTACCGTAAACCAGGTTCTTGTAAACAGAGCCGTCCCAACCTTTGGGGTGGCGGTGTCTTTTTGATTTTAATTTCCCTAAGCTATAGGACCATAAGTGGAAGTGCCCTAGGCTCTGTTGCTTTGTTTTTTAGATGTTTCAGGAAACACCATACACTTCTCCCGAGTGGCTGTTGGCAATTTACATCCCGCCCATCAGCATAACAAGGCTCCCAGTTCTCCATGGCCTGTCCTGCCTTTCTGGATTTTACACTTTTTTCAGATGGCCCTTTTGACCGGGGGGAAGTGAGACTTCATTGTAGTGCAGATTTCCTTTGCAAGCTTGCTTGGTTGGCCAAAAAGGGCGTATGCGTTTTTTCCTGAATATATTCAGGAAAAAACGCATACGCCCTTTTTGGCCAAGTGCATCATTGTGGACGTTCTGCCTCTTTTCCTATGCTTTAAATGCAATTCCAGTCTACCTCCTGAAATCGGTTTCCTGCAATTCTGCCCCGCTTTCAAGTCCTCTTGGCAGCCTTACTTCAGTATATTTTTGGACGATAGCTGTCATTTATAACTCTGCAGGTTTGTGAATTACAGTGCCCCTGAGCTCCTTTCTTCAACTCGCTTTCTCGTGAGCTGGCCGCAACACCGCAGGATGGCTTCAGGCCCTAATCTGGTTCCGGCACGGCACGCTGAGCCTTTGGTTAATTCCTCTTCCTGGTGGGAAATGAGAGTTAAATTTGCCCGTCCAGACACCTCCAGCTAGTCTCTCATTGGTTCTCCCTATTCCTGTTCATCTTCCGCAGAAATTGCAAACTGGGCCAAACAGGAGGTTAAAGGCACTGACTCTCCAAGTCGGGAGAGTGTTAGTAAAGCGTCTGGAATGTTGCACCCGAGTACCAGGGGACGAAAACTGAGACATATTGGAACACGTCTCCCGATCACACGGTTGATCATACTCTGGGTTCCACATGCATGTTTTAGCTGAAGGAAGAATACCTTAAACCTGGAGAGTTGAGACCCGTGGAATGGGTACCATGCAATATGACTTCAAAGGGTCTTCATTTGCTCACCGAACCTCTCCAATCCTATCACTGCTGCGTTTATGCCCCTGTACACACACTTGATTCTCTTTCAGAGACATAGCAATCCATAGGTTTTAAGATACTTCCTAGTCAGGTACACTCTTAGGCATTTAATATGGGGTGTTGAGTCCATTTCGTTGAGCAAGGAGTAGCTCTTGTCTATTCCATATTTGGCTTAAGGAAATTTATCTGTGCTCATTTCAATCTCTGGTTTTATGCAGCACCCCAACTCACCTTTCCCCTTAAGCAAGCATAAGTTGGGTTTCTAAATTAGAGACCCTGTTCTGTTTTGTAATTCAGTTCCTGTGTAGCCAAGTTTACATTCCGTGTATTAGTGATATCTTATGATGTTTCTTTTTCTGTGTGACTTATTTCAGTTAGAATCATCGTACCTGAATCCACTCATTATGCTGCTACGGGCCTGATGACATAGATTTCATTGCTGAGTGATATTGCATTGTACGTAAGTACCACAACTTCTTTATCCATTTTTCACTTTCTGCGATATTGAACTTGTACCGTAAACCAGGTTCTTGTAAACAGAGCCCTCCTAACCTTTGGGGTGCCTGTGTCTTTTGATTTTAATTTCCCTAAGCTATAGGACCATAAGTGGAAGTGCCCTAGGCTCTGTTGCTTTGTTTTTTAGATGTTTCAGGAAACACCATACACTTCTCCCGAGTGGCTGTTGGCAATTTACATCCCGCCCATCAGCATATCAAGGCTCCCAGTTCTCCATGGCCTGTCCTGCCTTTCTGGATTTTACACTTTTTTCAGATGGCCCTTTTGACCGGTGGGAAGTGAGACTTCATTGTAGTGCAGATTTCCTTTGCAAGCTTGCTTGGTTGGCCAAAAAGGGCGTATGCGTTTTATCCTGAATATATTCAGGAAAAAACGCATACGCCCTTTTTGGCCAAGTGCATCATTGTGGACGTTCTGCCTCTTTTCCTATGCTTTAAATGCAATTCCAGTCTACCTCCTGAAATCGGTTTCCTGCAATTCTGCCCCGCTTTCAAGTCCTCTTGGCAGCCTTACTTCAGTATATTTTTGGACGATAGCTGTCATTTATAACTCTGCAGGTTTGTGAATTACAGTGCCCCTGAGCTCCTTTCTTCAACTCGCTTTCTCGTGAGCTGGCCGCAACACCGCAGGATGGCTTCAGGCCCTAATCTGGTTCCGGCACGGCACGCTGAGCCTTTGGTTAATTCCTCTTCCTGGTGGGAAATGAGAGTTAAATTTGCCCGTCCAGACACCTCCAGCTAGTCTCTCATTGGTTCTCCCTATTCCTGTTCATCTTCCGCAGAAATTGCAAACTGGGCCAAACAGGAGGTTAAAGGCACTGACTCTCCAAGTCGGGAGAGTGTTAGTAAAGCGTCTGGAATGTTGCACCCGAGTACCAGGGGACGAAAACTGAGACATATTGGAACACGTCTCCCGATCACACGGTTGATCATACTCTGGGTTCCACATGCATGTTTTAGCTGAAGGAAGAATACCTTAAACCTGGAGAGTTGAGACCCGTGGAATGGGTACCATGCAATATGACTTCAAAGGGTCTTCATTTGCCCACCGAACCTCTCCAATCCTATCACTGCTGTGTTTATGCCCCTGTACACACACTTGATTCTCTTTCAGAGACATAGCAATCCATAGGTTTTAAGATACTTCCTAGTCAGGTACACTCTTAGGCATTTAATATGGGGTGTTGAGTCCATTTCGTTGAGCAAGGAGTAGCTCTTGTCTATTCCATATATGGCTTAAGGAACTTTATCTGTGCTCATTTCAATCTCTGGTTTTATGCAGCACCCCAACTCACCTTTCCCCTTAAGCAAGCATAAGTTGGTTTTCTAAATTTGAGACCCTGTTCTGTTTTGTAATTCAGTTCCTGTGTAGCCAAGGTTACATTCCGTGTATTAGTGATATCTTATGATGTTTCTTTTTCTGTGTGACTTATTTCAGTTAGAATCATCGTACCTGAATCCACTCATTATGCTGCTACGGGCCTGATGACATAGATTTCATTGCTGAGTGATACTGCATTGTACGTAAGTACCACAACTTCTTTATCCATTTTTCACTTTCTGCGATATTGAACTTGTACCGTAAACCAGGTTCTTGTAAACAGAGCCGTCCCAACCTTTGGGGTGGCTGTGTCTTTTGATTTTAATTTCCCTAAGCTATAGGACCATAAGTGGAAGTGCCCTAGGCTCTGTTGCTTTGTTTTTTAGATGTTTCAGGAAACACCATACACTTCTCCCGAGTGGCTGTTGGCAATTTACATCCCGCCCATCAGCATAACAAGGCTCCCAGTTCTCCATGGCCTGTCCTGCCTTTCTGGATTTTACACTTTTTTCAGATGGCCCTTTTGACCGGGGGGAAGTGAGACTTCATTGTAGTGCAGATTTCCTTTGCAAGCTTGCTTGGTTGGCCAAAAAGGGCGTATGCGTTTTTTCCTGAATATATTCAGGAAAAAACGCATACGCCCTTTTTGGCCAAGTGCATCATTGTGGACGTTCTGCCTCTTTTCCTATGCTTTAAATGCAATTCCAGTCTACCTCCTGAAATCGGTTTCCTGCAATTCTGCCCCGCTTTCAAGTCCTCTTGGCAGCCTTACTTCAGTATATTTTTGGACGATAGCTGTCATTTATAACTCTGCAGGTTTGTGAATTACAGTGCCCCTGAGCTCCTTTCTTCAACTCGCTTTCTCGTGAGCTGGCCGCAACACCGCAGGATGGCTTCAGGCCCTATCTGGTTTCGGCACGGCACGCTGAGCCTTTGGTTAATTCCTCTTCCTGGTGGGAAATGAGAGTTAAATTTGCCCGTCCAGACACCTCCAGCTAGTCTGTCATTGGTTCTCCCTATTCCTGTTCATCTTCCGCAGAAATTGCAAACTGGGCCAAACAGGAGGTTAAAGGCACTGACTCTCCAAGTCGGGAGAGTGTTAGTAAAGCGTCTGGAATGTTGCACCCGAGTACCAGGGGACGAAAACTGAGACATATTGGAACACGTCTCCCGATCACACGGTTGATCATACTCTGGGTTCCACATGCATGTTTTAGCTGAAGGAAGAATACCTTAAACCTGGAGAGTTGAGACCCGTGGAATGGGTACCATGCAATATGACTTCAAAGGGTCTTCATTTGCTCACCGAACCTCTCCAATCCTATCACTGCTGCGTTTATGCCCCTGTACACACACTTGATTCTCTTTCAGAGACATAGCAATCCATAGGTTTTAAGATACTTCCTAGTCAGGTACACTCTTAGGCATTTAATATGGGGTGTTGAGTCCATTTCGTTGAGCAAGGAGTAGCTCTTGTCTATTCCATATTTGGCTTAAGGAACTTTATCTGTGCTCATTTCAATCTCTGGTTTTATGCAGCACCCCAACTCACCTTTCCCCTTAAGCAAGCATAAGTTGGGTTTCTAGATTAGAGACCCTGTTCTGTTTTGTAATTCAGTTCCTGTGTAGCCAAGTTTACATTCCGTGTATTAGTGATATCTTATGATGTTTCTTTTCCTGTGTGACTTATTTCAGTTAGAATCATCGTACCTGAATCCACTCATTATGCTGCTACGGGCCTGATGACATAGATTTCATTGCTGAGTGATACTGCATTGTACGTAAGTACCACAACTTCTTTATCCATTTTTCACTTTCTGCGATATTGAACTTGTACCGTAAACCAGGTTCTTGTAAACAGAGCCGTCCCAACCTTTGGGGTGGCTGTGTCTTTTGATTTTAATTTCCCTAAGCTATAGGACCATAAGTGGAAGTGCCCTAGGCTCTGTTGCTTTGTTTTTTACATGTTTCAGGAAACACCATACACTTCTCCCGAGTGGCTGTTGGCAATTTACATCCCGCCCATCAGCATAACAAGGCTCCCAGTTCTCCATGGCCTGTCCTGCCTTTCTGGATTTTACACTTTTTTCAGATGGCCCTTTTGACCGGGGGGAAGTGAGACTTCATTGTAGTGCAGATTTCCTTTGCAAGCTTGCTTGGTTGGCCAAAAAGGGCGTATGCGTTTTATCCTGAATATATTCAGGAAAAAATGCATACGCCCTTTTTGGCCAAGTGCATCATTGTGGACGTTCTGCCTCTTTTCCTATGCTTTAAATGCAATTCCAGTCTACCTCCTGAAATCGGTTTCCTGCAATTCTGCCCCGCTTTCAAGTCCTCTTGGCAGCCTTACTTCAGTATATTTTTGGACGATAGCTGTCATTTATAACTCTGCAGGTTTGTGAATTACAGTGCCCCTGAGCTCCTTTCTTCAACTCGCTCTCTCGTGAGCTGGGGGCAACACCGCAGGATGGCTTCAGGCCCTAATCTGGTTCCGGCACGGCACGCTGAGCCTTTGGTTAATTCCTCTTCCTGGTGGGAAATGAGAGTTAAATTTGCCCGTCCAGACACCTCCAGCTAGTCTCTCATTGGTTCTCCCTATCCCTGTTCATCTTCCGCAGAAATTGCAAACTGGGCCAAACAGGAGGTTAAAGGCACTGACTCTCCAAGTCGGGAGAGTGTTAGTAAAGCGTCTGGAATGTTGCACCCGAGTACCAGGGGACGAAAACTGAGACATATTGGAACACGTCTCCCGATCACACGGTTGATCATACTCTGGGTTCCACATGCATGTTTTAGCTGAAGGAAGAATACCTTAAACCTGGAGAGTTGAGACCCGTGGAATTGGTACCATGCAATATGTCTTCAAAGGGTCTTCATTTGCTCACCGAACCTCTCCAATCCTATCACTGCTGCGTTTATGCCCCTGTACACACACTTGATTCTCTTTCAGACACATAGCAATCCATAGGTTTTAAGATACTTCCTAGTCAGGTACACTCTTAGGCATTTAATATGGGGTGTTGAGTCCATTTCGTTGAGCAAGGAGTAGCTCTTGTCTATTCCATATTTGGCTTAAGGAACTTTATCTGTGCTCATTTCAATCTCTGGTTTTATGCAGCACCCCAACTCACCTTTCCCCTTAAGCAAGCATAAGTTGGTTTTCTAAATTTGAGACCCTGTTCTGTTTTGTAATTCAGTTCCTGTGTAGCCAAGTTTACATTCCGTGTATTAGTGATATCTTATGATGTTTCTTTTTCTGTGTGACTTATTTCAGTTAGAATCATCGTACCTGAATCCACTCATTATGCTGCTACGGGCCTGATGACATAGATTTCATTGCTGAGTGATACTGCATTGTACGTAAGTACCACAACTTCTTTATCCATTTTTCACTTTCTGCGATATTGAACTTGTACCGTAAACCAGGTTCTTGTAAACAGAGCCGTCCCAACCTTTGGGGTGGCGGTGTCTTTTTGATTTTAATTTCCCTAAGCTATAGGACCATAAGTGGAAGTGCCCTAGGCTCTGTTGCTTTGTTTTTTAGATGTTTCAGGAAACACCATACACTTCTCCCGAGTGGCTGTTGGCAATTTACATCCCGCCCATCAGCATAACAAGGCTCCCAGTTCTCCATGGCCTGTCCTGCCTTTCTGGATTTTACACTTTTTTCAGATGGCCCTTTTGACCGGGGGGAAGTGAGACTTCATTGTAGTGCAGATTTCCTTTGCAAGCTTGCTTGGTTGGCCAAAAAGGGCGTATGCGTTTTTTCCTGAATATATTCAGGAAAAAACGCATACGCCCTTTTTGGCCAAGTGCATCATTGTGGACGTTCTGCCTCTTTTCCTATGCTTTAAATGCAATTCCAGTCTACCTCCTGAAATCGGTTTCCTGCAATTCTGCCCCGCTTTCAAGTCCTCTTGGCAGCCTTACTTCAGTATATTTTTGGACGATAGCTGTCATTTATAACTCTGCAGGTTTGTGAATTACAGTGCCCCTGAGCTCCTTTCTTCAACTCGCTTTCTCGTGAGATGGCCGCAACACCGCAGGATGGCTTCAGGCCCTAATCTGGTTCCGGCACGGCACGCTGAGCCTTTGGTTAATTCCTCTTCCTGGTGGGAAATGAGAGTTAAATTTGCCCGTCCAGACACCTCCAGCTAGTCTCTCATTGGTTCTCCCTATTCCTGTTCATCTTCCGCAGAAATTGCAAACTGGGCCAAACAGGAGGTTAAAGGCACTGACTCTCCAAGTCGGGAGAGTGTTAGTAAAGCGTCTGGAATGTTGCACCCGAGTACCAGGGGACGAAAACTGAGACATATTGGAACACGTCTCCCGATCACACGGTTGATCATACTCTGGGTTCCACATGCATGTTTTAGCTGAAGGAAGAATACCTTAAACCTGGAGAGTTGAGACCCGTGGAATTGGTACCATGCAATATGTCTTCAAAGGGTCTTCATTTGCTCACCGAACCTCTCCAATCCTATCACTGCTGCGTTTATGCCCCTGTACACACACTTGATTCTCTTTCAGACACATAGCAATCCATAGGTTTTAAGATACTTCCTAGTCAGGTACACTCTTAGGCATTTAATATGGGGTGTTGAGTCCATTTCGTTGAGCAAGGAGTAGCTCTTGTCTATTCCATATTTGGCTTAAGGAACTTTATCTGTGCTCATTTCAATCTCTGGTTTTATGCAGCACCCCAACTCACCTTTCCCCTTAAGCAAGCATAAGTTGGGTTTCTAAATTTGAGACCCTGTTCTGTTTTGTAATTCAGTTCCTGTGTAGCCAAGTTTACATTCCGTGTATTAGTGATATCTTATGATGTTTCTTTTTCTGTGTGACTTATTTCAGTTAGAATCATCGTACCTGAATCCACTCATTATGCTGCTACGGGCCTGATGACATAGATTTCATTGCTGAGTGATACTGCATTGTACGTAAGTACCACAACTTCTTTATCCATTTTTCACTTTCTGCGATATTGAACTTGTACCGTAAACCAGGTTCTTGTAAACAGAGCCGTCCCAACCTTTGGGGTGGCGGTGTCTTTTTGATTTTAATTTCCCTAAGCTATAGGACCATAAGTGGAAGTGCCCTAGGCTCTGTTGCTTTGTTTTTTAGATGTTTCAGGAAACACCATACACTTCTCCCGAGTGGCTGTTGGCAATTTACATCCCGCCCATCAGCATAACAAGGCTCCCAGTTCTCCATGGCCTGTCCTGCCTTTCTGGATTTTACACTTTTTTCAGATGGCCCTTTTGACCGGGGGGAAGTGAGACTTCATTGTAGTGCAGATTTCCTTTGCAAGCTTGCTTGGTTGGCCAAAAAGGGCGTATGCGTTTTTTCCTGAATATATTCAGGAAAAAACGCATACGCCCTTTTTGGCCAAGTGCATCATTGTGGACGTTCTGCCTCTTTTCCTATGCTTTAAATGCAATTCCAGTCTACCTCCTGAAATCGGTTTCCTGCAATTCTGCCCCGCTTTCAAGTCCTCTTGGCAGCCTTACTTCAGTATATTTTTGGACGATAGCTGTCATTTATAACTCTGCAGGTTTGTGAATTACAGTGCCCCTGAGCTCCTTTCTTCAACTCGCTTTCTCGTGAGATGGCCGCAACACCGCAGGATGGCTTCAGGCCCTAATCTGGTTCCGGCACGGCACGCTGAGCCTTTGGTTAATTCCTCTTCCTGGTGGGAAATGAGAGTTAAATTTGCCCGTCCAGACACCTCCAGCTAGTCTCTCATTGGTTCTCCCTATTCCTGTTCATCTTCCGCAGAAATTGCAAACTGGGCCAAACAGGAGGTTAAAGGCACTGACTCTCCAAGTCGGGAGAGTGTTAGTAAAGCGTCTGGAATGTTGCACCCGAGTACCAGGGGACGAAAACTGAGACATATTGGAACACGTCTCCCGATCACACGGTTGATCATACTCTGGGTTCCACATGCATGTTTTAGCTGAAGGAAGAATACCTTAAACCTGGAGAGTTGAGACCCGTGGAATGGGTACCATGCAATATGACTTCAAAGGGTCTTCATTTGCTCACCGAACCTCTCCAATCCTATCACTGCTGCGTTTATGCCCCTGTACACACACTTGATTCTCTTTCAGAGACATAGCAATCCATAGGTTTTAAGATACTTCCTAGTCAGGTACACTCTTAGGCATTTAATATGGGGTGTTGAGTCCATTTCGTTGAGCAAGGAGTAGCTCTTGTCTATTCCATATTTGGCTTAAGGAAATTTATCTGTGCTCATTTCAATCTCTGGTTTTATGCAGCACCCCAACTCACCTTTCCCCTTAAGCAAGCATAAGTTGGGTTTCTAAATTAGAGACCCTGTTCTGTTTTGTAATTCAGTTCCTGTGTAGCCAAGTTTACATTCCGTGTATTAGTGATATCTTATGATGTTTCTTTTTCTGTGTGACTTATTTCAGTTAGAATCATCGTACCTGAATCCACTCATTATGCTGCTACGGGCCTGATGACATAGATTTCATTGCTGAGTGATATTGCATTGTACGTAAGTACCACAACTTCTTTATCCATTTTTCACTTTCTGCGATATTGAACTTGTACCGTAAACCAGGTTCTTGTAAACAGAGCCCTCCTAACCTTTGGGGTGCCTGTGTCTTTTGATTTTAATTTCCCTAAGCTATAGGACCATAAGTGGAAGTGCCCTAGGCTCTGTTGCTTTGTTTTTTAGATGTTTCAGGAAACACCATACACTTCTCCCGAGTGGCTGTTGGCAATTTACATCCCGCCCATCAGCATATCAAGGCTCCCAGTTCTCCATGGCCTGTCCTGCCTTTCTGGATTTTACACTTTTTTCAGATGGCCCTTTTGACCGGTGGGAAGTGAGACTTCATTGTAGTGCAGATTTCCTTTGCAAGCTTGCTTGGTTGGCCAAAAAGGGCGTATGCGTTTTATCCTGAATATATTCAGGAAAAAACGCATACGCCCTTTTTGGCCAAGTGCATCATTGTGGACGTTCTGCCTCTTTTCCTATGCTTTAAATGCAATTCCAGTCTACCTCCTGAAATCGGTTTCCTGCAATTCTGCCCCGCTTTCAAGTCCTCTTGGCAGCCTTACTTCAGTATATTTTTGGACGATAGCTGTCATTTATAACTCTGCAGGTTTGTGAATTACAGTGCCCCTGAGCTCCTTTCTTCAACTCGCTTTCTCGTGAGCTGGCCGCAACACCGCAGGATGGCTTCAGGCCCTAATCTGGTTCCGGCACGGCACGCTGAGCCTTTGGTTAATTCCTCTTCCTGGTGGGAAATGAGAGTTAAATTTGCCCGTCCAGACACCTCCAGCTAGTCTCTCATTGGTTCTCCCTATTCCTGTTCATCTTCCGCAGAAATTGCAAACTGGGCCAAACAGGAGGTTAAAGGCACTGACTCTCCAAGTCGGGAGAGTGTTAGTAAAGCGTCTGGAATGTTGCACCCGAGTACCAGGGGACGAAAACTGACACATATTGGAACACGTCTCCCGATCACACGGTTGATCATACTCTGGGTTCCACATGCATGTTTTAGCTGAAGGAAGAATACCTTAAACCTGGAGAGTTGAGACCCGTGGAATGGGTACCATGCAATATGACTTCAAAGGGTCTTCATTTGCCCACCGAACCTCTCCAATCCTATCACTGCTGTGTTTATGCCCCTGTACACACACTTGATTCTCTTTCAGAGACATAGCAATCCATAGGTTTTAAGATACTTCCTAGTCAGGTACACTCTTAGGCATTTAATATGGGGTGTTGAGTCCATTTCGTTGAGCAAGGAGTAGCTCTTGTCTATTCCATATATGGCTTAAGGAACTTTATCTGTGCTCATTTCAATCTCTGGTTTTATGCAGCACCCCAACTCACCTTTCCCCTTAAGCAAGCATAAGTTGGTTTTCTAAATTTGAGACCCTGTTCTGTTTTGTAATTCAGTTCCTGTGTAGCCAAGGTTACATTCCGTGTATTAGTGATATCTTATGATGTTTCTTTTTCTGTGTGACTTATTTCAGTTAGAATCATCGTACCTGAATCCACTCATTATGCTGCTACGGGCCTGATGACATAGATTTCATTGCTGAGTGATACTGCATTGTACGTAAGTACCACAACTTCTTTATCCATTTTTCACTTTCTGCGATATTGAACTTGTACCGTAAACCAGGTTCTTGTAAACAGAGCCGTCCCAACCTTTGGGGTGGCTGTGTCTTTTGATTTTAATTTCCCTAAGCTATAGGACCATAAGTGGAAGTGCCCTAGGCTCTGTTGCTTTGTTTTTTAGATGTTTCAGGAAACACCATACACTTCTCCCGAGTGGCTGTTGGCAATTTACATCCCGCCCATCAGCATAACAAGGCTCCCAGTTCTCCATGGCCTGTCCTGCCTTTCTGGATTTTACACTTTTTTCAGATGGCCCTTTTGACCGGGGGGAAGTGAGACTTCATTGTAGTGCAGATTTCCTTTGCAAGCTTGCTTGGTTGGCCAAAAAGGGCGTATGCGTTTTTTCCTGAATATATTCAGGAAAAAACGCATACGCCCTTTTTGGCCAAGTGCATCATTGTGGACGTTCTGCCTCTTTTCCTATGCTTTAAATGCAATTCCAGTCTACCTCCTGAAATCGGTTTCCTGCAATTCTGCCCCGCTTTCAAGTCCTCTTGGCAGCCTTACTTCAGTATATTTTTGGACGATAGCTGTCATTTATAACTCTGCAGGTTTGTGAATTACAGTGCCCCTGAGCTCCTTTCTTCAACTCGCTTTCTCGTGAGCTGGCCGCAACCCCGCAGGATGGCTTCAGGCCCTAATCTGGTTCCGGCACGGCACGCTGAGCCTTTGGTTAATTCCTCTTCCTGGTGGGAAATGAGAGTTAAATTTGCCCGTCCAGACACCTCCAGCTAGTCTGTCATTGGTTCTCCCTATTCCTGTTCATCTTCCGCAGAAATTGCAAACTGGGCCAAACAGGAGGTTAAAGGCACTGACTCTCCAAGTCGGGAGAGTGTTAGTAAAGCGTCTGGAATGTTGCACCCGAGTACCAGGGGACGAAAACTGAGACATATTGGAACACGTCTCCCGATCACACGGTTGATCATACTCTGGGTTCCACATGCATGTTTTAGCTGAAGGAAGAATACCTTAAACCTGGAGAGTTGAGACCCGTGGAATGGGTACCATGCAATATGACTTCAAAGGGTCTTCATTTGCTCACCGAACCTCTCCAATCCTATCACTGCTGCGTTTATGCCCCTGTACACACACTTGATTCTCTTTCAGAGACATAGCAATCCATAGGTTTTAAGATACTTCCTAGTCAGGTACACTCTTAGGCATTTAATATGGGGTGTTGAGTCCATTTCGTTGAGCAAGGAGTAGCTCTTGTCTATTCCATATTTGGCTTAAGGAACTTTATCTGTGCTCATTTCAATCTCTGGTTTTATGCAGCACCCCAACTCACCTTTCCCCTTAAGCAAGCATAAGTTGGGTTTCTAGATTAGAGACCCTGTTCTGTTTTGTAATTCAGTTCCTGTGTAGCCAAGTTTACATTCCGTGTATTAGTGATATCTTATGATGTTTCTTTTCCTGTGTGACTTATTTCAGTTAGAATCATCGTACCTGAATCCACTCATTATGCTGCTACGGGCCTGATGACATAGATTTCATTGCTGAGTGATACTGCATTGTACGTAAGTACCACAACTTCTTTATCCATTTTTCACTTTCTGCGATATTGAACTTGTACCGTAAACCAGGTTCTTGTAAACAGAGCCGTCCCAACCTTTGGGGTGGCTGTGTCTTTTGATTTTAATTTCCCTAAGCTATAGGACCATAAGTGGAAGTGCCCTAGGCTCTGTTGCTTTGTTTTGTAGATGTTTCAGGAAACACCATACAGTTCTCCCGAGTGGCTGTTGGCTATTTACATCACACCCATCAGCATAACAAGGCTCCCAGTTCTCCATGGCCTGTCCTGCCTTTCTGGATTTTACACTTTTTTCAGATGGCCCTTTTGACCGGGGGGAAGTGAGACTTCATTGTAGTGCAGATTTCCTTTGCAAGCTTGCTTGGTTGGCCAAAAAGGGCGTATGCGTTTTTTCCTGAATATATTCAGGAAAAAACGCATACGCCCTTTTTGGCCAAGTGCATCATTGTGGACGTTCTGCCTCTTTTCCTATGCTTTAAATGCAATTCCAGTCTACCTCCTGAAATCGGTTTCCTGCAATTCTGCCCCGCTTTCAAGTCCTCTTGGCAGCCTTACTTCAGTATATTTTTGGACGATAGCTGTCATTTATAACTCTGCAGGTTTGTGAATTACAGTGCCCCTGAGCTCCTTTCTTCAACTCGCTTTCTCGTGAGCTGGCCGCAACCCCGCAGGATGGCTTCAGGCCCTAATCTGGTTCCGGCACGGCACGCTGAGCCTTTGGTTAATTCCTCTTCCTGGTGGGAAATGAGAGTTAAATTTGCCCGTCCAGACACCTCCAGCTAGTCTCTCATTGGTTCTCCCTATCCCTGTTCATCTTCCGCAGAAATTGCAAACTGGGCCAAACAGGAGGTTAAAGGCACTGACTCTCCAAGTCGGGAGAGTGTTAGTAAAGCGTCTGGAATGTTGCACCCGAGTACCAGGGGACGAAAACTGAGACATATTGGAACACGTCTCCCGATCACACGGTTGATCATACTCTGGGTTCCACATGCATGTTTTAGCTGAAGGAAGAATACCTTAAACCTGGAGAGTTGAGACCCGTGGAATGGGTACCATGCAATATGACTTCAAAGGGTCTTCATTTGCTCACCGAACCTCTCCAATCCTATCACTGCTGCGTTTATGCCCCTGTACACACACTTGATTCTCTTTCAGAGACATAGCAATCCATAGGTTTTAAGATACTTCCTAGTCAGGTACACTCTTAGGCATTTAATATGGGGTGTTGAGTCCATTTCGTTGAGCAAGGAGTAGCTCTTGTCTATTCCATATTTGGCTTAAGGAACTTTATCTGTGCTCATTTCAATCTCTGGTTTTATGCAGCACCCCAACTCACCTTTCCCCTTAAGCAAGCATAAGTTGGTTTTCTAAATTTGAGACCCTGTTCTGTTTTGTAATTCAGTTCCTGTGTAGCCAAGTTTACATTCCGTGTATTAGTGATATCTTATGATGTTTCTTTTTCTGTGTGACTTATTTCAGTTAGAATCATCGTACCTGAATCCACTCATTATGCTGCTACGGGCCTGATGACATAGATTTCATTGCTGAGTGATACTGCATTGTATGTAAGTACCACAACTTCTTTATCCATTTTTCACTTTCTGCGATATTGAACTTGTACCATAAACCAGGTTCTTGTAAACAGAGCCGTCCCAACCTTTGGGGTGGCGGTGTCTTTTTGATTTTAATTTCCCTAAGCTATAGGACCATAAGTGGAAGTGCCCTAGGCTCTGTTGCTTTGTTTTTTAGATGTTTCAGGAAACACCATACACTTCTCCCGAGTGGCTGTTGGCAATTGACATCCCGCCCATCAGCATAACAAGGCTCCCAGTTCTCCATGGCCTGTCCTGCCTTTCTGGATTTTACACTTTTTTCAGATGGCCCTTTTGACCGGGGGGAAGTGAGACTTCATTGTAGTGCACATTTCCTTTGCAAGCTTGCTTGGTTGGCCAAAAAGGGCGTATGCGTTTTTTCCTGAATATATTCAGGAAAAAACGCATACGCCCTTTTTGGCCAAGTGCATCATTGTGGACGTTCTGCCTCTTTTCGTATGCTTTAAATGCAATTCCAGTCTACCTCCTGAAATCGGTTTCCTGCAATTCTGCCCCGCTTTCAAGTCCTCTAGGCAGCCTTACTTCAGTATATTTTTGGACGATAGCTGTCATTTATAACTCTGCAGGTTTGTGAATTACAGTGCCCCTGAGCTCCTTTCTTCAAGTCGCTTTCTCGTGAGCTGGCCGCAACACCGCAGGATGGCTTCAGGCCCTAATCTGGTTCCGGCACGGCACGCTGAGCCTTTGGTTAATTCCTCTTCCTGGTGGGAAATGAGAGTTAAATTTGCCCGTCCAGACACCTCCAGCTAGTCTCTCATTGGTTCTGCCTATTCCTGTTCATCTTCCGCAGAAATTGCAAACAGGGCCAAACAGGAGGTTAAAGGCACTGACTCTCCAAGTCGGGAAGGTGTTAGTAAAGCGTCTGGAATGTTGCACCCGAGTACCAGGGGACGAAAACTGAGACATATTGGAACACGTCTCCCGATCACACGGTTGATCATACTCTGGGTTCCACATGCATGTTTTAGCTGAAGGAAGAATACCTTAAACCTGGAGAGTTGAGACCCGTGGAATGGGTACCATGCAATATGACTTCAAAGGGTCTTCATTTGCTCACCGAACCTCTCCAATCCTATCACTGCTGCGTTTATGCCCCTGTACACACGCTTGATTCTCTTTCGGAGACATAGCAATCCATAGGTTTTAAGATTCTTCCTAGTCAGGTATATTTTTATGTGTTTAATATGGGGTGTTGAATCCATTTCGTTGAGCAAGGAGTAGCTCTTGTCTATTCCATATTTGGCTTAAGGAACTTTATCTGTGCTCATTTCAATCTCTGGTTTTATGCGGCACCCCAACTCACCTTTCCCCTTAAGCAAGCATAAGTTGGTTTTCTAAATTTGAGACCCTGTTCTGTTTTGAAATTCAGTTCCTGTGTAGCCAAGTTTACATTCCGTGTATTAGTGATATCTTATGATGTTTCTTTTTCTGTGTGACTTATTTCAGTTAGAATCATCATACCTGAATCCACTCATTATGCTGCTACGTGCCTGATGATATAGATTTCATTGCTGAGTGATACTGCATTGTACGTAAGTACCACAACTTCTTTATCCATTTTTCACTTTCTGCTATAGTGAACTTGTACCGTAAACCAGGTTCTTGTAAACAGAGCCGTCCCAACCTTTGGGGTGGCTGTGTCTTTTTGATTTTAATTTCCCTAAGCTATAGGACCATAAGTGGAAGTGCCCTAGGCTCTGTTGCTTTGTTTTTTAGATGTTTCAGGAAACACCATACACTTCTCCCGAGTGGCTGTTGGCAATTTACATCCCGCCCATCAGCATAACAAGGCTCCCAGTTCTCCATGGCCTGTCCTGCCTTTCTGGATTTTACACTTTTTTCAGATGGCCCTTTTGACCGGGGGGAAGTGAGACTTCATTGTAGTGCAGATTTCCTTTGCAAGCTTGCTTGGTTGGCCAAAAAGGGCGTATGCGTTTTTTCCTGAGGAAAAAACGCATACGCCCTTTTTGGCCAAGTGCATCATTGTGGACGTTCTGCCTCTTTTCCTATGCTTTCAATGCAATTCCAGTCTACCTCCTGAAATCGGTTTCCTGCAATTCTGCCCCGCTTTCAAGTCCTCTTGGCAGCCTTACTTCAGTATATTTTTGGACGATAGCTGTCATTTATGACTCTGCACTTATGTGAATTACAGTGCCCCTGAGCTCCTTTCTTCAACTCGCTTTCTCGTGAGCTGGCCGCAACCCCACAGGATGGCTTCAGGCCCTAATCTTGTTCCCGCACGGCATGCTGAGCCTTTGGTTAATTCCTCTTCCTGGTGGGAAATGAGAGTTAAATTTGCCCGTCCAGACACCTCCAGCTAGTCTGTCATTGGTTCTCCCTATTCCTGTTCATCTTCCGCAGAAATTGCAAACTGGGCCAAACAGGAGGTTAAAGGCGCTGACTCTCCAAGTCGGGAGAGTGTTAGTAAAGCGTCTGGAATGTTGCACCCGAGTACCAGGGGACGGAAACTGACACATATTGGAACACGTCTCCTGATCACACGGTTGATCATACTCTGGGTTCCACATGCATGTTTTACCTGAAGGAAGAATACCTGAAACCTGGAGAGTTGAGACCCGTGGAATGGGTACCATGCAATATGATTTCAAAGGGTCTTCATTTGCTCACCGAAACTCTCCATATCTATCACTGCTGCGTTTATGCCCCTGTACACACGCTTGATTCTCTTTCGGAGACATAGCAATCCATAGGTTTTAAGATACGTCCTAGTCAGGTACACTCTTAGGCGTTTAATATGGGGTGTTGAGTCCATTTCGTTGAGCAAGGAGTAGCTCTTGTCTATTCCATACTTGGCTTAAGGAACTTTATCTGTGCTCATTTCAATCTCTGGTTTTATGCAACTCCCCAACTCACCTTTCCCCTTAAGCAAGCATAAGTTGGTTTTCTAAATTTGAGTCCCTGTTCTGTTTTGCAATTCAGTTCCTGTGTAGCCAAGTTTATATTCCGTGTATTAGTGATATCTTATGATGTTTCTTTTTCTGTGTGACTTATTTCAGTTAGAATCATCATACCTGAATCCACTCATTATGCTGCTACGGGCCTGATGACATAGATTTCATTGCTGTGTGATATTGCATTGTACGTAAGTACCACCACTTCTTTATCCATTTTTCACTTTCTGCGATATTGAACTTGTACCGTAAACCAGGTTCTTGTAAACAGAGCCGTCCCAAACTTTGGGGTGGCTGTGTCTTTTGATTTTAATTTCCCTAAGCTATAGGACCATAAGTGGAAGTGCCCTAGGCTCTGTTGCTTTGTTTTTTAGATGTTTCAGGAAACACCATACACTTCTCCCGAGTGGCTGTTGGCAAGTTACATCCTGCCCATCAGCATAACAAGGCTCCCAGTTCTCCATGGCCTGTCCTGCCTTTCTGGATTTTACACTTTTTTCAGATGGCCCTTTTGACCGGGGGGAAGTGAGACTTCATTGTAGTGCAGATTTCCTTTGCAAGCTTGCTTGGTTGGCCAAAAAGTGCGTATGCGTTTTTTCCTGAATATATTCAGGAAAAAACGCATACGCCCTTTTTGGCCAAGTGCATCATTGTGGACGTTCTGCCTCTTTTCCTATGCTTTAAATGCAATTCCAGTCTACCTCCTGAAATCGGTTTCCTGCAATTCTGCCCCGCTTTCAAGTCCTCTTGGCAGCCTTACTTCAGTATATTTTTGGACGATAGCTGTCATTTATAACTCTGCAGGTTTGTGAATTACAGTGCCCCTGAGCTCCTTTCTTCAACTCGCTTTCTCGTGAGCTGGCCGCAACACCGCAGGAAGGCTTCAGGCCCTAATCTGGTTCCGGCACGGCACGCTGAGCCTTTGGTTAATTCCTCTTCCTGGTGGGAAATGAGAGTTAAATTTGCCCGTCCAGACACCTCCAGCTAGTCTGTCATTGGTTCTCCCTATTCCTGTTCATCTTCCGCAGAAATTGCAAACTGGGCCAAACAGGAGGTTAAAGGCACTGACTCTCCAAGTCGGGAGAGTGTTCGTAAAGCCTCTGGCATGTTGCACCCGAGTACCAGGGAACGAAAAGTGAGACACATTTGAATATGTTTCTCGATCACATGGTGGATCATACTCTGGGTTCCACATGCATGTTTTAGCTGAAGGAAGTATCCCTTAAACCTGTAGAGTTGAGACCCATGGAATGGGTACCATGCAATATGACTTCAAAGGTCTTCATTTGCTCACCGAACCTCACCAATCTTATGAGCCCCAAGTGTCCAGCCTTATGTGTCACCCAGCTCTGGGTGTAGATGTGGTAAATGCAGGTTGCATTAGAA
The DNA here is from genome assembly GCF_949774975.1 of Lagenorhynchus albirostris. Taxonomy (NCBI): domain Eukaryota; kingdom Metazoa; phylum Chordata; class Mammalia; order Artiodactyla; family Delphinidae; genus Lagenorhynchus; species Lagenorhynchus albirostris. The sequence continues at coordinate 196,821 of NW_026783580.1, read as the reverse complement.
GCCTTGAATGAATTACTTAAGTATTTCTCTCTATTTCACTGTCATTGTGTTTTGTTTAAGAAATTTATTTTTATTATGGGATTTACCTGATTTTCACTGCTTTAATGCCGCTGTACACACTCTTGATTCTCTTACAGAGATATATAAATCCATAGGTTTTATGATTCTTACTAGTCAGGTATATTCCTAGGCGTTGAATATGGGGTGTTGAGTCCATTTCGTTGAGCAAGGAGTAGCTCTTGTCTATTCCATATTTGGCTTAAGGAACTTTATCTGTGCTCATTTCAATCTCTGGTTTTATGCAGCACCCCAACTCACCTTTCCCCTTAAGCAAGCATAAGTTGGTTTTCTAAATTTGAGACCCTGTTCTGTTTTGGAATTCAGTTCCTGTGTAGCCAAGTTTACATTCCGTGTATTAGTGATACCTTATGATGTTTCTTTTTCTGTGTGACTTATTTCAGTTAGATTCATCGTACTTAGTCCACTCATTATGCTGCTACGGGCCTGATGACATAGATTTCATTGCTGAGTGATATTGCATTGTACGTAAGTACCACAACTTCTTTATCCATTTTTCACTTTCTGCGATATTGAACTTGTACCGTATATGAGGTTCTTGTAAACAGAGCCATCCCAAACTTTGGGGTGGCTGTGTCTTTTTGATTTTAATTGTCCTAAACTATAGTTCCATAAGTGAAAGTGCCCTAGGCTCTGTTGCTTTGTTTTTTAGATGTTTCAGGAAACACCAAACACTTCTCCAGAGTGGCTGTTGGCAATTTACATCCCGCCCATCAGCATAACAAGGCTCCCAGTTCTCCATGGCCTGTCCTGCCTTTCTGGATTTTACACTTTTTTCAGATGGCCCTTTTGACCGGGGGGAAGTGAGACTTCATTGTAGTGCAGATTTCCTTTGCAAGCTTGCTTGGTTGGCCAAAAAGGGCGTATGCGTTTTTTCCTGAATATATTCAGGAAAAAACGCATACGCCCTTTTTGGCCAAGTGCATCATTGTGGACGTTCTGCCTCTTTTCCTATGCTTTAAATGCAATTCCAGTCTACCTCCTGAAATCGGTTTCCTGCAATTCTGCCCCGCTTTCAAGTCCTCTTGGCAGCCTTACTTCAGTATATTTTTGGACGATAGCTGTCATTTATAACTCTGCAGGTTTGTGAATTACAGTGCCCCTGAGCTCCTTTCTTCAACTCGCTTTCTCGTGAGCTGGCCGCAACACCACAGGATGGCTTCAGGCCCTAATCTGGTTGCGGCACGACACGCTGAGCCTTTGGTTAATTCCTCTTCCTGGTGGGAAATGAGAGTTAAATTTGCCCGTCCAGACACCTCCAGCTAGTCTCTCATTGGTTCCCCCTATTCCTGTTCATCTTCCGCAGAAATTGCAAACTGGGCCAAACAGGAGGTTAAAGGCGCTGACTCTCCAAGTCGGGAGAGTGTTAGTAAAGCGTCTGGAATGTTGCACCCGAGTACCAGGGGACGAAAACTGAGACATATTTGAACACGTCTACCGATCACACTGTTGATCATACTCTGGGTTCCACATGCATGTTTTAGCTGAAGGAAGAATACCTTAAACCTGGAGAGTTGAGACCCGTGGAATGGGTACCATGCAATATGACTTCAAAGGGTCTTCATTTGCTCACCGAACTTCTCCAATCCTATCACTGCTGCGTTTATGCCCCTGTACACACGCTTGATTCTCTTTCGGAGACATAGCAATCCATAGGTTTTAAGATACTTCCTAGTCAGGTATATTCTTAGGCGTTTAATATGGGGTGTTGAATCCATTTCGTTGAGCAAGGAGTAGCTCTTGTCTATTCCATATTTGGCTTAAGGAACTTTATCTGTGCTCATTTCAATCTCTGGTTTTATGCAGCACCCCAACTCACCTTTCCCCTTAAGCAAGCATAAGTTGGTTTTCTAAATTTGAGACCCTGTTCTGTTTTGGAATTCAGTTCCTATGTAGCCAAGTTTACATTCCGTGTATTAGTGATATCTTATGATGTTTCTTTTTCTGTGTGACTTATTTCAGTTAGAATCATCATACCTGAATCCACTCACTATGCTGCTACGGGCCTGATGACATAGATTTCATTGCTGAGTGATACTGCATTGTACGTAAGTACCACAACTTCTTTATCCATTTTTCACTTTCTGCGATAGTGAACTTGTACTGTAAACCAGGTTCTTGTAAACAGAGCCGTCCCAACCTTTGGGGTGGCTGTGTCTTTTTTATTTTAATTTCCCTAAGCTATAGGACCATAAGTGGAAGTGCCCTAGGCTCTGTTGCTTTGTTTTTTAGATGTTTCAGGAAACACCATACACTTCCCCCGAGTGGCTGTTGGCAATTTACATCCCGCCCATCAGCATAACAAGGCTCCCAGTTCTCCATGGCCTGTCCTGCCTTTCTGGATTTTACACTTTTTTCAGATGGCCCTTTTGACCGGGGGGAAGTGAGACTTCATTGTAGTGCAGATTTCCTTTGCAAGCTTGCTTGGTTGGCCAAAAAGTGCGTATTCCTTTTTTCCTGAATATATTCAGGAAAAATCGAATACGCCCTTTTTGGCCAAGTGCATCATTGTGGACGTTCTGCCTCTTTTCCTATGCTTTCAATGCAATTCCAGTCTACCTCCTGAAATCGGTTTCCTGCAATTCTGCCCCGCTTTCAAGTCCTCTTGGCAGCCTTACTTCAGTATATTTTTGGACGATAGCTGTCATTTATAACTCTGCAGGTTTGTGAATTACAGTGCCCCTGAGCTCCTTTCTTCAACTCGCTTTCTCGTGAGCTGGCCGCAACACCGCAGGATTGCTTCAGGCCCTAATCTGGTTCCGGCATGGCACGCTGAGCCTTTGGTTAATTCCTCTTCCTGGTGCGAAATGAGAGTTAAATTTGCCCATCCAGACACCTCCATCTAGTCTGTCATTGGTTCTCCCTATTCCTGTTCATCTTCCGCAGAAATTGCAAACTGGGCCAAACAGGAGGTTAAAGGCACTGACTCTCCAAGTCGGGAGAGTGTTAGTAAAGCGTCTGGAATGTTGCACCCGAGTACCAGGGGACGAAAACTGAGACATATTGGAACACGTCTCCCGATCACACGGTTGATCATACTCTGGGTTCCACATGCATGTTTTAGCTGAAGGAAGAATACCTTAAACCTGGAGAGTTGAGACCCGTGGAATGGGTACCATGCAATATGACTTCAAAGGGTCTTCATTTGCTCACCGAACTTCTCCAATCCTATCACTGCTGCGTTTATGCCCCTGTACACATGCTTGATTCTCTTTCGGAGACATAACAATCCATAGGTTTTAAGATACCTCCTAGTCAGGTACACTCTTAGGCATTTAATATGGGGTGTTGAGTCCATTTCGTTGAGCAAGGAGTAGCTCTTGTCTATTCCATATTTGGCTTAAGGAACTTTATCTGTGCTCATTTCAATCTCTGGTTTTATGCAGCACCCCAACTCACCTTTCCCCTTAAGGAAGCATAAGTTGGTTTTCTAAATTTGAGACCCTGTTCTGTTTTGGAATTCAGTTCCTATGTAGCCAAGCTTACATTCCGTGTATTAGTGATATCTTATGATGTTTCTTTTTCTGTGTGACTTATTTCAGTTAGAATCATCATACCTGAATCCACTATTATGCTGCTACGGGCCTGATGACATAGATTTCCTTGCTGAGTGATATTGCATTGTACGTAAGTACCACAACTTCTTTATCCATTTTTCACTTTCTGCGATATTGAACTTGTACCGTAAACCTGGTTCTTGTAAACACAGCCGTGCCAAACTTTCGGGTGGCTGTGTCTTTTTGATTTTAATTTCCCTAAGCTATAGGACCATAAGCGGAAGTGCCCTAGGCTCTGTTGCTTTGTTTTTTAGCTGTTTCAGGAAACACCATACACTTCTCCAGAGTGGCTGTTGGCAATTTACATCCCGCCCATCAGAATAACAAGGCTCCCAGTTCTCCATGGCCTGTCCTGCGTTTCTCGATTTTACACTTTTTTCAGATGGCCCTTTTGACCAGGGGGAAGTGAGACTTCATTGTAGTGCAGATTTCCTTTGCAAGCTTGCCTGGTTGGCCAAAAAGGGCGTATGCGTTTTTTCGTGAATATATTCAGGAAAAAACGCATACGCCCTTTTTGGCCAAGTGCATCATTGTGGACGTTCTGCCTCTTTTCCTATGCTTTAAATGCAATTCCAGTCTACCTCCTGAAATCGGTTTCCTGCAATTCTGCCCCAAGTTCAAGTCCTCTTGGCAGCCTTACTTCAGTATATTTTTGGACGATAGCTGTCATTTATAACTCTGCAGGTTTGTGAATTACAGTGCCCCTGAGCTCCTTTCTTCAACTCGCTTTCTCGTGAGCTGGCCGCAACACCGCAGGATGGCTTCAGGCCCTAATCTGGTTGCGGCACGGCACGCTGAGCCTTTGGTTAATTCCTCTTCCTGGTGGGAAATGAGAGTTAAATTTGCCCGTCCAGAAACCTCCAGCTAGTCTGTCATTGGTTCTCCCTATTCCTGTTCATCTTCCGCAGAAATTGCAAACTGGGCCAAACAGGAGGTTAAAGGCACTGACTCTCCAAGTCGGGAGAGTGTTAGTAAAGCGTCTGGAATGTTGCACCCGAGTACCAAGTGACGAAAACTGACACATATTGGAACACGTCTCCCGATCACACGGTTGATCATACTCTGGGTTCCACATGCATGTTTTAGCTGAAGGAAGAATACCTTAAACCTGGAGAGTTGAGACCCGTGGAATGGGTACCATGCAATATGACTTCAAAGGGTCTTCATTTGCTCACCGAACCTCTCCAATCCTATCACTGCTACGTTTATGCCCCTGCACACACGCTTGATTCTCTTTTGGAGACATAGCAATCCATAGGTTTTAAGATACTTTTTAGTCAGGTATATTCTTAGGCATTTAATATGAGGTGTTGAGTCCATTTCATTGAGCAAGGAGTAGCTCTTGTCTATTCCATATTTGGCTTAAGGAACTTTATCTGTGCTCATTTCAATCTCTGGTTTTATGCAGCACCCCAACTCACCTTTCCCCTTAAGCAAGCATAAGTTGGGTTTCTAAATTTGAGACCCTGTTCTGTTTTGTAATTCAGTTCCTGTGTAGCCAAGGTTACATTCCGTGTATTAGTGATATCATATGATGTTTCTTTTCCTGTGTGACTTATTTCAGTTAGAATCATCGTACCTGAATCCACTCATTATGCTGCTACGGGCCTGATGACATAGATTTCCTTGCTGAGTGATATTGCATTGTACGTAAGTACCACAACTTCTTTATCCATTTTTCACTTTCTGCGATATTGAACTTGTACCGTAAACCAGGTTCTTGTAAACAGAGCCGTCCAACCTTTGGGGTGGCTGTGTCTTTTGATTTTAATTTCCCTAAGCTATAGGACCATAAGTGGAAGTGCCCTAGGCTCTGTTGCTTTGTTTTTTAGATGTTTCAGGAAACACCATACACTTCTCCCGAGTGGCTGTTGGCAATTTACATCCCGCCCATCAGCATAACAAGGCTCCCAGTTCTCCATGGCCTGTCCTGCCTTTCTGGATTTTACACTTTTTTCAGATGGCCCTTTTGACCGGGGGGAAGTGAGACTTCACTGTAGTGCAGATTTCCTTTGCAAGCTTGCTTGGTTGGCCAAAAAGGGCGTATGCGTTTTTTCCTGAATATATTCAGGAAAAAACGCATACGCCCTTTTTGGCCAAGTGCATCATTGTGGACGTTCTGCCTCTTTTCCTATGCTTTAAATGCAATTCCAGTCTACCTCCTGAAATCGGTTTCCTGCAATTCTTCCCCGCTTTCAAGTCCTCTTGGCAGCCTTACTTCAGTATATTTTTGGACGATAGCTGTCATTTGTAACTCTGCAGGTTTGTGAATTACAGTGCCCCTGAGCTCCTTTCTTCAACTCGCTTTCTCGTGAGCTGGCGGCAACACCGCAGGATGGCTTCAGGCCCTAATCTGGTTCCGGCACGGCACGCTGAGCCTTTGGTTAATTCCTCTTCCTAATGGGAAATGAGAGTAAAATTTGCCCGTCCAGAAACCTCCAGCTAGTCTGTCATTGGTTCTCCCTATTCCTGTTCATCTTCCGCAGAAATTGCAAACTGGGCCAAACAGGAGGTTAAAGGCACTGACTCTCCAAGTCGGGAGAGTGTTAGTAAAGCGTCTGGAATGTTGCACCCGAGTACCAGGGGACAAAAACTGAGACATATTGGAACACGTCTCCCGATCACACGGTTGATCATACTCTGGGTTCCACATGCATGTTTTAGCTGAAGGAAGAATACCTTAAACCTGGAGAGTTGAGACCCGTGGAATGGGTACCATGCAATATGACTTCAAAGGGTCTTCATTTGCTCACCGAACCTCTCCAATCCTATCACTGCTGCGTTTATGCCCCTGTACACACACTTGATTCACTTTCGGAGACATAGCAATCCATAGGTTTTAAGATACTTCCTAGTCAGGTACACTCTTAGGCATTTAATATGGGGTGTTGAGTCCATTTCGTTGAGCAAGGAGTAGCTCTTGTCTATTCCATATTTGGCTTAAGGAACTTTATCTGTGCTCATTTCAATCTCTGGTTTTATGCAGCACCCCAACTCACCTTTCCCCTTAAGCAAGCATAAGTTGGTTTTCCAAATTTGAGACCCTGTTCTGTTTTGTAATTCAGTTCCTGTGTAGCCAAGTTTACATTCCGTGTATTAGTGATATCTTATGATGTTTCTTTTTCTGTGTGACTTATTTCAGTTAGAATCATCATACCTGAATCCACTCATTATGCTGCTACGGGCCTGATGACATAGATTTCATTGCTGTGTGATATTGCATTGTACGTAAGTACCACAACTTCTTTATCCATTTTTCACTTTCTGCGATATTGAACTTGTACCGTAAACCAGGTTCTTGTAAACAGAGCCGTCCCAACCTTTGGGGTGGCTGTCTCTTTTTGATTTTAATTTCCCTAAGCTATAGGACCATAAGTGGAAGTGCCCTAGGCTCTGTTGCTTTGTTTTTTAGATGTTTCAGGAAACACCATACACTTCTCTCGAGTGGCTGTTGGCAATTTACATCCCGCCCATCAGCATAACAAGGCTCCCAGTTCTCCATGGCCTGTCCTGCCTTTCTGGATTTTACACTTTTTTCAGATGGCCCTTTTGACCGTGGGGAAGTGAGACTTCATTGTAGGGCAGATTTCCTTTGCAAGCTTGCTTGGTTGGCCAAAAAGGGCGTATGCGTTTTTTCCTGAATATATTCAGGAAAAAACGCATACGCCCTTTTTGGCCAAGTGCATCATTGTGGACGTTCTGCCTCTTTTCCTATGCTTTAAATGCAATTCCAGTCTACCTCCTGAAATCAGTTTCCTGCAATTCTGCCCCGCTTTCAAGTCCTCTTGGCAGCCTTACTTCAGTATATTTTTGGACGATAGCTGTCATTTATAACTCTGCAGGTTTGTGAATTACAGTGCCCCTGAGCTCCTTTCTTCAACTCGCTTTCTCGTGAGCTGGCCGCAACACCGCAGGATGGCTTCAGGCCCTAATCTGGTTTCGGCACGGCACGCTGAGCGTTTGGTTAATTCCTCTTCCTGGTGGGAAATGAGAGTTAAATTTGCCCGTCCAGACACCTCCAGCTAGTCTGTCATTGGTTCTCCCTATTCCTGTTCATCTTCCGCAGAAATTGCAAACTGGGCCAAACAGGAGGTTAAAGGCACTGACTCTCCAAGTCGGGAGAGTGTTAGTAAAGCGTCTGGAATGTTGCACCCGAGTACCTGGGGACGAAAACTGAGACATACTTGAACACGTCTCCCGATCACACGGTTGATCATACTCAGGGTTCCACATGCATGTTTTAGCTGAAGGAAGAATACCTTAAACCTGGAGAGTTGAGAACCGTGGAATGGGTACCATGCAATATGACTTCAAAGGGTCTTCATTTGCTCACCGAACCTCTCCAATCCTATCACTGCTGCGTTTATGCCCCTGTATACTCGCTTGTTTCTCTTTCGGAGACATAGCAGTCCATAGGTTTTAAGATACTTCCTAGTCAGGTACATTCTTAGGCGTTTAATATGGGGTGTTGAGTCCATTTCGTTGAGCAAGGAATAGCTCTTGTCTATTCCATATTTGGCTTAAGGAACTTTATCTGTGCTCATTTCAATCTCTGGTTTTATGCATTACCCCAACTCACCTTTCCCCTTAAGGAAGCATAAGTTGGGTTTCTAAATTTGAGACCCTGTTCTGTTTTGTAATTCAGTTTCTATGTAGCCAAGTTTACATTCCGTGTATTAGTGATATCTTATGATGTTTCTTTTTCTGTGAGACTTATTTCAGTTAGAATCATCGTACCTGAATCCACTCATTATGCTGCTACGGGCCTGATGACATAGATTTCATTGCTGAGTGATACTGCATTGTACGTAAGTACCACAACTTCTTTATCCATTTTTCACTTTCTGCGATATTGAACTTGTACCGTAAACCAGGTTCTTGTAAACAGAGCCGTGCCAAACTTTGGGGTGGCTGTGTCTTTTTGATTTTAATTTCCCTAAGCTATAGGACCATAAGTGGAAGTGCCCTAGGCTCTGTTGCTTTGTTTTTTAGATGCTTCAGGAAACACCATACACTTCTCCAGAGTGGCTGTTGGCAATTTACATCCCGCCCATCAGCACAAAAAGGCTCCCAGTTCTCCATGGCCTATCCTGTGTTTCTGGATTTTACACTTTTTTCAGATGGCCCTTTTGACCGGGGGGAAGTGAGACTTCATTGTAGTGCCCATTTCCTTTGCAAGCTTGCTTGGTTGGCCAAAAAGGGCGTATGCGTTTTTTCCTGAATATATTCAGGAAAAAACGCATACGCACTTTTTGGCCAAGTGCATCATTGTGGACGTTCTGCCTCTTTTCCTATGCTTTAAATGCAATTCCAGTCTACCTCCTGAAATCGGTTTCCTGCAATTCTGCCCCGCTTTCAAGTCCTCTTGGCAGCCTTACTTCAGTATATTTTTGGACGATAGCTGTCATTTATAACTCTGCAGGTTTGTGAATTACAGTGCCCCTGAGCTCCTTTCTTCAAGTCGCTTTCTCGTGAGCTGGCCGCAACACCGCAGGATGGCTTCAGGCCCTAATCTGGTTCCGGCACGGCACGCTGAGCCTTTGGTTAATTCCTCTTCCTGGTGGGAAATGAGAGTTAAATTTGCCCGTCCAGACACCTCCAGCTAGTCTGTCATTGGTTCTCCCTATTCCTGTTCATCTTCCGCAGAAATTGCAAACTGGGCCAAACAGGAGGTTAAAGGCACTGACTCTCCAAGTCGGGAGAGTTTCAGTAAAGCGTCTGGAATGTTGCACCCGAGTACCTGGGGACGAAAACTGAGACATACTTGAACACGTCTCCCGATCACACGGTTGATCATACTCAGGGTTCCACATGCATGTTTTAGCTGAAGGAAGAATACCTTAAACCTGGAGAGTTGAGAACCGTGGAATGGGTACCATGCAATATGACTTCAAAGGGTCTTCATTTGCTCACCGAACCTCTCCAATCCTATCACTGCTGCGTTTATGCCCCTGCAAACACGCTTGATTCTCTTTCGGATACATAGCAATCCATAGGTTTTAAGATACTCCCTAGTCAGGTATATTCTTAGGTGTTTAATATGGGGTGTTGAATCCATTTCGTTGAGCAAGGAGTAGCTCTTGTCTATTCCATATGTGGCTTAAGGAACTTTATCTGTGCTCATTTCAATCTCTGGTTTTATGCAGCACCCCAACTCACCTTTCCCCTTAAGCAAGCATAAGTTGGGTTTCTAAATTTGAGACCCTGTTTTGTTTTGTAATTCAGTTCCTATGTAGCCAAGTTTACATTCCGTGTATTAGTGATACCTTATGATATTTCTTTTTCTGTGTGACTTATTTCAGTTAGAATCATCATACCTGAATCCACTCATTATGCTGCTACGGGCCTGATGACATAGATTTCATTGCTGTGTTATATTGCATTGTACGTAAGTACCACAACTTCTTTATCCATTTTTCACTTTCTGCGATATTGAACTTGTACCGTAAACCAGGTTCTTGTAAACAGAGCCGTCCCAACCTTTGGGGTGGCTCTGTCTTTTTGATTTTAATTTCCCTAAGCTATAGGACCATAAGTGGAAGTGCCCTAGGCTCTGTTGCTTTGTTTTTTAGATGTTTCAGGAAACACCATACACTTCTCCCGAGTGGCTGTTGGCAATTGACATCCCGCCCATCAGCATAACAAGGCTCCCAGTTCTCCATGGCCTGTCCTGCCTTTCTGGATTTTACACTTTTTTCAGATGGCCCTTTTGACCGGGGGGAAGTGAGACTTCATTGTAGGGCAGATTTCCTTTGCAAGCTTGCTTGGTTTGCCAAAAAGGGCGTATGCGTTTTTTCCTGAATATATTCAGGAAAAAACGCATACGCCCTTTTTGTCCAAGTGCATCATTGTGGACGTTCTGCCTCTTTTCCTATGCTTTAAATGCAATTCCAGTCTACCTCCTGAAATCGGTTTCCTGCAATTCTGCCCCGCTTTCAAGTCCTCTTGGCAGCCTTACTTCAGTATATTTTTGGACGATAGCTGTCATTTATAACTCTGCAGGTTTGTGAATTACAGTGCCCCTGAGCTCCTTTCTTCAACTCGCTTTCTCGTGAGCTGGCCGCAACACCGCAGGATGGCTTCAGGCCCTAATCTGGTTTCGGCACGGCACGCTGAGCCTTTGGTTAATTCCTCTTCCAGGGGGGAAATGAGAGTTAAATTTGCCCGTCCAGACACCTCCAGCTAGTCTGTCATTGGTTCTCCCTATTCCTGTTCAACTTCCGCAGAAATTGCAAACTGGGCCAAACAGGAGGTTAAAGGCACTGACTCTCCAAGTCGGGAGAGTGTTAGTAAAGCGTCTGGAATGTTGCACCCGAGTACCTGGGGACGAAAACTGAGACATACTTGAACACGTCTCCCGATCACACGGTTGATCATACTCAGGGTTCCACATGCATGTTTTAGCTGAAGGAAGAATACCTTAAACCTGGAGAGTTGAGACCCGTGGAATGGGTACCATGCAATATGACTTCAAAGGGTCTTCATTTGCTCACCGAACCTCTCCAAACCTATCACTGCTGCGTTTATGCCCCTGTATACTCGCTTGTTTCTCTTTCGGAGACATAGCAGTCCATAGGTTTTAAGATACTTCCTAGTCAGGTACATTATTAGGCGTTTAATATGGGGTGTTGAGTCCATTTCGTTGAGCAAGGTATAGCTCTTGTCTATTCCATATTTGGCTTAAGGAACTTTATCTGTGCTCATTTCAATCTCTGGTTTTATGCATTACCCCAACTCACCTTTCCCCTTAAGGAAGCATAAGTTGGGTTTCTAAATTTGAGACCCTGTTCTGTTTTGTAATTCAGTTTCTATGTAGCCAAGTTTACATTCCGTGTATTAGTGATATCTTATGATGTTTCTTTTTCTGTGAGACTTATTTCAGTTAGAATCATCGTACCTGAATCCACTCATTATGCTGCTACGGGCCTGATGACATAGATTTCATTGCTGAGTGATATTGCATTGTACGTAAGTACCACAACTTCTTTATCCATTTTTCACTTTCTGCGATATTGAACTTGTACCGTAAACCAGGTTCTTGTAAACAGAGCCGTGCCAAACTTTGGGGTGGCTGTGTCTTTTTGATTTTAATTGCCCTAAGCTATAGGACCATAAGTGGAAGTGCCCTAGGCTCTGTTGCTTTGTTTTTTAGATGTTTCAGGAAACACCATACACTTCTCCCGAGTGGCTGTTGGCAATTTACATCCCGCCCATCAGCATAAAAAGGCTCCCAGTTCTCCATGGCCTATCCTGTGTTTCTGGATTTTACACTTTTTTCAGATGGCCCTTTTGACCGGGGGGAAGTGAGACTTCATTGTAGTGCAGATTTCCTTTGCAAGCTTGCTTGGTTGGCCAAAAAGGGCGTATGCGTTTTTTCCTGAATATATTCAGGAAAAAACGCATACGCCCTTTTTGGCCAAGTGCATCATTGTGGACGTTCTGCCTCTTTTCCTATGCTTTAAATGCAATTCCAGTCTACCTCCTGAAATCGGTTTCCTGCAATTCTGCCCCGCTTTCAAGTCCTCTTGGCAGCCTTACTTCAGTATATTTTTGGACGATAGCTGTCATTTATAACTCTGCAGGTTTGTGAATTACAGTGCCCCTGAGCTCCTTTCTTCAACTCGCTTTCTCGTGAGCTGGCCGCAACCCCGCAGGATGGCTTCAGGCCCTAATCTGGTTCCGGCACGGCACGCTGAGCCTTTGGTTAATTCCTCTTCCTGGTGGGAAATGAGAGTTAAATTTGCCCGTCCAGACACCTCCAGCTAGTCTGTCATTGGTTCTCCCTATTCCTGTTCATCTTCCGCAGAAATTGCAAACTGGGCCAAACAGGAGGTTAAAGGCACTGACTCTCCAAGTCGGGAGAGTGTTAGTAAAGCGTCTGGAATGTTGCACCCGAGTACCAGGGGACAAAAACTGAGACATATTGGAACACGTCTCCCGATCACACGGTTGATCATACTCTGGGTTCCACATGCATGTTTTAGCTGAAGGAAGAATACCTTAAACCTGGAGAGTTGAGACCCGTGGAATGGGTACCATGCAATATGACTTCAAAGGGTCTTCATTTGCTCACCGAACCTCTCCAATCCTATCACTGCTGCGTTTATGCCCCTGTACACACACTTGATTCTCTTTCAGAGACATAGCAATCCATAGGTTTTAAGATACTTCCTAGTCAGGTACACTCTTAGGCATTTAATATGGGGTGTTGAGTCCATTTCGTTGAGCAAGGAGTAGCTCTTGTCTATTCCATATTTGGCTTAAGGAACTTTATCTGTGCTCATTTCAATCTCTGATTTTATGCAGCACCCCAACTCACCTTTCCCCTTAAGCAAGCATAAGTTGGTTTTCTAAATTTGAGACCCTGTTCTGTTTTGGAATTCAGTTCCTGTGTAGCCAAGGTTACATTCCGTGTATTAGTGATATCTTATGATGTTTCTTTTTCTGTGTGACTTATTTCAGTTAGAATCATCGTACCTGAATCCACTCATTATGCTGCTACGGGCCTGATGACATAGATTTCATTGCTGAGTGATACTGCATTGTACGTAAGTACCACAACTTCTTTATCCATTTTTCACTTTCTGCGATATTGAACTTGTACCGTAAACCAGGTTCTTGTAAACGGAGCCGTCCCAACCTTTGGGGTGGCTGTGTCTTTTGATTTTAATTTCCCTAAGCTATAGGACCATAAGTGGAAGTGCCCTAGGCTCTGTTGCTTTGTTTTTTAGATGTTTCAGGAAACACCATACACTTCTCCCGAGTGGCTGTTGGCAATTTACATCCCGCCCATCAGCATAACAAGGCTCCCAGTTCTCCATGGCCTGTCCTGCCTTTCTGGATTTTACACTTTTTTCAGATGGCCCTTTTGACCGGGGGGAAGTGAGACTTCATTGTAGTGCAGATTTCCTTTGCAAGCTTGCTTGGTTGGCCAAAAAGGGCGTATGCGTTTTATCCTGAATATATTCAGGAAAAAACGCATACGCCCTTTTTGGCCAAGTGCATCATTGTGGACGTTCTGCCTCTTTTCCTATGCTTTAAATGCAATTCCAGTCTACCTCCTGAAATCGGTTTCCTGCAATTCTGCCCCGCTTTCAAGTCCTTTTGGCAGCCTTACTTCAGTATATTTTTGGACGATAGCTGTCATTTATAACTCTGCAGGTTTGTGAATTACAGTGCCCCTGAGCTCCTTTCTTCAACTCGCTTTCTCGTGAGCTGGCCGCAACCCCACAGGATGGCTTCAGGCCCTAATCTGGTTTCGGCACGGCACGCTGAGCCTTTGGTTAATTCCTCTTCCTGGTGGGAAATGAGAGTTAAATTTGCCCGTCCAGACACCTCCAGCTAGTCTGTCATTGGTTCTCCCTATTCCTGTTCAACTTCCGCAGAAATTGCAAACTGGGCCAAACAGGAGGTTAAAGGCACTGACTCTCCAAGTCGGGAGAGTGTTAGTAAAGCGTCTGGAATGTTGCACCCGAGTACCTGGGGACGAAAACTGAGACATACTTGAACACGTCTCCCGATCACACGGTTGATCATACTCAGGGTTCCACATGCATGTTTTAGCTGAAGGAAGAATACCTTAAACCTGGAGAGTTGAGACCCGTGGAATGGGTACCATGCAATATGACTTCAAAGGGTCTTCATTTGCTCACCGAACCTCTCCAAACCTATCACTGCTGCGTTTATGCCCCTGTACACACACTTGATTCTCTTTCAGAGACATAGCAATCCATAGGTTTTAAGATACTTCCTAGTCAGGTACACTCTTAGGCATTTAATATGGGGTGTTGAGTCCATTTCGTTGAGCAAGGAGTAGCTCTTGTCTATTCCATATTTGGCTTAAGGAACTTTATCTGTGCTCATTTCAATCTCTGGTTTTATGCAGCACCCCAACTCACCTTTCCCCTTAAGCAAGCATAAGTTGGGTTTCTAGATTAGAGACCCTGTTCTGTTTTGTAATTCAGTTCCTGTGTAGCCAAGTTTACATTCCGTGTATTAGTGATATCTTATGATGTTTCTTTTCCTGTGTGACTTATTTCAGTTAGAATCATCGTACCTGAATCCACTCATTATGCTGCTACGGGCCTGATGACATAGATTTCATTGCTGAGTGATACTGCATTGTACGTAAGTACCACAACTTCTTTATCCATTTTTCACTTTCTGCGATATTGAACTTGTACCGTAAACCAGGTTCTTGTAAACAGAGCCGTCCAACCTTTGGGGTGGCTGTGTCTTTTGATTTTAATTTCCCTAAGCTATAGGACCATAAGTGGAAGTGCCCTAGGCTCTGTTGCTTTGTTTTGTAGATGTTTCAGGAAACACCATACAGTTCTCCCGAGTGGCTGTTGGCTATTTACATCACACCCATCAGCATAACAAGGCTCCCAGTTCTCCATGGCCTGTCCTGCCTTTCTGGATTTTACACTTTTTTCAGATGGCCCTTTTGACCGGGGGGAAGTGAGACTTCATTGTAGTGCAGATTTCCTTTGCAAGCTTGCTTGGTTGGCCAAAAAGGGCGTATGCGTTTTTTCCTGAATATATTCAGGAAAAAACGCATACGCCCTTTTTGGCCAAGTGCATCATTGTGGACGTTCTGCCTCTTTTCCTATGCTTTAAATGCAATTCCAGTCTACCTCCTGAAATCGGTTTCCTGCAATTCTGCCCCGCTTTCAAGTCCTCTTGGCAGCCTTACTTCAGTATATTTTTGGACGATAGCTGTCATTTATAACTCTGCAGGTTTGTGAATTACAGTGCCCCTGAGCTCCTTTCTTCAACTCGCTTTCTCGTGAGCTGGCCGCAACCCCGCAGGATGGCTTCAGGCCCTAATCTGGTTCCGGCACGGCACGCTGAGCCTTTGGTTAATTCCTCTTCCTGGTGGGAAATGAGAGTTAAATTTGCCCGTCCAGACACCTCCAGCTAGTCTCTCATTGGTTCTCCCTATCCCTGTTCATCTTCCGCAGAAATTGCAAACTGGGCCAAACAGGAGGTTAAAGGCACTGACTCTCCAAGTCGGGAGAGTGTTAGTAAAGCGTCTGGAATGTTGCACCCGAGTACCAGGGGACGAAAACTGAGACATATTGGAACACGTCTCCCGATCACACGGTTGATCATACTCTGGGTTCCACATGCATGTTTTAGCTGAAGGAAGAATACCTTAAACCTGGAGAGTTGAGACCCGTGGAATGGGTACCATGCAATATGACTTCAAAGGGTCTTCATTTGCTCACCGAACCTCTCCAATCCTATCACTGCTGCGTTTATGCCCCTGTACACACACTTGATTCTCTTTCAGAGACATAGCAATCCATAGGTTTTAAGATACTTCCTAGTCAGGTACACTCTTAGGCATTTAATATGGGGTGTTGAGTCCATTTCGTTGAGCAAGGAGTAGCTCTTGTCTATTCCATATTTGGCTTAAGGAACTTTATCTGTGCTCATTTCAATCTCTGGTTTTATGCAGCACCCCAACTCACCTTTCCCCTTAAGCAAGCATAAGTTGGTTTTCTAAATTTGAGACCCTGTTCTGTTTTGTAATTCAGTTCCTGTGTAGCCAAGTTTACATTCCGTGTATTAGTGATATCTTATGATGTTTCTTTTTCTGTGTGACTTATTTCAGTTAGAATCATCGTACCTGAATCCACTCATTATGCTGCTACGGGCCTGATGACATAGATTTCATTGCTGAGTGATACTGCATTGTATGTAAGTACCACAACTTCTTTATCCATTTTTCACTTTCTGCGATATTGAACTTGTACCATAAACCAGGTTCTTGTAAACAGAGCCGTCCCAACCTTTGGGGTGGCGGTGTCTTTTTGATTTTAATTTCCCTAAGCTATAGGACCATAAGTGGAAGTGCCCTAGGCTCTGTTGCTTTGTTTTTTAGATGTTTCAGGAAACACCATACACTTCTCCCGAGTGGCTGTTGGCAATTGACATCCCGCCCATCAGCATAACAAGGCTCCCAGTTCTCCATGGCCTGTCCTGCCTTTCTGGATTTTACACTTTTTTCAGATGGCCCTTTTGACCGGGGGGAAGTGAGACTTCATTGTAGTGCACATTTCCTTTGCAAGCTTGCTTGGTTGGCCAAAAAGGGCGTATGCGTTTTTTCCTGAATATATTCAGGAAAAAACGCATACGCCCTTTTTGGCCAAGTGCATCATTGTGGACGTTCTGCCTCTTTTCCTATGCTTTCAATGCAATTCCAGTCTACCTCCTGAAATCGGTTTCCTGCAATTCTGCCCCGCTTTCAAGTCCTCTAGGCAGCCTTACTTCAGTATATTTTTGGACGATAGCTGTCATTTATAACTCTGCAGGTTTGTGAATTACAGTGCCCCTGAGCTCCTTTCTTCAAGTCGCTTTCTCGTGAGCTGGCCGCAACACCGCAGGATGGCTTCAGGCCCTAATCTGGTTCCGGCACGGCACGCTGAGCCTTTGGTTAATTCCTCTTCCTGGTGGGAAATGAGAGTTAAATTTGCCCGTCCAGACACCTCCAGCTAGTCTCTCATTGGTTCTGCCTATTCCTGTTCATCTTCCGCAGAAATTGCAAACAGGGCCAAACAGGAGGTTAAAGGCACTGACTCTCCAAGTCGGGAGAGTGTTAGTAAAGCGTCTGGAATGTTGCACCCGAGTACCAGGGGACGAAAACTGAGACATATTGGAACACGTCTCCCGATCACACGGTTGATCATACTCTGGGTTCCACATGCATGTTTTAGCTGAAGGAAGAATACCTTAAACCTGGAGAGTTGAGACCCGTGGAATGGGTACCATGCAATATGACTTCAAAGGGTCTTCATTTGCTCACCGAACCTCTCCAATCCTATCACTGCTGCGTTTATGCCCCTGTACACACGCTTGATTCTCTTTCGGAGACATAGCAATCCATAGGTTTTAAGATTCTTCCTAGTCAGGTATATTTTTATGTGTTTAATATGGGGTGTTGAATCCATTTCGTTGAGCAAGGAGTAGCTCTTGTCTATTCCATATTTGGCTTAAGGAACTTTATCTGTGCTCATTTCAATCTCTGGTTTTATGCGGCACCCCAACTCACCTTTCCCCTTAAGCAAGCATAAGTTGGTTTTCTAAATTTGAGACCCTGTTCTGTTTTGAAATTCAGTTCCTGTGTAGCCAAGTTTACATTCCGTGTATTAGTGATATCTTATGATGTTTCTTTTTCTGTGTGACTTATTTCAGTTAGAATCATCATACCTGAATCCACTCATTATGCTGCTACGGGCCTGATGATATAGATTTCATTGCTGAGTGATACTGCATTGTACGTAAGTACCACAACTTCTTTATCCATTTTTCACTTTCTGCTATAGTGAACTTGTACCGTAAACCAGGTTCTTGTAAACAGAGCCGTCCCAACCTTTGGGGTGGCTGTGTCTTTTTGATTTTAATTTCCCTAAGCTATAGGACCATAAGTGGAAGTGCCCTAGGCTCTGTTGCTTTGTTTTTTAGATGTTTCAGGAAACACCATACACTTCTCCCGAGTGGCTGTTGGCAATTGACATCCCGCCCATCAGCATAACAAGGCTCCCAGTTCTCCATGGCCTGTCCTGCCTTTCTGGATTTTACACTTTTTTCAGATGGCCCTTTTGACCGGGGGGAAGTGAGACTTCATTGTAGTGCAGATTTCCTTTGCAAGCTTGCTTGGTTGGCCAAAAAGGGCGTATGCGTTTTTTCCTGAATATATTCAGGAAAAAACGCATACGCCCTTTTTGGCCAAGTGCATCATTGTGGACGTTCTGCCTCTTTTCCTATGCTTTCAATGCAATTCCAGTCTACCTCCTGAAATCGGTTTCCTGCAATTCTGCCCCGCTTTCAAGTCCTCTTGGCAGCCTTACTTCAGTATATTTTTGGACGATAGCTGTCATTTATGACTCTGCACTTATGTGAATTACAGTGCCCCTGAGCTCCTTTCTTCAAGTCGCTTTCTCGTGAGCTGGCCGCAACACCGCAGGATGGCTTCAGGCCCTAATCTTGTTCCCGCACGGCATGCTGAGCCTTTGGTTAATTCCTCTTCCTGGTGGGAAATGAGAGTTAAATTTGCCCGTCCAGACACCTCCAGCTAGTCTGTCATTGGTTCTCCCTATTCCTGTTCATCTTCCGCAGAAATTGCAAACTGGGCCAAACAGGAGGTTAAAGGCGCTGACTCTCCAAGTCGGGAGAGTGTTAGTAAAGCGTCTGGAATGTTGCACCCGAGTACCAGGGGACGGAAACTGACACATATTGGAACACGTCTCCCGATCACACGGTTGATCATACTCTGGGTTCCACATGCATGTTTTACCTGAAGGAAGAATACCTGAAACCTGGAGAGTTGAGACCCGTGGAATGGGTACCATGCAATATGATTTCAAAGGGTCTTCATTTGCTCACCGAAACTCTCCATATCTATCACTGCTGCGTTTATGCCCCTGTACACACGCTTGATTCTCTTTCGGAGACATAGCAATCCATAGGTTTTAAGATACGTCCTAGTCAGGTACACTCTTAGGCGTTTAATATGGGGTGTTGAGTCCATTTCGTTGAGCAAGGAGTAGCTCTTGTCTATTCCATACTTGGCTTAAGGAACTTTATCTGTGCTCATTTCAATCTCTGGTTTTATGCAACTCCCCAACTCACCTTTCCCCTTAAGCAAGCATAAGTTGGTTTTCTAAATTTGAGTCCCTGTTCTGTTTTGCAATTCAGTTCCTGTGTAGCCAAGTTTATATTCCGTGTATTAGTGATATCTTATGATGTTTCTTTTTCTGTGTGACTTATTTCAGTTAGAATCATCATACCTGAATCCACTCATTATGCTGCTACGGGCCTGATGACATAGATTTCATTGCTGTGTGATATTGCATTGTACGTAAGTACCACCACTTCTTTATCCATTTTTCACTTTCTGCGATATTGAACTTGTACCGTAAACCAGGTTCTTGTAAACAGATCCGTCCCAAACTTTGGGGTGGCTGTGTCTTTTGATTTTAATTTCCCTAAGCTATAGGACCATAAGTGGAAGTGCCCTAGGCTCTGTTGCTTTGTTTTTTAGATGTTTCAGGAAACACCATACACTTCTCCCGAGTGGCTGTTGGCAAGTTACATCCTGCCCATCAGCATAACAAGGCTCCCAGTTCTCCATGGCCTGTCCTGCCTTTCTGGATTTTACACTTTTTTCAGATGGCCCTTTTGACCGGGGGGAAGTGAGACTTCATTGTAGTGCAGATTTCCTTTGCAAGCTTGCTTGGTTGGCCAAAAAGTGCGTATGCGTTTTTTCCTGAATATATTCAGGAAAAAACGCATACGCCCTTTTTGGCCAAGTGCATCATTGTGGACGTTCTGCCTCTTTTCCTATGCTTTAAATGCAATTCCAGTCTACCTCCTGAAATCGGTTTCCTGCAATTCTGCCCCGCTTTCAAGTCCTCTTGGCAGCCTTACTTCAGTATATTTTTGGACGATAGCTGTCATTTATAACTCTGCAGGTTTGTGAATTACAGTGCCCCTGAGCTCCTTTCTTCAACTCGCTTTCTCGTGAGCTGGCCGCAACACCGCAGGAAGGCTTCAGGCCCTAATCTGGTTCCGGCACGGCACGCTGAGCCTTTGGTTAATTCCTCTTCCTGGTGGGAAATGAGAGTTAAATTTGCCCGTCCAGACACCTCCAGCTAGTCTGTCATTGGTTCTCCCTATTCCTGTTCATCTTCCGCAGAAATTGCAAACTGGGCCAAACAGGAGGTTAAAGGCACTGACTCTCCAAGTCGGGAGAGTGTTCGTAAAGCCTCTGGCATGTTGCACCCGAGTACCAGGGAACGAAAAGTGAGACACATTTGAATATGTTTCTCGATCACATGGTGGATCATACTCTGGGTTCCACATGCATGTTTTAGCTGAAGGAAGTATCCCTTAAACCTGTAGAGTTGAGACCCATGGAATGGGTACCATGCAATATGACTTCAAAGGTCTTCATTTGCTCACCGAACCTCACCAATCTTATGAGCCCCAAGTGTCCAGCCTTATGTGTCACCCAGCTCTGGGTGTAGATGTGGTAAATGCAGGTTGCATTAGAAGCCTTGAATGAATTACTTAAGTATTTCTCTCTATTTCACTGTCATTGTGTTTTGTTTAAGAAATTTATTTTTATTATGGGATTTACCTGATTTTCACTGCTTTAATGCCGCTGTACACACTCTTGATTCTCTTACAGAGATATATAAATCCATAGGTTTTATGATTCTTACTAGTCAGGTATATTCCTAGGCGTTGAATATGGGGTGTTGAGTCCATTTCGTTGAGCAAGGAGTAGCTCTTGTCTATTCCATATTTGGCTTAAGGAACTTTATCTGTGCTCATTTCAATCTCTGGTTTTATGCAGCACCCCAACTCACCTTTCCCCTTAAGCAAGCATAAGTTGGTTTTCTAAATTTGAGACCCTGTTCTGTTTTGGAATTCAGTTCCTGTGTAGCCAAGTTTACATTCCGTGTATTAGTGATACCTTATGATGTTTCTTTTTCTGTGTGACTTATTTCAGTTAGATTCATCGTACTTAGTCCACTCATTATGCTGCTACGGGCCTGATGACATAGATTTCATTGCTGAGTGATATTGCATTGTACGTAAGTACCACAACTTCTTTATCCATTTTTCACTTTCTGCGATATTGAACTTGTACCGTATATGAGGTTCTTGTAAACAGAGCCATCCCAAACTTTGGGGTGGCTGTGTCTTTTTGATTTTAATTGTCCTAAACTATAGTTCCATAAGTGAAAGTGCCCTAGGCTCTGTTGCTTTGTTTTTTAGATGTTTCAGGAAACACCAAACACTTCTCCAGAGTGGCTGTTGGCAATTTACATCCCGCCCATCAGCATAACAAGGCTCCCAGTTCTCCATGGCCTGTCCTGCCTTTCTGGATTTTACACTTTTTTCAGATGGCCCTTTTGACCGGGGGGAAGTGAGACTTCATTGTAGTGCAGATTTCCTTTGCAAGCTTGCTTGGTTGGCCAAAAAGGGCGTATGCGTTTTTTCCTGAATATATTCAGGAAAAAACGCATACGCCCTTTTTGGCCAAGTGCATCATTGTGGACGTTCTGCCTCTTTTCCTATGCTTTAAATGCAATTCCAGTCTACCTCCTGAAATCGGTTTCCTGCAATTCTGCCCCGCTTTCAAGTCCTCTTGGCAGCCTTACTTCAGTATATTTTTGGACGATAGCTGTCATTTATAACTCTGCAGGTTTGTGAATTACAGTGCCCCTGAGCTCCTTTCTTCAACTCGCTTTCTCGTGAGCTGGCCGCAACACCACAGGATGGCTTCAGGCCCTAATCTGGTTGCGGCACGACACGCTGAGCCTTTGGTTAATTCCTCTTCCTGGTGGGAAATGAGAGTTAAATTTGCCCGTCCAGACACCTCCAGCTAGTCTCTCATTGGTTCCCCCTATTCCTGTTCATCTTCCGCAGAAATTGCAAACTGGGCCAAACAGGAGGTTAAAGGCGCTGACTCTCCAAGTCGGGAGAGTGTTAGTAAAGCGTCTGGAATGTTGCACCCGAGTACCAGGGGACGAAAACTGAGACATATTTGAACACGTCTACCGATCACACTGTTGATCATACTCTGGGTTCCACATGCATGTTTTAGCTGAAGGAAGAATACCTTAAACCTGGAGAGTTGAGACCCGTGGAATGGGTACCATGCAATATGACTTCAAAGGGTCTTCATTTGCTCACCGAACTTCTCCAATCCTATCACTGCTGCGTTTATGCCCCTGTACACACGCTTGATTCTCTTTCGGAGACATAGCAATCCATAGGTTTTAAGATACTTCCTAGTCAGGTATATTCTTAGGCGTTTAATATGGGGTGTTGAATCCATTTCGTTGAGCAAGGAGTAGCTCTTGTCTATTCCATATTTGGCTTAAGGAACTTTATCTGTGCTCATTTCAATCTCTGGTTTTATGCAGCACCCCAACTCACCTTTCCCCTTAAGCAAGCATAAGTTGGTTTTCTAAATTTGAGACCCTGTTCTGTTTTGGAATTCAGTTCCTATGTAGCCAAGTTTACATTCCGTGTATTAGTGATATCTTATGATGTTTCTTTTTCTGTGTGACTTATTTCAGTTAGAATCATCATACCTGAATCCACTCACTATGCTGCTACGGGCCTGATGACATAGATTTCATTGCTGAGTGATACTGCATTGTACGTAAGTACCACAACTTCTTTATCCATTTTTCACTTTCTGCGATAGTGAACTTGTACTGTAAACCAGGTTCTTGTAAACAGAGCCGTCCCAACCTTTGGGGTGGCTGTGTCTTTTTTATTTTAATTTCCCTAAGCTATAGGACCATAAGTGGAAGTGCCCTAGGCTCTGTTGCTTTGTTTTTTAGATGTTTCAGGAAACACCATACACTTCCCCCGAGTGGCTGTTGGCAATTTACATCCCGCCCATCAGCATAACAAGGCTCCCAGTTCTCCATGGCCTGTCCTGCCTTTCTGGATTTTACACTTTTTTCAGATGGCCCTTTTGACCGGGGGGAAGTGAGACTTCATTGTAGTGCAGATTTCCTTTGCAAGCTTGCTTGGTTGGCCAAAAAGTGCGTATTCCTTTTTTCCTGAATATATTCAGGAAAAATCGAATACGCCCTTTTTGGCCAAGTGCATCATTGTGGACGTTCTGCCTCTTTTCCTATGCTTTCAATGCAATTCCAGTCTACCTCCTGAAATCGGTTTCCTGCAATTCTGCCCCGCTTTCAAGTCCTCTTGGCAGCCTTACTTCAGTATATTTTTGGACGATAGCTGTCATTTATAACTCTGCAGGTTTGTGAATTACAGTGCCCCTGAGCTCCTTTCTTCAACTCGCTTTCTCGTGAGCTGGCCGCAACACCGCAGGATTGCTTCAGGCCCTAATCTGGTTCCGGCATGGCACGCTGAGCCTTTGGTTAATTCCTCTTCCTGGTGCGAAATGAGAGTTAAATTTGCCCATCCAGACACCTCCATCTAGTCTGTCATTGGTTCTCCCTATTCCTGTTCATCTTCCGCAGAAATTGCAAACTGGGCCAAACAGGAGGTTAAAGGCACTGACTCTCCAAGTCGGGAGAGTGTTAGTAAAGCGTCTGGAATGTTGCACCCGAGTACCAGGGGACGAAAACTGAGACATATTGGAACACGTCTCCCGATCACACGGTTGATCATACTCTGGGTTCCACATGCATGTTTTAGCTGAAGGAAGAATACCTTAAACCTGGAGAGTTGAGACCCGTGGAATGGGTACCATGCAATATGACTTCAAAGGGTCTTCATTTGCTCACCGAACTTCTCCAATCCTATCACTGCTGCGTTTATGCCCCTGTACACATGCTTGATTCTCTTTCGGAGACATAACAATCCATAGGTTTTAAGATACCTCCTAGTCAGGTACACTCTTAGGCATTTAATATGGGGTGTTGAGTCCATTTCGTTGAGCAAGGAGTAGCTCTTGTCTATTCCATATTTGGCTTAAGGAACTTTATCTGTGCTCATTTCAATCTCTGGTTTTATGCAGCACCCCAACTCACCTTTCCCCTTAAGGAAGCATAAGTTGGTTTTCTAAATTTGAGACCCTGTTCTGTTTTGGAATTCAGTTCCTATGTAGCCAAGCTTACATTCCGTGTATTAGTGATATCTTATGATGTTTCTTTTTCTGTGTGACTTATTTCAGTTAGAATCATCATACCTGAATCCACTATTATGCTGCTACGGGCCTGATGACATAGATTTCCTTGCTGAGTGATATTGCATTGTACGTAAGTACCACAACTTCTTTATCCATTTTTCACTTTCTGCGATATTGAACTTGTACCGTAAACCTGGTTCTTGTAAACACAGCCGTGCCAAACTTTCGGGTGGCTGTGTCTTTTTGATTTTAATTTCCCTAAGCTATAGGACCATAAGCGGAAGTGCCCTAGGCTCTGTTGCTTTGTTTTTTAGCTGTTTCAGGAAACACCATACACTTCTCCAGAGTGGCTGTTGGCAATTTACATCCCGCCCATCAGAATAACAAGGCTCCCAGTTCTCCATTGCCTGTCCTGCGTTTCTCGATTTTACACTTTTTTCAGATGGCCCTTTTGACCAGGGGGAAGTGAGACTTCATTGTAGTGCAGATTTCCTTTGCAAGCTTGCCTGGTTGGCCAAAAAGGGCGTATGCGTTTTTTCGTGAATATATTCAGGAAAAAACGCATACGCCCTTTTTGGCCAAGTGCATCATTGTGGACGTTCTGCCTCTTTTCCTATGCTTTAAATGCAATTCCAGTCTACCTCCTGAAATCGGTTTCCTGCAATTCTGCCCCAAGTTCAAGTCCTCTTGGCAGCCTTACTTCAGTATATTTTTGGACGATAGCTGTCATTTATAACTCTGCAGGTTTGTGAATTACAGTGCCCCTGAGCTCCTTTCTTCAACTCGCTTTCTCGTGAGCTGGCCGCAACACCGCAGGATGGCTTCAGGCCCTAATCTGGTTGCGGCACGGCACGCTGAGCCTTTGGTTAATTCCTCTTCCTGGTGGGAAATGAGAGTTAAATTTGCCCGTCCAGAAACCTCCAGCTAGTCTGTCATTGGTTCTCCCTATTCCTGTTCATCTTCCGCAGAAATTGCAAACTGGGCCAAACAGGAGGTTAAAGGCACTGACTCTCCAAGTCGGGAGAGTGTTAGTAAAGCGTCTGGAATGTTGCACCCGAGTACCAAGTGACGAAAACTGACACATATTGGAACACGTCTCCCGATCACACGGTTGATCATACTCTGGGTTCCACATGCATGTTTTAGCTGAAGGAAGAATACCTTAAACCTGGAGAGTTGAGACCCGTGGAATGGGTACCATGCAATATGACTTCAAAGGGTCTTCATTTGCTCACCGAACCTCTCCAATCCTATCACTGCTACGTTTATGCCCCTGCACACACGCTTGATTCTCTTTTGGAGACATAGCAATCCATAGGTTTTAAGATACTTTTTAGTCAGGTATATTCTTAGGCATTTAATATGAGGTGTTGAGTCCATTTCATTGAGCAAGGAGTAGCTCTTGTCTATTCCATATTTGGCTTAAGGAACTTTATCTGTGCTCATTTCAATCTCTGGTTTTATGCAGCACCCCAACTCACCTTTCCCCTTAAGCAAGCATAAGTTGGGTTTCTAAATTTGAGACCCTGTTCTGTTTTGTAATTCAGTTCCTGTGTAGCCAAGGTTACATTCCGTGTATTAGTGATATCTTATGATGTTTCTTTTCCTGTGTGACTTATTTCAGTTAGAATCATCGTACCTGAATCCACTCATTATGCTGCTACGGGCCTGATGACATAGATTTCATTGCTGAGTGATACTGCATTGTACGTAAGTACCACAACTTCTTTATCCATTTTTCACTTTCTGCGATATTGAACTTGTACCGTAAACCAGGTTCTTGTAAACAGAGCCGTCCAACCTTTGGGGTGGCTGTGTCTTTTGATTTTAATTTCCCTAAGCTATAGGACCATAAGTGGAAGTGCCCTAGGCTCTGTTGCTTTGTTTTTTAGATGTTTCAGGAAACACCATACACTTCTCCCGAGTGGCTGTTGGCAATTTACATCCCGCCCATCAGCATAACAAGGCTCCCAGTTCTCCATGGCCTGTCCTGCCTTTCTGGATTTTACACTTTTTTCAGATGGCCCTTTTGACCGGGGGGAAGTGAGACTTCACTGTAGTGCAGATTTCCTTTGCAAGCTTGCTTGGTTGGCCAAAAAGGGCGTATGCGTTTTTTCCTGAATATATTCAGGAAAAAACGCATACGCCCTTTTTGGCCAAGTGCATCATTGTGGACGTTCTGCCTCTTTTCCTATGCTTTAAATGCAATTCCAGTCTACCTCCTGAAATCGGTTTCCTGCAATTCTTCCCCGCTTTCAAGTCCTCTTGGCAGCCTTACTTCAGTATATTCTTGGACGATAGCTGTCATTTGTAACTCTGCAGGTTTGTGAATTACAGTGCCCCTGAGCTCCTTTCTTCAACTCGCTTTCTCGTGAGCTGGCGGCAACACCGCAGGATGGCTTCAGGCCCTAATCTGGTTCCGGCACGGCACGCTGAGCCTTTGGTTAATTCCTCTTCCTAATGGGAAATGAGAGTTAAATTTGCCCGTCCAGAAACCTCCAGCTAGTCTGTCATTGGTTCTCCCTATTCCTGTTCATCTTCCGCAGAAATTGCAAACTGGGCCAAACAGGAGGTTAAAGGCACTGACTCTCCAAGTCGGGAGAGTGTTAGTAAAGCGTCTGGAATGTTGCACCCGAGTACCAGGGGACAAAAACTGAGACATATTGGAACACGTCTCCCGATCACACGGTTGATCATACTCTGGGTTCCACATGCATGTTTTAGCTGAAGGAAGAATACCTTAAACCTGGAGAGTTGAGACCCGTGGAATGGGTACCATGCAATATGACTTCAAAGGGTCTTCATTTGCTCACCGAACCTCTCCAATCCTATCACTGCTGCGTTTATGCCCCTGTACACACACTTGATTCACTTTCGGAGACATAGCAATCCATAGGTTTTAAGATACTTCCTAGTCAGGTACACTCTTAGGCATTTAATATGGGGTGTTGAGTCCATTTCGTTGAGCAAGGAGTAGCTCTTGTCTATTCCATATTTGGCTTAAGGAACTTTATCTGTGCTCATTTCAATCTCTGGTTTTATGCAGCACCCCAACTCACCTTTCCCCTTAAGCAAGCATAAGTTGGTTTTACAAATTTGAGACCCTGTTCTGTTTTGTAATTCAGTTCCTGTGTAGCCAAGTTTACATTCCGTGTATTAGTGATATCTTATGATGTTTCTTTTTCTGTGTGACTTATTTCAGTTAGAATCATCATACCTGAATCCACTCATTATGCTGCTACGGGCCTGATGACATAGATTTCATTGCTGTGTGATATTGCATTGTACGTAAGTACCACAACTTCTTTATCCATTTTTCACTTTCTGCGATATTGAACTTGTACCGTAAACCAGGTTCTTGTAAACAGAGCCGTCCCAACCTTTGGGGTGGCTGTGTCTTTTTTATTTTAATTTCCCTAAGCTATAGGACCATAAGTGGAAGTGCCCTAGGCTCTGTTGCTTTGTTTTTTAGATGTTTCAGGAAACACCATACACTTCCCCCGAGTGGCTGTTGGCAATTTACATCCCGCCCATCAGCATAACAAGGCTCCCAGTTCTCCATGGCCTGTCCTGCCTTTCTGGATTTTACACTTTTTTCAGATGGCCCTTTTGACCGGGGGGAAGTGAGACTTCATTGTAGTGCAGATTTCCTTTGCAAGCTTGCTTGGTTGGCCAAAAAGTGCGTATTCCTTTTTTCCTGAATATATTCAGGAAAAATCGAATACGCCCTTTTTGGCCAAGTGCATCATTGTGGACGTTCTGCCTCTTTTCCTATGCTTTCAATGCAATTCCAGTCTACCTCCTGAAATCGGTTTCCTGCAATTCTGCCCCGCTTTCAAGTCCTCTTGGCAGCCTTACTTCAGTATATTTTTGGACGATAGCTGTCATTTATAACTCTGCAGGTTTGTGAATTACAGTGCCCCTGAGCTCCTTTCTTCAACTCGCTTTCTCGTGAGCTGGCCGCAACACCGCAGGATTGCTTCAGGCCCTAATCTGGTTCCGGCATGGCACGCTGAGCCTTTGGTTAATTCCTCTTCCTGGTGCGAAATGAGAGTTAAATTTGCCCATCCAGACACCTCCATCTAGTCTGTCATTGGTTCTCCCTATTCCTGTTCATCTTCCGCAGAAATTGCAAACTGGGCCAAACAGGAGGTTAAAGGCACTGACTCTCCAAGTCGGGAGAGTGTTAGTAAAGCGTCTGGAATGTTGCACCCGAGTACCAGGGGACGAAAACTGAGACATATTGGAACACGTCTCCCGATCACACGGTTGATCATACTCTGGGTTCCACATGCATGTTTTAGCTGAAGGAAGAATACCTTAAACCTGGAGAGTTGAGACCCGTGGAATGGGTACCATGCAATATGACTTCAAAGGGTCTTCATTTGCTCACCGAACTTCTCCAATCCTATCACTGCTGCGTTTATGCCCCTGTACACATGCTTGATTCTCTTTCGGAGACATAACAATCCATAGGTTTTAAGATACCTCCTAGTCAGGTACACTCTTAGGCATTTAATATGGGGTGTTGAGTCCATTTCGTTGAGCAAGGAGTAGCTCTTGTCTATTCCATATTTGGCTTAAGGAACTTTATCTGTGCTCATTTCAATCTCTGGTTTTATGCAGCACCCCAACTCACCTTTCCCCTTAAGGAAGCATAAGTTGGTTTTCTAAATTTGAGACCCTGTTCTGTTTTGGAATTCAGTTCCTATGTAGCCAAGCTTACATTCCGTGTATTAGTGATATCTTATGATGTTTCTTTTTCTGTGTGACTTATTTCAGTTAGAATCATCATACCTGAATCCACTATTATGCTGCTACGGGCCTGATGACATAGATTTCCTTGCTGAGTGATATTGCATTGTACGTAAGTACCACAACTTCTTTATCCATTTTTCACTTTCTGCGATATTGAACTTGTACCGTAAACCTGGTTCTTGTAAACACAGCCGTGCCAAACTTTCGGGTGGCTGTGTCTTTTTGATTTTAATTTCCCTAAGCTATAGGACCATAAGCGGAAGTGCCCTAGGCTCTGTTGCTTTGTTTTTTAGCTGTTTCAGGAAACACCATACACTTCTCCAGAGTGGCTGTTGGCAATTTACATCCCGCCCATCAGAATAACAAGGCTCCCAGTTCTCCATTGCCTGTCCTGCGTTTCTCGATTTTACACTTTTTTCAGATGGCCCTTTTGACCAGGGGGAAGTGAGACTTCATTGTAGTGCAGATTTCCTTTGCAAGCTTGCCTGGTTGGCCAAAAAGGGCGTATGCGTTTTTTCGTGAATATATTCAGGAAAAAACGCATACGCCCTTTTTGGCCAAGTGCATCATTGTGGACGTTCTGCCTCTTTTCCTATGCTTTAAATGCAATTCCAGTCTACCTCCTGAAATCGGTTTCCTGCAATTCTGCCCCAAGTTCAAGTCCTCTTGGCAGCCTTACTTCAGTATATTTTTGGACGATAGCTGTCATTTATAACTCTGCAGGTTTGTGAATTACAGTGCCCCTGAGCTCCTTTCTTCAACTCGCTTTCTCGTGAGCTGGCCGCAACACCGCAGGATGGCTTCAGGCCCTAATCTGGTTGCGGCACGGCACGCTGAGCCTTTGGTTAATTCCTCTTCCTGGTGGGAAATGAGAGTTAAATTTGCCCGTCCAGAAACCTCCAGCTAGTCTGTCATTGGTTCTCCCTATTCCTGTTCATCTTCCGCAGAAATTGCAAACTGGGCCAAACAGGAGGTTAAAGGCACTGACTCTCCAAGTCGGGAGAGTGTTAGTAAAGCGTCTGGAATGTTGCACCCGAGTACCAAGTGACGAAAACTGACACATATTGGAACACGTCTCCCGATCACACGGTTGATCATACTCTGGGTTCCACATGCATGTTTTAGCTGAAGGAAGAATACCTTAAACCTGGAGAGTTGAGACCCGTGGAATGGGTACCATGCAATATGACTTCAAAGGGTCTTCATTTGCTCACCGAACCTCTCCAATCCTATCACTGCTACGTTTATGCCCCTGCACACACGCTTGATTCTCTTTTGGAGACATAGCAATCCATAGGTTTTAAGATACTTTTTAGTCAGGTATATTCTTAGGCATTTAATATGAGGTGTTGAGTCCATTTCATTGAGCAAGGAGTAGCTCTTGTCTATTCCATATTTGGCTTAAGGAACTTTATCTGTGCTCATTTCAATCTCTGGTTTTATGCAGCACCCCAACTCACCTTTCCCCTTAAGCAAGCATAAGTTGGGTTTCTAAATTTGAGACCCTGTTCTGTTTTGTAATTCAGTTCCTGTGTAGCCAAGGTTACATTCCGTGTATTAGTGATATCTTATGATGTTTCTTTTCCTGTGTGACTTATTTCAGTTAGAATCATCGTACCTGAATCCACTCATTATGCTGCTACGGGCCTGATGACATAGATTTCATTGCTGAGTGATACTGCATTGTACGTAAGTACCACAACTTCTTTATCCATTTTTCACTTTCTGCGATATTGAACTTGTACCGTAAACCAGGTTCTTGTAAACAGAGCCGTCCAACCTTTGGGGTGGCTGTGTCTTTTGATTTTAATTTCCCTAAGCTATAGGACCATAAGTGGAAGTGCCCTAGGCTCTGTTGCTTTGTTTTTTAGATGTTTCAGGAAACACCATACACTTCTCCCGAGTGGCTGTTGGCAATTTACATCCCGCCCATCAGCATAACAAGGCTCCCAGTTCTCCATGGCCTGTCCTGCCTTTCTGGATTTTACACTTTTTTCAGATGGCCCTTTTGACCGGGGGGAAGTGAGACTTCACTGTAGTGCAGATTTCCTTTGCAAGCTTGCTTGGTTGGCCAAAAAGGGCGTATGCGTTTTTTCCTGAATATATTCAGGAAAAAACGCATACGCCCTTTTTGGCCAAGTGCATCATTGTGGACGTTCTGCCTCTTTTCCTATGCTTTAAATGCAATTCCAGTCTACCTCCTGAAATCGGTTTCCTGCAATTCTTCCCCGCTTTCAAGTCCTCTTGGCAGCCTTACTTCAGTATATTTTTGGACGATAGCTGTCATTTGTAACTCTGCAGGTTTGTGAATTACAGTGCCCCTGAGCTCCTTTCTTCAACTCGCTTTCTCGTGAGCTGGCGGCAACACCGCAGGATGGCTTCAGGCCCTAATCTGGTTCCGGCACGGCACGCTGAGCCTTTGGTTAATTCCTCTTCCTAATGGGAAATGAGAGTTAAATTTGCCCGTCCAGAAACCTCCAGCTAGTCTGTCATTGGTTCTCCCTATTCCTGTTCATCTTCCGCAGAAATTGCAAACTGGGCCAAACAGGAGGTTAAAGGCACTGACTCTCCAAGTCGGGAGAGTGTTAGTAAAGCGTCTGGAATGTTGCACCCGAGTACCAGGGGACAAAAACTGAGACATATTGGAACACGTCTCCCGATCACACGGTTGATCATACTCTGGGTTCCACATGCATGTTTTAGCTGAAGGAAGAATACCTTAAACCTGGAGAGTTGAGACCCGTGGAATGGGTACCATGCAATATGACTTCAAAGGGTCTTCATTTGCTCACCGAACCTCTCCAATCCTATCACTGCTGCGTTTATGCCCCTGTACACACACTTGATTCACTTTCGGAGACATAGCAATCCATAGGTTTTAAGATACTTCCTAGTCAGGTACACTCTTAGGCATTTAATATGGGGTGTTGAGTCCATTTCGTTGAGCAAGGAGTAGCTCTTGTCTATTCCATATTTGGCTTAAGGAACTTTATCTGTGCTCATTTCAATCTCTGGTTTTATGCAGCACCCCAACTCACCTTTCCCCTTAAGCAAGCATAAGTTGGTTTTACAAATTTGAGACCCTGTTCTGTTTTGTAATTCAGTTCCTGTGTAGCCAAGTTTACATTCCGTGTATTAGTGATATCTTATGATGTTTCTTTTTCTGTGTGACTTATTTCAGTTAGAATCATCATACCTGAATCCACTCATTATGCTGCTACGGGCCTGATGACATAGATTTCATTGCTGTGTGATATTGCATTGTACGTAAGTACCACAACTTCTTTATCCATTTTTCACTTTCTGCGATATTGAACTTGTACCGTAAACCAGGTTCTTGTAAACAGAGCCGTCCCAACCTTTGGGGTGGCTGTCTCTTTTTGATTTTAATTTCCCTAAGCTATAGGACCATAAGTGGAAGTGCCCTAGGCTCTGTTGCTTTGTTTTTTAGATGTTTCAGGAAACACCATACACTTCTCTCGAGTGGCTGTTGGCAATTTACATCCCGCCCATCAGCATAACAAGGCTCCCAGTTCTCCATGGCCTGTCCTGCCTTTCTGGATTTTACACTTTTTTCAGATGTCCCTTTTGACCGGGGGGAAGTGAGACTTCATTGTAGGGCAGATTTCCTTTGCAAGCTTGCTTGGTTGGCCAAAAAGGGCGTATGCGTTTTTTCCTGAATATATTCAGGAAAAAACGCATACGCCCTTTTTGGCCAAGTGCATCATTGTGGACGTTCTGCCTCTTTTCCTATGCTTTAAATGCAATTCCAGTCTACCTCCTGAAATCAGTTTCCTGCAATTCTGCCCCGCTTTCAAGTCCTCTTGGCAGCCTTACTTCAGTATATTTTTGGACGATAGCTGTCATTTATAACTCTGCAGGTTTGTGAATTACAGTGCCCCTGAGCTCCTTTCTTCAACTCGCTTTCTCGTGAGCTGGCCGCAACACCGCAGGATGGCTTCAGGCCCTAATCTGGTTTCGGCACGGCACGCTGAGCGTTTGGTTAATTCCTCTTCCTGGTGGGAAATGAGAGTTAAATTTGCCCGTCCAGACACCTCCAGCTAGTCTGTCATTGGTTCTCCCTATTCCTGTTCATCTTCCGCAGAAATTGCAAACTGGGCCAAACAGGAGGTTAAAGGCACTGACTCTCCAAGTCGGGAGAGTGTTAGTAAAGCGTCTGGAATGTTGCACCCGAGTACCTGGGGACGAAAACTGAGACATACTTGAACACGTCTCCCGATCACACGGTTGATCATACTCAGGGTTCCACATGCATGTTTTAGCTGAAGGAAGAATACCTTAAACCTGGAGAGTTGAGAACCGTGGAATGGGTACCATGCAATATGACTTCAAAGGGTCTTCATTTGCTCACCGAACCTCTCCAATCCTATCACTGCTGCGTTTATGCCCCTGTATACTCGCTTGTTTCTCTTTCGGAGACATAGCAGTCCATAGGTTTTAAGATACTTCCTAGTCAGGTACATTCTTAGGCGTTTAATATGGGGTGTTGAGTCCATTTCGTTGAGCAAGGAATAGCTCTTGTCTATTCCATATTTGGCTTAAGGAACTTTATCTGTGCTCATTTCAATCTCTGGTTTTATGCATTACCCCAACTCACCTTTCCCCTTAAGGAAGCATAAGTTGGGTTTCTAAATTTGAGACCCTGTTCTGTTTTGTAATTCAGTTTCTATGTAGCCAAGTTTACATTCCGTGTATTAGTGATATCTTATGATGTTTCTTTTTCTGTGAGACTTATTTCAGTTAGAATCATCGTACCTGAATCCACTCATTATGCTGCTACGGGCCTGATGACATAGATTTCATTGCTGAGTGATACTGCATTGTACGTAAGTACCACAACTTCTTTATCCATTTTTCACTTTCTGCGATATTGAACTTGTACCGTAAACCAGGTTCTTGTAAACAGAGCCGTGCCAAACTTTGGGGTGGCTGTGTCTTTTTGATTTTAATTTCCCTAAGCTATAGGACCATAAGTGGAAGTGCCCTAGGCTCTGTTGCTTTGTTTTTTAGATGCTTCAGGAAACACCATACACTTCTCCAGAGTGGCTGTTGGCAATTTACATCCCGCCCATCAGCA
The DNA here is from genome assembly GCF_949774975.1 of Lagenorhynchus albirostris. Classification (NCBI taxonomy): domain Eukaryota; kingdom Metazoa; phylum Chordata; class Mammalia; order Artiodactyla; family Delphinidae; genus Lagenorhynchus; species Lagenorhynchus albirostris. The sequence goes on along the minus strand of NW_026783580.1, from coordinate 162,695 downwards.
CAAAAAGGCTCCCAGTTCTCCATGGCCTATCCTGTGTTTCTGGATTTTACACTTTTTTCAGATGGCCCTTTTGACCGGGGGGAAGTGAAACTTCATTGTAGTGCCCATTTCCTTTGCAAGCTTGCTTGGTTGGCCAAAAAGGGCGTATGCGTTTTTTCCTGAATATATTCAGGAAAAAACGCATACGCCCTTTTTGGCCAAGTGCATCATTGTGGACGTTCTGCCTCTTTTCCTATGCTTTAAATGCAATTCCAGTCTACCTCCTGAAATCGGTTTCCTGCAATTCTGCCCCGCTTTCAAGTCCTCTTGGCAGCCTTACTTCAGTATATTTTTGGACGATAGCTGTCATTTATAACTCTGCAGGTTTGTGAATTACAGTGCCCCTGAGCTCCTTTCTTCAAGTCGCTTTCTCGTGAGCTGGCCGCAACACCGCAGGATGGCTTCAGGCCCTAATCTGGTTCCGGCACGGCACGCTGAGCCTTTGGTTAATTCCTCTTCCTGGTGGGAAATGAGAGTTAAATTTGCCCGTCCAGACACCTCCAGCTAGTCTGTCATTGGTTCTCCCTATTCCTGTTCATCTTCCGCAGAAATTGCAAACTGGGCCAAACAGGAGGTTAAAGGCACTGACTCTCCAAGTCGGGAGAGTTTCAGTAAAGCGTCTGGAATGTTGCACCCGAGTACCTGGGGACGAAAACTGAGACATACTTGAACACGTCTCCCGATCACATGGTTGATCATACTCAGGGTTCCACATGCATGTTTTAGCTGAAGGAAGAATACCTTAAACCTGGAGAGTTGAGACCCGTGGAATGGGTACCATGCAATATGACTTCAAAGGGTCTTCATTTGCTCACCGAACCTCTCCAATCCTATCAGTGCTGCGTTTATGCCCCTGTACACACGCTTGATTCTCTTTCGGAGACATAGCAATCCATAGGTTTTAAGATAGTTCCTAGTCAGGTACACTCTTAGGCATTTAATATGGGGTGTTGAGTCCATTTCGTTGAGCAAGGAGTAGCTCTTGTCTATTCCATATTTGGCTTAAGGAACTTTATCTGTGCTCATTTCAATCTCTGGTTTTATGCAGCACCCCAACTCACCTTTCCCCTTAAGCAAGCATAAGTTGGTTTTCTAAATTTGAGACCCTGTTCTGTATTGTAATTCAGTTCCTATGTAGCCAAGTTTACATTCCGTGTATTAGTGATATCTTATGATGTTTCTTTTTCTGTGTGACTTATTTCAGTTAGAATCATCATACCTGAATCCACTCACTATGCTGCTACGGGCCTGATGACATAGATTTCCTTGCTCAGTGATACTGCATTGTACGTAAGTACCACAACATCTTTATCCATTTTTCACTTTCTGCGATATTGAACTTGTACCGTAAACCAGGTTCTTGTAAACAGAGCCGTCCCAACCTTTGGGGTGGCTGTGTCTTTTTGATTTTAATTTCCCTAAGCTATAGGACCATAAGTGGAAGTGCCCTAGGCTCTGTTGCTTTGTTTTTTAGATGTTTCAGGAAACACCATACACTTCCCCCGGGTGGCTGTTGGCAATTTATATCCCACCCATCAGCATAACAAGGCTCCCAGTTCTCCATGGCCTGTCCTGCCTTTCTGGATTTTACACTTTTTTCAGATGGCCCTTTTGACCGGGGGGAAGTGAGACTTCATTGTAGTGCAGATTTCCTTTGCAAGCTTGCTTGGTTGGCCAAAAAGGGCGTATGCGTTTTTTCCTGAATATATTTAGGAAAAAACGCATACGCCCTTTTTGTCCAAGTGCATCATTGTGGACGTTCTGCCTCTTTTCCTATGCTTTAAATGCAATTCCAGTCTACCTCCTGAAATCGGTTTCCTGCAATTCTGCCCCGCTTTCAAGTCCTCTTGGCAGCCTTACTTCAGTATATTTTTGGACGATAGCTGTCATTTATAACTCTGCAGGTTTGTGAATTACAGTGCCCCTGAGCTCCTTTCTTCAACTCGCTTTCTCGTGAGCTGGCCGCAACACCGCAGGATGGCTTCAGGCCCTAATCTGGTTCCGGCACGGCACGCCAAGCCTTTGGTTAATTCCTCTTCCTGGTGGGAAATGAGAGTTAAATTTGCCCGTCCAGACACCTCCAGCTAGTCTGTCATTGGTTCTCCCTATTCCTGTTCATCTTCCGCAGAAATTGCAAACTGGGCCAAACAGGAGGTTAAAGGCACTGACTCTCCAAGTCGGGAGAGTGTTAGTAAAGCGTCTGGAATGTTGCACCCGAGTACCTGGGGACGAAAACTGAGACATACTTGAACACGTCTCCCGATCACACGGTTGATCATACTCAGGGTTCCACATGCATGTTTTAGCTGAAGGAAGAATACCTTAAACCTGGAGAGTTGAGAACCGTGGAATGGGTACCATGCAATATGACTTCAAAGGGTCTTCATTTGCTCACCGAACCTCTCCAATCCTATCACTGCTGCGTTTATGCCCCCGTATACTCGCTTGTTTCTCTTTCGGAGACATAGCAGTCCATAGGTTTTAAGATACTTCCTAGTCAGGTACATTCTTAGGCGTTTAATACGGGGTGTTGAGTCCATTTCGTTGAGCAAGGAATAGCTCTTGTCTATTCCATATTTGGCTTAAGGAACTTTATCTGTGCTCATTTCAATCTCTGGTTTTATGCATTACCCCAACTCACCTTTCCCCTTAAGGAAGCATAAGTTGGGTTTCTAAATTTGAGACCCTGTTCTGTTTTGTAATTCAGTTTCTATGTAGCCAAGTTTACATTCCGTGTATTAGTGATATCTTATGATGTTTCTTTTTCTGTGAGACTTATTTCAGTTAGAATCATCGTACCTGAATCCACTCATTATGCTGCTACGGGCCTGATGACATAGATTTCATTGCTGAGTGATACTGCATTGTACGTAAGTACCACAACTTCTTTATGCATTTTTCACTTTCTGCGATATTGAACTTGTACCGTAAACCAGGTTCTTGTAAACAGAGCCGTGCCAAATTTTGGGGTGGCTGTGTCTTTTGATTTTAATTTCCCTAAGCTATAGGACCATAAGTGGAAGTGCCCTAGGCTCTGTTGCTTTGTTTTTTAGATGCTTCAGGAAACACCATACACTTCTCCAGAGTGGCTGTTGGCAATTTACATCCCGCCCATCAGCACAAAAAGGCTCCCAGTTCTCCATGGCCTATCCTGTGTTTCTGGATTTTACACTTTTTTCAGATGGCCCTTTTGACCGGGGGGAAGTGAGACTTCATTGTAGTGCCCATTTCCTTTGCAAGCTTGCTTGGTTGGCCAAAAAGGGCGTATGCGTTTTTTCCTGAATATATTCAGGAAAAAACGCATACGCCCTTTTTGGCCAAGTGCATCATTGTGGACGTTCTGCCTCTTTTCCTATGCTTTAAATGCAATTCCAGTCTACCTCCTGAAATCGGTTTCCTGCAATTCTGCCCCGCTTTCAAGTCCTCTTGGCAGCCTTACTTCAGTATATTTTTGGACGATAGCTGTCATTTATAACTCTGCAGGTTTGTGAATTACAGTGCCCCTGAGCTCCTTTCTTCAACTCGCTTTCTCGTGAGCTGGCCGCAACACCGCAGGATGGCTTCAGGCCCTATCTGGTTTCGGCACGGCACGCTGAGCCTTTGGTTAATTCCTCTTCCTGGGGGGAAATGAGAGTTAAATTTGCCCGTCCAGACACCTCCAGCTAGTCTGTCATTGGTTCTCCCTATTCCTGTTCAACTTCCGCAGAAATTGCAAACTGGGCCAAACAGGAGGTTAAAGGCACTGACTCTCCAAGTCGGGAGAGTGTTAGTAAAGCGTCTGGAATGTTGCACCCGAGTACCTGGGGACGAAAACTGAGACATACTTGAACACGTCTCCCGATCACACGGTTGATCATACTCAGGGTTCCACATGCATGTTTTAGCTGAAGGAAGAATACCTTAAACCTGGAGAGTTGAGACCCGTGGAATGGGTACCATGCAATATGACTTCAAAGGGTCTTCATTTGCTCACCGAACCTCTCCAATCCTATCACTGCTGCGTTTATGCCCCTGTATACTCGCTTGTTTCTCTTTCGGAGACATAGCAGTCCATAGGTTTTAAGATACTTCCTAGTCAGGTACATTATTAGGCGTTTAATATGGGGTGTTGAGTCCATTTCGTTGAGCAAGGTATAGCTCTTGTCTATTCCATATTTGGCTTAAGGAACTTTATCTGTGCTCATTTCAATCTCTGGTTTTATGCATTACCCCAACTCACCTTTCCCCTTAAGGAAGCATAAGTTGGGTTTCTAAATTTGAGACCCTGTTCTGTTTTGTAATTCAGTTTCTATGTAGCCAAGTTTACATTCCGTGTATTAGTGATATCTTATGATGTTTCTTTTTCTGTGAGACTTATTTCAGTTAGAATCATCGTACCTGAATCCACTCATTATGCTGCTACGGGCCTGATGACATAGATTTCATTGCTGAGTGATATTGCATTGTACGTAAGTACCACAACTTCTTTATCCATTTTTCACTTTCTGCGATATTGAACTTGTACCGTAAACCAGGTTCTTGTAAACAGAGCCGTGCCAAACTTTGGGGTGGCTGTGTCTTTTTGATTTAATTTCCCTAAGCTATAGGACCATAAGTGGAAGTGCCCTAGGCTCTGTTGCTTTGTTTTTTAGATGTTTCAGGAAACACCATACACTTCTCCCGAGTGGCTGTTGGCAATTTACATCCCGCCCATCAGCATAAAAAGGCTCCCAGTTCTCCATGGCCTATCCTGTGTTTCTGGATTTTACACTTTTTTCAGATGGCCCTTTTGACCGGGGGGAAGTGAGACTTCATTGTAGTGCAGATTTCCTTTGCAAGCTTGCTTGGTTGGCCAAAAAGGGCGTATGCGTTTTTTCCTGAATATATTCAGGAAAAAACGCATACGCCCTTTTTGGCCAAGTGCATCATTGTGGACGTTCTGCCTCTTTTCCTATGCTTTCAATGCAATTCCAGTCTACCTCCTGAAATCGGTTTCCTGCAATTCTGCCCCGCTTTCAAGTCCTCTTGGCAGCCTTACTTCAGTATATTTTTGGACGATAGCTGTCATTTATAACTCTGCAGGTTTGTGAATTACAGTGCCCCTGAGCTCCTTTCTTCAACTCGCTTTCTCGTGAGCTGGCCGCAACACCGCAGGATGGCTTCAGGCCCTAATCTGGTTCCGGCACGGCACGCTGAGCCTTTGGTTAATTCCTCTTCCTGGTGGGAAATGAGAGTTAAATTTGCCCGTCCAGACACCTCCAGCTAGTCTGTCATTGGTTCTCCCTATTCCTGTTCATCTTCCGCAGAAATTGCAAACTGGGCCAAACAGGAGGTTAAAGGCACTGACTCTCCAAGTCGGGAGAGTGTTAGTAAAGCGTCTGGAATGTTGCACCCGAGTACCAGGGGACGAAAACTGAGACTTATTGGAACACGTCTCCCGATCACACGGTTGATCATACTCTGGGTTCCACATGCATGTTTTAGCTGAAGGAAGAATACCTTAAACCTGGAGAGTTGAGACCCGTGGAATGGGTAACATGCAATATGATTTCAAAGGGTCTTCATTTGCTCACCGAACCTCTCCAGTCCTATCACTGCTGCGTTTATGCCCCTGTACACACGCTTGATTCTCTTTCGGAGACATAGCAATCCATAGGTTTTAAGATACTTCCTAGTCAGGTACATTCTCAGGCGTTTAATATGGGGTGTTGAGTCCATTTCGTTGAGCAAGGAGTAGCTCTTGTCTATTCCATACTTGGCTTAAGGAAATTTATCTGTGCACATTTCAATCTCTGGTTTTATGCAGCACCCCAACTCACCTTTCCCCTTAAGCAAGCATAATTTGGTTTTCTAAATTTGAGACCCTGTTCTGTTTTGCAATTCAGTTCCTGTGTAGCCAAGGTTTCATTCCGTGTATTAGTGATATCTTATGATGTTTCTTTTTCTGTGTGACTTATTTCAGTTAGAATCATCATACCTGAATCCACTCACTATGCTGCTACGGGCCTGATGACATAGATTTCATTGCTGAGTGATACTGCATTGTACGTAAGTACCACAACTTCTTTATCCATTTTTCACTTTCTGCGATATTGAACTTGTACCGTAAACCAGGTTCTTGTAAACAGAGCCGTCCCAACCTTTGGGGTGGCTGTGTCTTTTTGATTTTAATTTCCCTAAGCTATAGGACCATAAGTGGAAGTGCCCTAGGCTCTGTTGCTTTGTTTTTTAGATGTTTCAGGAAACACCATACACTTCTCCCGAGTGGCTGTTGGCAATTTACATCCCGCCCATCAGCATAACAAGGCTCCCAGTTCTCCATGGCCTATCCTGTGTTTCTGGATTTTACACTTTTTTCAGATGGCCCTTTTGACCGGGGGGAAGTGAGACTTCATTGTAGTGCCCATTTCCTTTGCAAGCTTGCTTGGTTGGCCAAAAAGGGCGTATGCGTTTTTTCCTGAATATATTCAGGAAAAAACGCATACGCCCTTTTTGGCCAAGTGCATCATTGTGGACGTTCTGCCTCTTTTCCTATGCTTTAAATGCAATTCCAGTCTACCTCCTGAAATCGGTTTCCTGCAATTCTGCCCCGCTTTCAAGTCCTCTTGGCAGCCTTACTTCAGTATATTTTTGGACGATAGCTGTCATTTATAACTCTGCAGGTTTGTGAATTACAGTGCCCCTGAGCTCCTTTCTTCAAGTCGCTTTCTCGTGAGCTGGCCGCAACACCGCAGGATTGCTTCAGGCCCTAATCTGGTTCCGGCACGGCACGCTGAGCCTTTGGTTAATTCCTCTTCCTGGTGGGAAATGAGAGTTAAATTTGCCCGTCCAGACACCTCCAGCTAGTCTCTCATTGGTTCTCCCTATTCCTGTTCATCTTCCGCAGAAATTGCAAACTGGGCCAAACAGGAGGTTAAAGGCACTGACTCTCCAAGTCGGGAGAGTTTTAGTAAAGCGTCTGGAATGTTGCACCCGAGTACCTGGGGACGAAAACTAAGACATACTTGAACACGTCTCCCGATCACACGGTTGATCATACTCAGGGTTCCACATGCATGTTTTAGCTGAAGGAAGAATACCTTAAACCTGGAGAGTTGAGACCCGTGGAATGGGTACCATGCAATATGACTTCAAAGGGTCTTCATTTGCTCACCGAACCTCTCCAATCCTATCACTGCTGCGTTTATGCCCCTGTACACACGCTTGATTCTCTTTCGGAGACATAGCAATCCATAGGTTTTAAGATAGTTCCTAGTCAGGTACACTCTTAGGCATTTAATATGGGGTGTTGAGTCCATTTCGTTGAGCAAGGAGTAGCTCTTGTCTATTCCATATTTGGCTTAAGGAACTTTATCTGTGCTCATTTCAATCTCTGGTTTTATGCAGCACCCCAACTCACCTTTCCCCTTAAGCAAGCATAAGTTGGTTTTCTAAATTTGAGACCCTGTTCTGTATTGTAATTCAGTTCCTATGTAGCCAAGTTTACATTCCGTGTATTAGTGATATCTTATGATGTTTCTTTTTCTGTGTGACTTATTTCAGTTAGAATCATCATACCTGAATCCACTCACTATGCTGCTACGGGCCTGATGACATAGATTTCCTTGCTCAGTGATACTGCATTGTACGTAAGTACCACAACTTCTTTATCCATTTTTCACTTTCTGCGATATTGAACTTGTACCATAAACCAGGTTCTTGTAAACAGAGCCGTCCCAACCTTTGGGGTGGCTGTGTCTTTTTGATTTTAATTTCCCTAAGCTATAGGACCATAAGTGGAAGTGCCCTAGGCTCTGTTGCTTTGTTTTTTAGATGTTTCAGGAAACACCATACACTTCTCCCGAGTGGCTGTTGGCAATTTATATCCCACCCATCAGCATAACAAGGCTCCCAGTTCTCCATGGCCTGTCCTGCCTTTCTGGATTTTACACTTTTTTCAGATGGCCCTTTTGACCGGGGGGAAGTGAGACTTCATTGTAGTGCAGATTTCCTTTGCAAGCTTGCTTGGTTGGCCAAAAAGGGCGTATGCGTTTTTTCCTGAATATATTCAGGAAAAAACGCATACGCCCTTTTTGGCCAAGTGCATCATTGTGGACGTTCTGCCTCTTTTCCTATGCTTTAAATGCAATTCCAGTCTACCTCCTGAAATCGGTTTCCTGCAATTCTGCCCCGCTTTCAAGTCCTCTTGGCAGCCTTACTTCAGTATATTTTTGGACGATAGCTGTCATTTATAACTCTGCAGGTTTGTGAATTACAGTGCCCCTGAGCTCCTTTCTTCAACTCGCTTTCTCGTGAGCTGGCCGCAACACCGCAGGATGGCTTCAGGCCCTAATCTGGTTCCGGCACGGCACGCTGAGCCTTTGGTTAATTCCTCTTCCTGGTGCGAAATGAGAGTTAAATTTGCCCATCCAGACACCTCCAGCTAGTCTGTCATTGGTTCTCCCTATTCCTGTTCATCTTCCGCAGAAATTGCAAACTGGGCCAAACAGGAGGTTAAAGGCACTGACTTTCCAATCGGGAGAGTGTTAGTAAAGCGTCTGGAATGTTGCACCCGAGTACCAGGGGACGAAAACTGAGACATATTGGAACACGTCTCCCGATCACACGGTTGATCATACTCTGGGTTCCACATGCATGTTTTAGCTGAAGGAAGAATACCTTAAACCTGGAGAGTTGAGACCCGTGGAATGGGTACCATGCAATATGACTTCAAAGGGTCTTCATTTGCTCACCGAACCTCTCCAATCCTATCACTGCTGCGTTTATTCCCCTGCACACATGCTTGATTCTGTTTCGGAGACATAGCAATCCATAGGTTTTAAGATACTTCCTAGTCAGGTACACTCTTAGGCATTTAATATGGGGTGTTGAGTCCATTTCGTTGAGCAAGGAGTAGCTCTTGTCTATTCCATATTTGGCTTAAGGAACTTTATCTGTGCTCATTTCAATCTCTGGTTTTATGCAGCACCCCAACTCACCTTTCCCCTTAAGCAAGCATAAGTTGGGTTTCTAAATTTGAGACCCTGTTCTGTTTTGTAATTCAGTTCCTGTGTAGCCAAGTTTACATTCCGTGTATTAGTGATATCTTATGATGTTTCTTTTTCTGTGTGACTTATTTCAGTTAGAATCATCGTACCTGAATCCACTCATTATGCTGCTACGGGCCTGATGACATAGATTTCATTGCTGAGTGATACTGCATTGTACGTAAGTACCACAACTTCTTTATCCATTTTTCACTTTCTGCGATATTGAACTTGTACCGTAAATGTGTTTCTTGTAAACAGAGCCGTCCCAACATTTTTGGTGGCTCTGTCTTTTTGATTTTAATTTCCCTAAGCTATAGGACCATAAGTGGAAGCGCCCTAGGCTCTGTTGCTTTGTTTTTTAGATGTTTCAGGAAACACCATACAGTTCTCCGGAATGGCTGTTGGCAATTTAAATCACGCCCATCAGCATAACAAGGCTCCCAGTTCTCCATGGCCTGTCCTGCCTTTCTGGATTTCACACTTTTTTCAGATGGCCCTTTTGACCGGGGGAAAGTGAGACTTCATTGTAGTGCAGATTTTCTTTTCAAGCTTGCTTGGTTGGCCAAAAAGGGCGTATGCGTTTTTTCCTGAATATATTCAGGAAAAAACCATACGCCCTTTTTGGCCAAGTGCATCATTGTGGACGTTCTGCCTCTTTTCCTATGCTTTAAATGCAAATCCAGTCTACCTCCTGAAATCGGTTTCTTGCAATTCTGCCCCGCTTTCAAGTCCTCTTGGCAGCCTTACTTCAGTATATTTTTGGACGATAGCTGTCATTTATAACTCTGCAGGTTTGTGAATTACAGTGCCCCTGAGCTCCTTTCTTCAACTCGCTTTCTTGTGAGCTGGCCGCAACACCGCAGGATTGCTTCAGGCCCTAATGTGGTTAAGGCACGGCACGCTGAGCCTTTGGTTAATTCCTCTTCCTGGTGGGAAATGAGAGTTAAATTTGCCCGTCCAGACACCTCCAGCTAGTCTCTCAATGGTTCTCCCTATTCCTGTTCATCTTCCGCAGAAATTGCAAACTGGGCCAAACAGGAGGTTAAAGGCACTGACTCTCCAAGTCGGGAGAGTGTTAGTAAAGCGTCTGGAATGTTGCACCCGAGTACCAGGGGATAGAAACTGACACATATTGGAACACGTCTCCCGATCACACGGTTGATCATACTCTGGGTTCCACATGCATGTTTTACCTGAGGAAGAATACCTGAAACCTGGAGAGTTGAGACCCGTGGAATGGGTACCATGCAATATGATTTCAAAGGGTCTTCATTTGCTCACCGAACCTCTCCAGTGCTATCACTGCTGCGTTTATGCCCCTGTGCACTCGCTTGATTCTCTTTCGGAGACATAGCAATCCATTGGTTTTAAGATACTTCCTAGTCAGGTACATTCTTAGGCCTTTAATATGGGGTGTGGAGTCCATTTCCTTGAGCAAGGAGTAGCTCTTGTCTATTCCATACTTGGCTTAAGGAACTTTATCTGTGCTCATTTCAATCTCTGGTTTTATGCAGCACCCCAACTCACCTTTCCCCTTAAGCAAGCATAAGTTGGGTTTCTAAATTTGAGACCCTGTTCTGTTTTGCAATTCAGTTCCTGTGTAGCCAAGTTTACATTCCGTGTATTAGTGATATCTTATGATGTTTCTTTTTCTGTGAGACTTATTTCAGTTAGAGTCATCGAACCTGAATCCACTCATTATGCTGCTACGGGCCTGATGACATAGATTTCATTGCTGAGTGATATTGCATTGTACGTAAGTACCACAACTTCTTTATCCATTTTTCACTTTCTGCGATATTGAACTTGTACCATAAACCAGGTTCTTGTAAACAGAGCCGTCCCAACCTTTGGGGTGGCTGTGTCTTTTTGATTTTAATTTCCCTAAGCTATAGGATCATAAGTGGAAGTGCCCTAGGCTCTGTTGCTTTGTGTTTTAGATGTTTCAGGAAACACCATACACTTCTCCCGAGTGGCTGTTGGCAATTGACATCCCACCCATCAGCATAGCAAGGCTCCCAGTTCTCCATGGCCTGTCCTGCCTTTCTGGATTTTACACTTTTTTCAGATGGCCCTTTTGACCGGGGGGAAGTGAGACTTCATTGTAGTGCAGATTTCCTTTGCAAGCTTGCTTGGTTGGCCAAAAAGGGCGTATGCGTTTTTTCCTGAATATATTCAGGAAAAAACGCATACGCCCTTTTTGGCCAAGTGCATCATTGTGGACGTTCTGCCTCTTTTCCTATGCTTTAAATGCAATTCCAGTCTACCTCCTGAAATCGGTTTCCTGCAATTCTGCCCCGCTTTCAAGTCCTCTTGGCAGCCTTACTTCAGTATATTTTTGGATGATAGCTGTCATTTATAACTCTGCAAGTTTGTGAATTACAGTGCCCCTGAGCTCCTTTCTTCAACTCGCTTTCTCGTGAGCTGGCCGCAACACCGCAGGATGGCTTCAGGCTCTAATCTGGTTCCGGCACGGCACGCTGAGCCTTTGGTTAATTCCTCTTCCTGGTGGGAAATGAGAGTTAAATTTGCCCGTCCAGACACCTCCAGCTAGTCTCTCATTGGTTCTCCCTATTCCTGTTCATCTTCCGCAGAAATTGCAAACTGGGCCAAACAGGAGGTTAAAGGCACTGACTCTCCAAGTCGGGAGAGTGTTAGTAAAGCGTCTGGCATGTTGCACCCGAGTATCAGGGGACGAAAACTGACACATATTGGAACACGTCTCCGGATCACACTGTTGATCATTCTCTGGTTTCCACATGCATGTTTTAGCTGAAGGAAGTATCCCTTAAACCTGGAGAGTTGAGACCCGTGGAATGGGTACCATGCAATATGACTTCAAAGGTCTTCATTTGCTCACCGAACCTCTCCAATCTTATGAGCCCCAAGTGTCCAGCCTTATGTGTCACCCAGCTCTGGGTGTAGATGTGGTAAATGCAGGTTGCATCAGAAGCCTTGAATGATTACTTAAGTATTTCTCTCTATTTCACTGTCATTGTGTTTTGTTTAAGAAATTTATTTTTATTATGGGATTTACCTGATTTTCACTGCTTTAATGCCGCTGTACACACTCTTGATTCTCTTACAGAGATATATAAATCCATAGGTTTTATGATTCTTACTAGTCAGGTATATTCCTAGGCGTTGAATACGGGGTGTTGAGTCCATTTCGTTGAGCAAGGAGTAGCTCTTGTCTATTCCATATTTGGCTTAAGGAACTTTATCTGTGCTCATTTCAATCTCTGGTTTTATGCAGCACCCCAACTCACCTTTCCCCTTAAGCAAGCATAAGTTGGGTTTCTAAATTTGAGACCCTGTTCTGTTTTGTAATTCAGTTCCTGTGTAGCCAAGGTTACATTCCGTGTATTAGTGATACCTTATGATGTTTCTTTTTCTGTGTGACTTATTTCAGTTAGAATCATCGTACCTGAATCCACTCATTATGCTGCTACGGGCCTGATGACATAGATTTCATTGCTGAGTGATACTGCATTGTACGTAAGTACCACAACTTCTTTATCCATTTTTCACTTTCTGCGATATTGAACTTGTACCGTAAACCAGGTTCTTGTAAACAGAGCCGTCCCAACCTTTGGGGTGGCTGTGTGTTTTGATTTTAATTTCCCTAAGCTATAGGACCATAAGTGGAAGTGCCCTAGGCTCTGTTGCTTTGTTTTTTAGATGTTTCAGGAAACACCATACACTTCTCCCGAGTGGCTGTTGGCAATTGACATCCCGCCCATCAGCATAACAAGGCTCCCAGTTCTCCATGGCCTGTCCTGCCTTTCTGGATTTTACACTTTTTTCAGATGGCCCTTTTGACCGGGGGGAAGTGAGACTTCACTGTAGTGCAGATTTCCTTTGCAAGCTTGCTTGGTTGTCCAAAAAGGGCGTATGCGTTTTTTCCTGAATATATTCAGGAAAAAACGCATACGCCCTTTTTGGCCAAGTGCATCATTGTGGACGTTCTGCCTCTTTTCCTATGCTTTCAATGCAATTCCAGTCTACCTCCTGAAATCGGTTTCCTGCAATTCTGCCCCGCTTTCAAGTCCTCTTGGCAGCCTTACTTCAGTATATTTTTGGACGATAGCTGTCATTTATAACTCTGCAGGTTTGTGAATTACAGTGCCCCTGAGCTCCTTTCTTCAACTCGCTTTCTCGTGAGCTGGCCACAACACCGCAGGATGGCTTCAGGCCCTAATCTGGTTGCGGCACGGCACGCTGAGCCTTTGGTTAATTCCTCTTCCTGGTGGGAAATGAGAGTTAAATTTGCCCGTCCAGACACCTCCAGCTAGTCTGTCATTGGTTCTCCCTATTCCTGTTCATCTTCCGCAGAAATTGCAAACTGGGCCAAACAGGAGGTTAAAGGCACTGAGTCTCCAAGTCGGGAGAGTGTTAGTAAAGCGTCTGGAATGTTGCACCCGAGTACCAGGGGACGAAAACTGAGACATACTTGAACACGTCTCCCGATCACACGGTTGATCATACTCTGGGTTCCACATGCATGTTTTAGCTGAAGGAAGAATACCTTAAACCTGGAGAGTTGAGACCCGTGGAATGGGTACCATGCAATATGACTTCAAAGGGTCTTCATTTGCTCACCGAACCTCTCCAATCCTATCACTGCTGCGTTTATGCCCCTGTACACACACTTGATTCTCTTTCAGAGACATAGCAATCCATAGGTTTTAAGATACTTCCTAGTCAGGTACACTCTTAGGCATTTAATATGGGGTGTTGAGTCCATTTCGTTGAGCAAGGAGTAGCTCTTGTCTATTCCATATTTGGCTTAAGGAACTTTATCTGTGCTCATTTCAATCTCTGGTTTTATGCAGCACCCCAACTCACCTTTCCCCTTAAGCAAGCATAAGTTGGGTTTCTAAATTTGAGACCCTGTTCTGTTTTGCAATTCAGTTCCTGTGTAGCCAAGTTTACATTCCGTGTATTAGTGATATCTTATGATGTTTCTTTTTCTGTGTGACTTATTTCAGTTAGAATCATCATACCTGAATCCACTCATTATGCTGCTATGGGCCTGATGACATAGATATCATTGCTGAGTGATATTGCATTGTACGTAAGTACCGCAACTTCTTTATCCATTTTTCACTTTCTGCGATATTGAACTTGTACCGTAAACCAGGTTCTTGTAAACAGAGCCGTCCCAACCTTTGGGGTGGCTGTGTCTTTTGATTTTAATTTCCCTAAGCTATAGGACCATAAGTAGAATTGCCCTAGGCTCTGTTGCTTTGTTTTTTAGATGTTTCAGGAAACACCATACACTTCTCCCGAGTGGCTGTTGGCAATTGACATCCCGCCCATCAGCATAACAAGGCTCCCAGTTCTCCATGGCCTGTCCTGCCTTTCTGGATTTTACACTTTTTTCAGATGGCCCTTTTGACCGGGGGGAAGTGAGACTTCATTGTAGTGCAGATTTCCTTTGCAAGCTTGCTTGGTTGGCCAAAAAGGGCGTATGCGTTTTTTCCTGAATATATTCAGGAAAAAACGCATACGCCCTTTTTGGCCAAGTGCATCATTGTGGACGTTCTGCCTCTTTTCCTATGCTTTAAATGCAATTCCAGTCTACCTCCTGAAATCGGTTTCCTGCAATTCTGCCCCGCTTTCAAGTCCTCTTGGCAGCCTTACTTCAGTATATTTTTGGACGATAGCTGTCATTTATAACTCTGCAGGTTTGTGAATTACAGTGCCCCTGAGCTCCTTTCTTCAACTCGCTTTCTCGTGAGCTGGCCGCAACAGTGCACGATTGCTTCAGGCCCTAATCTGGTTCCGGCACGGCACGCTGAGCCTTTGGTTAATTCCTCTTCCTGGTGGGAAATGAGAGTTAAATTTGCCCGTCCAGACACCTCCAGCTGGTCTCTCAATGGTTCTCCCTATTACTGTTCATCTTCCACAGAAATTGCAAACTGGGCCAAACAGGAGGTTAAAGGCACTGACTCTCCAAGTCGGGAGAGTGTTAGTAAAGCGTCTGGAATGTTGCACCCGAGTACCAGGGAACGAAAAGTGAGACACATTTGAACATGTTTCTCGATCACATGGTGGATCATACTCTGGGTTCCACATGCATGTTTTAGCTGAAGGAAGTGTCCCTTAAACCTGGAGAGTTGAGTTTAAGTTGTCCCTTAAACCTGGGTACCATGCAATATGACTTCAAAGGTCTTCATTTGCTCACCGAACCTCACCAATATTATGAGCCCCAAGTGTCCAGCCTTATGTGTCACCCAGCTCTGGGTGTAGATGTGGTAAATGCAGGTTGCATCAGAAGCCTTGAATGAATTACTTAAGTATTTCTCTCTATTTCACTGTCATTGTGTTTTGTTTAAGAAATTTATTTTTATTATGGGATTTACCTGATTTTCACTGCTTTAATGCCGCTGTACACACTCTGGATTCTCTTACAGAGATATATAAATCCATAGGTTTTATGATTCTTACTAGTCAGGTATATTCCTAGGCGTTGAATATGGGGTGTTGAGTCCATTTCGTTGAGCAAGGAGTAGCTCTTGTCTATTCCATATTTGGCTTAAGGAACTTTATCTGTGCTCATTTCAATCTCTGGTTTTATGCAGCACCCCAACTCACCTTTCCCCTTAAGCAAGCATAAGTTGGTTTTCTAAATTTGAGACCCTGTTCTGTTTTGGAATTCAGTTCCTGTGTAGCCAAGTTTACATTCCGTGTATTAGTGATACCTTATGATGTTTCTTTTTCTGTGTGACTTATTTCAGTTAGATTCATCGTACTTAGTCCACTCATTATGCTGCTACGGGCCTGATGACATAGATTTCATTGCTGAGTGATATTGCATTGTACATAAGTACCACAACTTCTTTATCCATTTTTCACTTTCTGTGATATTGAACTTGTACCGTATATGAGGTTCTTGTAAACAGAGCCATCCCAAACTTTGGGGTGGCTGTGTCTTTTTGATTTTAATTGCCCTAAACTATAGTACCATAAGTGGAAGTGCCCTAGGCTCTGTTGCTTTGTTTTTTAGATGTTTCAGGAAACACCAAACACTTCTCCAGAGTGGCTGTTGGCAATTTACATCCCGCCCATCAGCATAAGATGGCTCCCAGTTCTCCATGGCCTGTCATGCCTTTATGGATTTTACACTTTTTTCAGATGGCCCTTTTGACCAGGGGGAATTGAGACTTCATTGTAGTGCAGATTTCCTTTGCAAGCTTGCTTGGTTGGCCAAAAAGGGCGTATGCGTTTTTTCCTGAATATATTCAGGAAAAAACGCATACGCCCTTTTTGGGCAAGTCAGGTTTTTGAATTGCAGTGGCCCTTAGCTCCATTTTTCAGCTCTTAGTTTTGTGATCTTGCCCCATAACCACAGGATTCCTTGAAGCCCTATTCTTCTTCTGGGGCACCTTGCTGTGCCTTTGGTTCATTCTTCTTACTGATGTGAAATTAGAGTGACATGTGCCCATTGAAACCGCTACAGCTAGTTTCTCACTGGTTCCCCCTATTCCCATTCATCCTCCGCACTAACTGAAGACTGTGCGATACCAGAACTTAAAGGCATTGACTCTCCATGTGGGGATGTTGTTAGTAAAGCGGCTGGAATGTCGATCCGGAGCCCCAGGAGAGGAAAAATGTGGTGCGTTTTAGAAACCTTTCCCGATCATATGGTATACCAGTCGCTGGGTTTCCCAAGCATGGTTTAGCTGTAGGAAGATTCCCTTCAACCTGGAGTGTTGGGACCCTTGGAATGAGTAGCATGAAGTATTGCATTAAACTTTCGGCAGTTGCTCACCGAAGCTCACCAATCCTCTCAGCCCCAAGTGTCCAGCCTTATGTCTTATCCAGCTGTGGGTTTATATGTGGTCAATCCAGGTTGCGTCACAGCCCCTGAGCGAATTCTGTAAGAATTTTTCTCTCTTTCATTGTTTCTGCGTTTTGTTTTTAAAATTTATTTCTATAATGGGGTTTAGCTCATTTTCACTGCTGTGTTTGTGCCGCTCTGCACACACTTGATTCCCTTATGGAGATATATCAATACATGGGTTTTAAGATTCTTATTACTCAGATATATTTCTCTGCGGTGTATAGGGTGTGTTGAGGCCAGTTCATTGAGCAAGGTGTAGATCTTGTCTAATACCTATTTGGTTTCTTGAACGGTATCTGTGCTAATTTCAAACTCTGGTTTTATGCATCACCCCACCTCTCCTTTCCCCTTAAGCTGACATAAGTGTGTTTTCTAAATGTGAGACACTGTTCTGTTCTGTAATTCATTTCTTGTGCAGCCATATTTACCCTCCCTCTATAAGTGATATCTTATGATATGTTTCTTTTTCTGTTTGACTTATTTCAAGTAGTATTATCGGACCTAAATCCACTCTTTATCCTTCTACTAGCCTTATTACATTGATTTCATGGTGAAGAGATATTCCATTGTACATAAGTACCACATCTTCTTTATCCATTGTTCTCTTTCCTGGGATATTTAAGGTGTACTGAAGTTGAGGTTCTTGTAAACAGAGTAGCCCTAAACTGTGGTGTGCTTGTGTCTTGTTGATTTTTAGACTTCCCTAGATATACTCCCATGATTGGAAGTGTCCTATGCTCTGTAGCTCTGTTTTTAGATGATTTAGGAACCACCATACACTTCTCCAGAGTGGCTCTCGGCAGTTCACACACTGCCCATCAGCGTATAAAGGCTCCCTGTTCTCCATGGCCTGTCCTGCATTTCTGGTTTTTACAATTTTTTAGGATGGCCCTTTTGACCGGTGGGAAATGAGACTTCTTTGTTGTGCACATTTGCATTGCTTGCTTGCTTCGTTGCCCATAAAGTGCGTATGCGTTTTTTCCTGGATATAATCAGGAAAAATCGCATATGCCCTTTTGGGCCAACTGCATCATTGTCGAAATTCTGCCACTTTTCATGCGCGTTAAAGACGAGTCCAATCTATCTCTTGAAATCTGTTTCTTGCAATTCTGTCTTGCATTCAGATCCTCTTCTTTGCCTTACCTCAACATATTTTTGGACGTTAGTTTTCATTTATAACTCTGCAGGTTTGTGAATTGCAGTGACCCTGAGCTCCATGTTTTAAGTTGCTCTTTTGTGAGCTGGCCTCAAACGCGCAGGATTGCTTCAGGCCCTATTTTGGCTCCGGCGAGGCAGGCTGAGCCTTTTTTTAATTCTTATTCTTAATGGGAAATTAGAGTGATATGTGCCCGTCCAAACCCCTACAACTCTTCTCTCATTGGTTCCCCCTCTTCCCGTTCATCCTCCTCACAATTTGCAAAATGTGTGAAACAGAAGTTTAAATGTGCTGATTCTCCAAGTGGGGAGCTTCTAAGTAACGTGGCTGGAATGGTGAACAGGAGCACCAGGAGAGGATAAATGAGGTGCATTTTAGACACATCTCCCGATCACATGGTGTACAGTCCTCTGGGTTTTCCATGCATGTTTTAGCTGTAGGAAGATCCCTTGAACCTGCAGATTTGGGACCCATTGAATGGGTACCAGGTAGTATTACTTTAAAGGGTGTGCATTTCCTCACCCAACCTCACATTTCTCTTAGCGCAAACAGTTTCCAGCCTTATGTCTCATCCTGCTGTGGGTCTAGATGTGTTCAATCCATGTTGCATCACCGTCCCTGAGGAAAAGTTGTAAGAGGTTTTCTCTGTCTCTCTGTCGTTTATCTTTTTCAATTTATTACTATATTGGTTACAGCTGATTTTCAAAGCTCTGTTTCTTGCTGCTGTACATCCACTTGATTCACGTACAGAGAGACATCAATAAATTCTTTTTCAGATTCTTACCAGTCGTATATATTCTTTTCCGGTGACTTGAGTGTGCTGAGTGCAGTTCTTTTAGCTACCGTGTAGGCCTTGTTGATTATCAGTTTGGTATTTGGAATGGTATCTTTGCTAATTTCAACCTCCTGGATGATGCCTCACCCCTCCCCACCTTTCCCGTTTAGCAGCCTTATGCGTGTTTTCTACATATTTGACTATGTTTTTGTTTTGTAATTTATTTCATGTGTAGCCATTTTGGATTCCACCTTTAAGTGATATCTTACGATATGTGTCTTCTTCTTTTTGAATTCTGTCACTTAGAATGATCATACGTAACTCCTCCGGAGTTGTTACAGCTGGCCATATTTCATTGATTTCCAGGCTGAATAATATTCCACTCTACCTAAGTACCACATCTCTATCCATTTTTTCCCTCCAGAGACATTTAAGTTATATCCTAGTCGAGGATCTTTTAAACAGAGAGGGGGTAAACATTGGGGTGCCTGTGTCCTCTCGATTTTTGTTTTTCCCAAGATATACGCCCATGAGTGCAAGTGCCCTATGCTCTGTAGCTCATTGTTTAGATGCTTTAGTAAACACAATACACTTCTCCAGAATGGCCGTTGGCAATATACATTTCCACTATAAGTCTCACAGGGCTCCCTCTTCTCCTTGCCCTGTCCTGCATTTCTGTTGTTTACGCTTTATGAGGATGGCTCTTCTGACTGATGCGAAGTGATGTCTTTTGTAGTATTGACTTCCAGTGCCCACCTGTTTGGTTGGCTAAAAAGGTGTACGCTCTTTTCTTGAATATATACACAAAAAAAACGCATACACCCTTTTTGGCCAACTGCAATGTTGGCAATGTTCAGCTCCTTTTCTTGTGCTTAACGGCGAGTCCTTTCTACCTCCTCAAATCCCTTTCCTGCCATTCTCCCTTGCTTACAAGTCCTGTTCTCTGACTTTCCTCAAGACATTTTTCAGTGATGGATATTTTCAACTCTGCAGTTTTGTGAATTTTACTGCCCCTGAGTTCTATTGTTCAACTTGTGTTTATGGGAACTGGCCACAAAGCAGCGGGATTTCCTCAAGCCCTATACTGTTTCCATGGGCAACCCTAGCCTTTGGTCAATTCGTCTTCCTGATTGGAAATTAGAGTGACATGTGCCTGTCTGAACACGTAGGACTTGTCTCTCATTGTTCCTCATCCTTCCGCTTCATCCTCTGGACAAATTCCAAACTGTACGCAACAGGATGTTGACAGTGCTGACATCTCCAAGTGGGGAGACTGTTAGTAAAGACGCTGGAGGGGTGAACCCGAGCACCAGGAGATGAGGAGATGAGATGCCTTTTCCAAACTCTTCCCGATCAGACGGTATACCATCCTCTGGGTGTGACAGACATGTTTTAGCAGTAGGAAGAGTCCTATTCATGTAAGGAGAACACCAGGGCTTTTTCAAAATCAGTGTCTCCCCGAAACCCAAACTGGGGAATTTTTTAAGCTACGGCTACACATATGTTCATTAAGGGCCTTGGGAAGTAGGCAGAGTCCAAACTTTAGATGATTGAAGTCTTCAGGGTCAGAAGCACTCACCACCAGCTTCCCTTAGGTTACACTTTAATTGTCATTGATAGATGATGTCAATAAAAATATCTATTCTTTTTCAGATTATTTCCCCTTATAGGTTATTGCAAAATGTTGAGTGTAGTTCCCTGTGCTATACAGTAGTTCCTTGTTGATGATCTATTTTATACATAGCAGTGTGTATGTGTTAATCCCAAACTGTTAATTTATCCCTCCTCCCACCTTTCCCCTTTGGTAATAATAAATTATAAGATTTTATACTTCTCAGAAATGGGGGAGCTGAAAGAGAGGTATCATTTTCAATGGAAAAGCATTTAAAACAAGATTGAAGGTTTAACCAAGATTATTAGATGTACATCCTTGGAAAGAAATCACTTCATTTCTCTAATATTGAGCTGACAAATAAGACAAACCTTTTCACTGAACTTGCTTATAATAAAGTGATGGAAATATCCAATGGAAGTGTTAGAAACATCTTATTTTACCCGAGCCTTATACACTGTTCTATGTTAACTACACTTTGGCTCACACATCTGTTCATTGAGGTTACAATAGTCTCAATTTCTGTTACTGATCCTCCAGAGTGGACCCCAACAAGTGTCCCCCTGCCCAGTGTCATTGGGGCCAACAGATCGAGACTGAGTTTGGTTCACAAGCAAAGGAAACTTTATATTTTGATCAGAGAATGGAGAGGTGAGAGCATGTACTACCCCGTGGGCTGTGGGCTGGGCTGCTGTGTAGAGATCCTGTCAGAGTCAGTGGGAGGGAGGGGGCGGAGCTCTCGAGGGCCGGGTTGGCTGTAGCTCAGGCTCTATATCGCGGAGTCTGCACTGGGCCCCAGGAGCTGAGGTGTCGACCCAGCCATTCTGCACTAGGAAATCTGGTCTGAAGTGCCGGGTGTGGAACCTCTGCATGCGGGACCCTAGGAGCACGTGAAATTAGACAAAGCACAAAGGATAAAAAAGGTTAGACTTGACTTTATTGCCCAGATTCTATTTTTATCTCCCAGGGATTTTTAATGGGCTTTGCTGGGGACAAACCCCCCCTCTGCCTTTTGTCCCGTTCCTCATTCTTGGAGTGCTGAGGGTGCAGACCCTTCTTCTGTAACTGCTGAGTGCTGAGTTGGGAGCCCTCATACCCTGGGGCGAGGGTCAGAGCTTCTCCCCAGCAGCCTCCAGGTGACGTTGATTGTCCCCAGGCCCCCTGCCTCCCTGCTCGTCCACCTGAGCAGCAGCATTGGAAGTGTTATAGATTCTAATGACCTTTAAGGGTCCAGGAAAGAGATGTGCAGAGACGCTGTGGGGGCCGGTTTCACCCCGCCCCACATTTGTTCGGCCACCTTAGGCCGACCGTTTCTGCCAGCCTAGATGCTCTGACCAGTAGTCTGCGCTTTCTTCAATTAGGCCCCTGAATTAACGTACAAACAGCACCAGGTGTCAGAGCCCTGCCCGCTCAACTCCCAGACAGTCCAGGGTCAGTGGTGATCAAGGACCATGATGGCCACTGAGTCAACAGCCTTTTGAAGTAAACAAGAGTCCAGCCGGTCTTACTGGCCACCATCATCACGGTGTCTGTAGGCTTTTCTATGGTGACAGTGTGATATACGGTTCCCCCGCCAAGATTATTAGCTCCCCTCTGGGTGCAGTAAGTCCGGCAAGCAGTAGTCTACTCTTTTGGGACACACTCTTGTTGTTTTATGAGAGAAACTCCAGGTCAAGTGATGTTCACACGAGTCGTCATGGTGCCCTGTTGCCCCCGGTTATCTCTCTGGATGTTGGAGTTGGAGGGCCTCCTCACTCGAGGTCGGTGTGCCCACGGAGCGAACCCTGCAACTTCAGGGCATGGTTGGTGGTTAGGATCACCACGTGGGGTCCTTTTCCCTTAGGAGGGAGGTGGCCTTTTGGGCTGCTGATTTCCAGGGTTTTAGATACCGCCAGTATCTTGGCCAGATGTGGCAGTGGGCCAAGCCCCTTGGTGACCATAGTTTATCCTACCTGGATGGCATTCTTGCATTGTTCCATTTCAAGTGGTCCCAGGTTTTGCACTAATTCTCCAATGGCGATTCACCTTTCACCGGGAATGTAAAGGTCAAAGGGTTTAGCTAAATTAGGGAGTTCCAGGGCAAGGGTCTGAATTGACTGCTCTTTCCATTCTTGAAAGGCCACTTCTGGATTCTATTCAAAAGGATCATCATCTTTTCCTTTCAGTGTTTCATATAGAGGCCCAGCTAGTAGACTGTAGTTAGGGATCCAGAAGCAGCAAACCCTGGCCTCCCCAGGAACCCCTAAGCTGTCTTCTAGTTTTAGAAAGGGGTAAGGCTGAAAATGGTTTCTTCCCTTTCCTGGGATGGACTTCTCCAACCTTCTGTGAGAATGAAGCCCAGGCAGGTCACGGCAGTCTGTGATATTTGAGCTTTTTCTTGGACAACTTCTATCCTTTATTGGCTTGGTAGTTCAGAGGCCTCCTTAGTAGGGCTGGCGATCAGAATGTCGTCTGCATATTGAAGGAGGGTTTCCTTTTCCAGAGGTAGAACTTTTAGGTCTTTAGCTAAGCTTTCCCCAAAGATGGGGTGGGAATTTTTGCACCCTTGGGGCCAGACGGCCCGGAAGTATTGTTTTAGTTGTATGTTGAGTCCTGCCACTCACAAGCCAAAATTTCTTGTGACTCTGGGACTAATGGAATACAAAAGAAGGCATCATTGAAGACTAATACAGAATACCATGTCCTGGTGGTTGGTAGAATGACCAGCAGGGTGTAGGAATTAGGAGCAACTGGAGGTATATCCTCGGTGGCTTCACTGACTGTCCTGACATCCTTTACCAGGTCCCCAGCAGCCCATGGGGCTCTCGTGGTCAGACCAATCCCAGAATATGGAGCTCACCTGGGCAGGTACCCCACCCCCACCCCAGCCCACAGGGCTCTCGTGGTCAGGCCCCTCCCAGGATACAGAGCTACCCTTGCAGGTACCGTGGCAGGGCTGGGCACACAGGAACCGTGCACATAGCCCTCATTGCAGAGCACCCCCAGCTCACCTGTCGCTCAGAGCTGACACAGAGCACCTCAGAGCAGGACTTGAACTAACAAACAGCAGCTGCGACAGGTCTGTGACCCTGGGCATCACTCCGTGAGGCCTCCCTCCACCTGGTCTTCCAGAGACTTCCACTGCACCCGGGGCACCAGGCCTCTGTCTCCAACCACCACCCACCCCTCCTCTCCCTGACTCCTGGGTTCCTCTCATTAGGAGAGGGTTTTCTTGAAGTTGTCTCCCACTCATGGGCCAGATAAAATGATTAGAAAACAAGCCAAAGCTGCAGCCCCTTGTCTATCCTGACTCTCAGGAGCCCACACCTGTTCCTTGGACCTGGCCGGTTCAGCAAGTTCCATTTTCTGCAACTGTGAGCCCCTGAGGGGTGATGATTGGCTGACCTGGGCAGCCTTACCGTGCCGGCCAGCCCTCCCCAGGTGTGCCTGGGTTGAGATCACTATAAATACCACTCCAGGCAGCAAGAGCCCCTGCAGCCGTGCCTGACGCCATTTTCTCTGCCCTGTCAGCAGTCTCGGGGCTGGGCTGGTGGGAGGGAGTGAGAGGCCACGGCTTTGTGGGTGGCCCAGTGTGAGTGGGGCTCTGCTGGACTTTCTGCAGCAGTTGCCAGGCTGCCACCTGCTAAAGAAGAAGATGTGTCACCCATACCTGCTGCTGGAATTTCTCCCTGGGCAGAGGTGAGGAAGGAAACAAGCAGTGGGGGCAGGGACAGGACGGGTATCTCAGGCAGGGAAATGGAAATCTTCCAGAAGAGCACCCAGGGCCAGGACCATCCTGGCTGGCCTGCAGGCACCAAGTCGGCCGGCATGCTGTCACTCGTGTGGCTCTATGGCCCTCCCTCTAGGCTTTCAAGTCCTTGTATATATTCAGGTGTTTTACCTGGGATGGGTGGGAATAGTTCAGCAGCAACTGGCCTGGGGCTCAGCTCACGTTTACTCACAGATGCCTCGGCACGGTGCCCCAGCTTTGCAATGAGGACGCTTGTTGCGTGGGGGCTGCTGGCTGAATGGGAGACGATTCCCCACCACTGACCAACTTCAGAATTGTTTACAACTGGAGCAAGTGCCCTGATACGGTTTTCCTCTGTGGAACTGGTGGGTTCTGTGTTTTCTTTCTCTTTTTCGTTTTGGGTTCAAGGTAGATTTTATTCCTCTTTTTTGTATTTACAGATATAAGCATGGAAATAATTTATTCATATAAATACATGTATGTGAAGGGAATAATTGTTTTTTCTATTTTTAAATTTTCTTTTTAATTTTGAATTTTATTTTATATTTTTATACAGCAGGTTCTTATTGGTTATCTATTTTATACATATAAATGTATACATGCCAATCCCAGTCTCTCAACTCCTCCCACCACCCCCCCAACAGCTTTCCCCCCTTGTTGTCCATACGTTTGTTGTCTACATCTGTTGCTCTATTTATGCCTTGCAAAATGGTTAATCTGTACAGGTTTTCTAGGTTCCACATATATGCATGAATATACAAGATTTGTTTTTCTCTTTCTGACTTACTTCACTCTGTATGACAGTCTCTAGATGCATCGACGTCTCTACAAATGACCCAATTTCATTCCTTTTCGTGGCTTAGTAATATTCCATTTTATATATGTACCACGGCTTTATGCATTCGTCTGTCTGTGGGCATTTAGGTTGCTTCCATTACCTCGATATTGTAAATAGTGATGCAATGAACACTGCGGTGAATGTCTCTTTTTGATTTATGGTTTTGTCTGGGTATATGTCCAGTACTGGGATTGCTGTATCATATGGTAATTCTATTGTTAGTTTCTTAAGAAATTCCATATTGTTCTCCATAGTGACTGTATCAATTTATATTCCCAACAATAGTGGAAGAGGGTTCCTTTTCTCCACACCCTTTCCAGCATTTTTTGCTTGTAGATTTTCTATGATGCCTATTCTACCAGGTGTGAGGTGATACCTCATTGTTGAATCCATTTCGTTGAGCAAGGGGTAGGTCTTGTCTATTCCATATTTGGCTTATGGAACGGCATCTGTGCTAATTTCAAACTCTGGTTTAATGCAGCACCCCAACTCACCTTCCCCCTTAAGCAAGAATAAGTTAGTTTTCTAAACTTGAGACCCTGTTCTGTTTTGTAATTCAGTTCCTGTGTAGCCAAGTTCACATTCCGTGTATTAGTGATACCTTATGATGTTTCTTTTTCTGTGTGACTTATTTCAGTTAGAATCATCGTGCCTCAATCCACTCATTATGCTGCTACGGACCTGATGACATAGATTTCATTGCTGAGTGATATTGCATTGTACGTAAGTACCACAACTTCTTTATCCATTTTTCACTTTCTGCGATATTGAACTTGTACCGTAAACCAGGTTCTTGTAAACAGAGCCGTCCCAACCTTTGGGGTGGCTGTGTCTTTTTGATTTTAATTTCCCTAAGCTATAGGACCATAAGTGGAAGTGCCCTAGGCTCTGTTGCTTTGCTTTTTAGATGTTTCAGGAAACACCATACACTTCTCCCGAGTGGCTGTTGGCAATTGACATCCCGCCCATCAGCATAACAAGGCTCCCAGTTCTCCATGGCCTGTCCTGCCTTTCTGGATTTTACACTTTTTTCAGATGGCCCTTTTGACCGGGGGGAAGTGAGACTTCATTGTAGTGCAGATTTCCTTTGCAAGCTTGCTTGGTTGGCCAAAAAGGGCGTATGCGTTTTTTCCTGAATATATTCAGGAAAAAACGCATACGCCCTTTTTGGCCAAGTGCATCATTGTGGACGTTCTGCCTCTTTTCCTATGCTTTAAATGCAATTCCAGTCTACCTCCTGAAATCGGTTTCCTGCAATTCTGCCCCGCTTTCAAGTCCTCTTGGCAGCCTTACTTCAGTATATTTTTGGACGATAGCTGTCATTTATAACTCTGCAGGTTTGTGAATTACAGTGCCCCTGAGCTCCTTTCTTCAACTCGCTTTCTCGTGAGCTGGCTGCAACACCGCAGGATGGCTTCAGGCCCTAATCTGGTTCCGGCACGGCACGCTGAGCCTTTGGTTAATTCCTCTTCCTGGTGGGAAATGAGAGTTAAATTTGCCCGTCCAGACACCTCCAGCTGGTCTCTCAATGGTTCTCCCTATTACTGTTCATCTTCCACAGAAATTGCAAACTGGGCCAAACAGGAGGTTAAAGGCACTGACTCTCCAAGTCGGGAGAGTGTTAGTAAAGCGTCTGGCATGTTGCACCCGAGTACCAGGGAACGAAAAGTGAGACACATTTGAACATGTTTCTCGATCACATGGTGGATCATACTCTGGGTTCCACATGCATGTTTTAGCTGAAGGAAGTGTCCCTTAAACCTGGAGAGTTGAGTTTAAGTTGTCCCTTAAACCTGGGTACCATGCAATATGACTTCAAAGGTCTTCATTTGCTCACCGAACCTCACCAATATTATGAGCCCCAAGTGTCCAGCCTTATGTGTCACCCAGCTCTGGGTGTAGATGTGGTAAATGCAGGTTGCATCAGAAGCCTTGAATGAATTACTTAAGTATTTCTCTCTATTTCACTGTCATTGTGTTTTGTTTAAGAAATTTATTTTTATTATGGGATTTACCTGATTTTCACTGCTTTAATGCCGCTGTACACACTCTTGATTCTCTTACAGAGATATATAAATCCATAGGTTTTATGATTCTTACTAGTCAGGTATATTCCTAGGCGTTGAATATGGGGTGTTGAGTCCATTTCGTTGAGCAAGGAGTAGCTCTTGTCTATTCCATATTTGGCTTAAGGAACTTTATCTGTGCTCATTTCAATCTCTGGTTTTATGCAGCACCCCAACTCACCTTTCCCCTTAAGCAAGCATAAGTTGGTTTTCTAAATTTGAGACCCTGTTCTGTTTTGGAATTCAGTTCCTGTGTAGCCAAGTTTACATTCCGTGTATTAGTGATACCTTATGATGTTTCTTTTTCTGTGTGACTTATTTCAGTTAGATTCATCGTACTTAGTCCACTCATTATGCTGCTACGGGCCTGATGACATAGATTTCATTGCTGAGTGATATTGCATTGTACATAAGTACCACAACTTCTTTATCCATTTTTCACTTTCTGTGATATTGAACTTGTACCGTATATGAGGTTCTTGTAAACAGAGCCATCCCAAACTTTGGGGTGGCTGTGTCTTTTTGATTTTAATTGCCCTAAACTATAGTACCATAAGTGGAAGTGCCCTAGGCTCTGTTGCTTTGTTTTTTAGATGTTTCAGGAAACACCAAACACTTCTCCAGAGTGGCTGTTGGCAATTTACATCCCGCCCATCAGCATAACAAGGCTCCCAGTTCTCCATGGCCTGTCATGCCTTTATGGATTTTACACTTTTTTCAGATGGCCCTTTTGACCAGGGGGAATTGAGACTTCATTGTAGTGCAGATTTCCTTTGCAAGCTTGCTTGGTTGGCCAAAAAGGGCGTATGCGTTTTTTCCTGAATATATTCAGGAAAAAACGCATACGCCCTTTTTGGGCAAGTCAGGTTTTTGAATTGCAGTGGCCCTTAGCTCCATTTTTCAGCTCTTAGTTTTGTGATCTTGCCCCATAACCACAGGATTCCTTGAAGCCCTATTCTTCTTCTGGGGCACCTTGCTGTGCCTTTGGTTCATTCTTCTTACTGATGTGAAATTAGAGTGACATGTGCCCATTGAAACCGCTACAGCTAGTTTCTCACTGGTTCCCCCTATTCCCATTCATCCTCCGCACTAACTGAAGACTGTGCGATACCAGAACTTAAAGGCATTGACTCTCCATGTGGGGATGTTGTTAGTAAAGCGGCTGGAATGTCGATCCGGAGCCCCAGGAGAGGAAAAATGTGGTGCGTTTTAGAAACCTTTCCCGATCATATGGTATACCAGTCGCTGGGTTTCCCAAGCATGGTTTAGCTGTAGGAAGATTCCCTTCAACCTGGAGTGTTGGGACCCTTGGAATGAGTAGCATGAAGTATTGCATTAAACTTTCGGCAGTTGCTCACCGAAGCTCACCAATCCTCTCAGCCCCAAGTGTCCAGCCTTATGTCTTATCCAGCTGTGGGTTTATATGTGGTCAATCCAGGTTGCGTCACAGCCCCTGAGCGAATTCTGTAAGAATTTTTCTCTCTTTCATTGTTTCTGCGTTTTGTTTTTAAAATTTATTTCTATAATGGGGTTTAGCTCATTTTCACTGCTGTGTTTGTGCCGCTCTGCACACACTTGATTCCCTTATGGAGATATATCAATACATGGGTTTTAAGATTCTTATTACTCAGATATATTTCTCTGCGGTGTATAGGGTGTGTTGAGGCCAGTTCATTGAGCAAGGTGTAGATCTTGTCTAATACCTATTTGGTTTCTTGAACGGTATCTGTGCTAATTTCAAACTCTGGTTTTATGCATCACCCCACCTCTCCTTTCCCCTTAAGCTGACATAAGTGTGTTTTCTAAATGTGAGACACTGTTCTGTTCTGTAATTCATTTCTTGTGCAGCCATATTTACCCTCCCTCTATAAGTGATATCTTATGATATGTTTCTTTTTCTGTTTGACTTATTTCAAGTAGTATTATCGGACCTAAATCCACTCTTTATCCTTCTACTAGCCTTATTACATTGATTTCATGGTGAAGAGATATTCCATTGTACATAAGTACCACATCTTCTTTATCCATTGTTCTCTTTCCTGGGATATTTAAGGTGTACTGAAGTTGAGGTTCTTGTAAACAGAGTAGCCCTAAACTGTGGTGTGCTTGTGTCTTGTTGATTTTTAGACTTCCCTAGATATACTCCCATGATTGGAAGTGTCCTATGCTCTGTAGCTCTGTTTTTAGATGATTTAGGAACCACCATACACTTCTCCAGAGTGGCTCTCGGCAGTTCACACACTGCCCATCAGCGTATAAAGGCTCCCTGTTCTCCATGGCCTGTCCTGCATTTCTGGTTTTTACAATTTTTTAGGATGGCCCTTTTGACCGGTGGGAAATGAGACTTCTTTGTTGTGCACATTTGCATTGCTTGCTTGCTTCGTTGCCCATAAAGTGCGTATGCGTTTTTTCCTGGATATAATCAGGAAAAATCGCATACGCCCTTTTGGGCCAACTGCATCATTGTCGAAATTCTGCCGCTTTTCATGCGCGTTAAAGACGAGTCCAATCTATCTCTTGAAATCTGTTTCTTGCAATTCTGTCTTGCATTCAGATCCTCTTCTTTGCCTTACCTCAACATATTTTTGGACGTTAGTTTTCATTTATAACTCTGCAGGTTTGTGAATTGCAGTGACCCTGAGCTCCATGTTTTAAGTTGCTCTTTTGTGAGCTGGCCTCAAACGCGCAGGATTGCTTCAGGCCCTATTTTGGCTCCGGCGAGGCAGGCTGAGCCTTTTTTTAATTCTTATTCTTAATGGGAAATTAGAGTGATATGTGCCCGTCCAAACCCCTACAACTCTTCTCTCATTGGTTCCCCCTCTTCCCGTTCATCCTCCTCACAATTTGCAAAATGTGTGAAACAGAAGTTTAAATGTGCTGATTCTCCAAGTGGGGAGCTTCTAAGTAACGTGGCTGGAATGGTGAACAGGAGCACCAGGAGAGGATAAATGAGGTGCATTTTAGACACATCTCCCGATCACATGGTGTACAGTCCTCTGGGTTTTCCATGCATGTTTTAGCTGTAGGAAGATCCCTTGAACCTGCAGATTTGGGACCCATTGAATGGGTACCAGGTAGTATTACTTTAAAGGGTGTGCATTTCCTCACCCAACCTCACATTTCTCTTAGCGCAAACAGTTTCCAGCCTTATGTCTCATCCTGCTGTGGGTCTAGATGTGTTCAATCCATGTTGCATCACCGTCCCTGAGGAAAAGTTGTAAGAGGTTTTCTCTGTCTCTCTGTCGTTTATCTTTTTCAATTTATTACTATATTGGTTACAGCTGATTTTCAAAGCTCTGTTTCTTGCTGCTGTACATCCACTTGATTCACGTACAGAGAGACATCAATAAATTCTTTTTCAGATTCTTACCAGTCGTATATATTCTTTTCCGGTGACTTGAGTGTGCTGAGTGCAGTTCTTTTAGCTACCGTGTAGGCCTTGTTGATTATCAGTTTGGTATTTGGAATGGTATCTTTGCTAATTTCAACCTCCTGGATGATGCCTCACCCCTCCCCACCTTTCCCGTTTAGCAGCCTTATGCGTGTTTTCTACATATTTGACTATGTTTTTGTTTTGTAATTTATTTCATGTGTAGCCATTTTGGATTCCACCTTTAAGTGATATCTTACGATATGTGTCTTCTTCTTTTTGAATTCTGTCACTTAGAATGATCATACGTAACTCCTCCGGAGTTGTTACAGCTGGCCATATTTCATTGATTTCCAGGCTGAATAATATTCCACTCTACCTAAGTACCACATCTCTATCCATTTTTTCCCTCCAGAGACATTTAAGTTATATCCTAGTCGAGGATCTTTTAAACAGAGAGGGGGTAAACATTGGGGTGCCTGTGTCCTCTCGATTTTTGTTTTTCCCAAGATATACGCCCATGAGTGCAAGTGCCCTATGCTCTGTAGCTCATTGTTTAGATGCTTTAGTAAACACAATACACTTCTCCAGAATGGCCGTTGGCAATATACATTTCCACTATAAGTCTCACAGGGCTCCCTCTTCTCCTTGCCCTGTCCTGCATTTCTGTTGTTTACGCTTTATGAGGATGGCTCTTCTGACTGATGCGAAGTGATGTCTTTTGTAGTATTGACTTCCAGTGCCCACCTGTTTGGTTGGCTAAAAAGGTGTACGCTCTTTTCTTGAATATATACACAAAAAAAACGCATACACCCTTTTTGGCCAACTGCAATGTTGGCAATGTTCAGCTCCTTTTCTTGTGCTTAACGGCGAGTCCTTTCTACCTCCTCAAATCCCTTTCCTGCCATTCTCCCTTGCTTACAAGTCCTTTTCTCTGACTTTCCTCAAGACATTTTTCAGTGATGGATATTTTCAACTCTGCAGTTTTGTGAATTTTACTGCCCCTGAGTTCTATTGTTCAACTTGTGTTTATGGGAACTGGCCACAAAGCAGTGGGATTTCCTCAAGCCCTATACTGTTTCCATGGGCAACCCTAGCCTTTGGTCAATTCGTCTTCCTGATTGGAAATTAGAGTGACATGTGCCTGTCTGAACACGTAGGACTTGTCTCTCATTGTTCCTCATCCTTCCGCTTCATCCTCTGGACAAATTCCAAACTGTACGCAACAGGATGTTGACAGTGCTGACATCTCCAAGTGGGGAGACTGTTAGTAAAGACGCTGGAGGGGTGAACCCGAGCACCAGGAGATGAGGAGATGAGATGCCTTTTCCAAACTCTTCCCGATCAGACGGTATACCATCCTCTGGGTGTGACAGACATGTTTTAGCAGTAGGAAGAGTCCTATTCATGTAAGGAGAACACCAGGGCTTTTTCAAAATCAGTGTCTCCCCGAAACCCAAACTGGGGAATTTTTTAAGCTACGGCTACACATATGTTCATTAAGGGCCTTGGGAAGTAGGCAGAGTCCAAACTTTAGATGATTGAAGTCTTCAGGGTCAGAAGCACTCACCACCAGCTTCCCTTAGGTTACACTTTAACTGTCATTGATAGATGATGTCAATAAAAATATCTATTCTTTTTCAGATTATTTCCCCTTATAGGTTATTGCAAAATGTTGAGTGTAGTTCCCTGTGCTATACAGTAGTTCCTTGTTGATGATCTATTTTATACATAGCAGTGTGTATGTGTTAATCCCAAACTGTTAATTTATCCCTCCTCCCACCTTTCCCCTTTGGTAATAATAAATTATAAGATTTTATACTTCTCAGAAATGGGGGAGCTGAAAGAGAGGTATCATTTTCAATGGAAAAGCATTTAAAACAAGATTGAAGGTTTAACCAAGATTATTAGATGTACATCCTTGGAAAGAAATCACTTCATTTCTCTAATATTGAGCTGACAAATAAGACAAACCTTTTCACTGAACTTGCTTATAATAAAGTGATGGAAATATCCAATGGAAGTGTTAGAAACATCTTATTTTACCCGAGCCTTATACACTGTTCTATGTTAACTACACTTTGGCTCACACATCTGTTCATTGAGGTTACAATAGTCTCAATTTCTGTTACTGATCCTCCAGAGTGGACCCCAACAAGTGTCCCCCTGCCCAGTGTCATTGGGGCCAACAGATCGAGACTGAGTTTGGTTCACAAGCAAAGGAAACTTTATATTTTGATCAGAGAATGGAGAGGTGAGAGCATGTACTACCCCGTGGGCTGTGGGCTGGGCTGCTGTGTAGAGATCCTGTCAGAGTCAGTGGGAGGGAGGGGGCGGAGCTCTCGAGGGCCGGGTTGGCTGTAGCTCAGGCTCTATATCGCGGAGTCTGCACTGGGCCCCAGGAGCTGAGGTGTCGACCCAGCCATTCTGCACTAGGAAATCTGGTCTGAAGTGCCGGGTGTGGAACCTCTGCATGCGGGACCCTAGGAGCACGTGAAATTAGACAAAGCACAAAGGATAAAAAAGGTTAGACTTGACTTTATTGCCCAGATTCTATTTTTATCTCCCAGGGATTTTTAATGGGCTTTGCTGGGGACAAACCCCCCCTCTGCCTTTTGTCCCGTTCCTCATTCTTGGAGTGCTGAGGGTGCAGACCCTTCTTCTGTAACTGCTGAGTGCTGAGTTGGGAGCCCTCATACCCTGGGGCGAGGGTCAGAGCTTCTCCCCAGCAGCCTCCAGGTGACGTTGATTGTCCCCAGGCCCCCTGCCTCCCTGCTCGTCCACCTGAGCAGCAGCATTGGAAGTGTTATAGATTCTAATGACCTTTAAGGGTCCAGGAAAGAGATGTGCAGAGACGCTGTGGGGGCCGGTTTCACCCCGCCCCACATTTGTTCGGCCACCTTAGGCCGACCGTTTCTGCCAGCCTAGATGCTCTGACCAGTAGTCTGCGCTTTCTTCAATTAGGCCCCTGAATTAACGTACAAACAGCACCAGGTGTCAGAGCCCTGCCCGCTCAACTCCCAGACAGTCCAGGGTCAGTGGTGATCAAGGACCATGATGGCCACTGAGTCAACAGCCTTTTGAA
Source organism: Lagenorhynchus albirostris (assembly GCF_949774975.1). NCBI lineage: Eukaryota > Metazoa > Chordata > Mammalia > Artiodactyla > Delphinidae > Lagenorhynchus > Lagenorhynchus albirostris. The sequence continues at coordinate 129,167 of NW_026783580.1, read as the reverse complement.
GTAAACAAGAGTCCAGCCGGTCTTACTGGCCACCATCATCACGGTGTCTGTAGGCTTTTCTATGGTGACAGTGTGATATACGGTTCCCCCGCCAAGATTATTAGCTCCCCTCTGGGTGCAGTAAGTCCGGCAAGCAGTAGTCTACTCTTTTGGGACACACTCTTGTTGTTTTATGAGAGAAACTCCAGGTCAAGTGATGTTCACACGAGTCGTCATGGTGCCCTGTTGCCCCCGGTTATCTCTCTGGATGTTGGAGTTGGAGGGCCTCCTCACTCGAGGTCGGTGTGCCCACGGAGCGAACCCTGCAACTTCAGGGCATGGTTGGTGGTTAGGATCACCACGTGGGGTCCTTTTCCCTTAGGAGGGAGGTGGCCTTTTGGGCTGCTGATTTCCAGGGTTTTAGATACCGCCAGTATCTTGGCCAGATGTGGCAGTGAGCCAAGCCCCTTGGTGACCATAGTTTATCCTACCTGGATGGCATTCTTGCATTGTTCCATTTCAAGTGGTCCCAGGTTTTGCACTAATTCTCCAATGGCGATTCACCTTTCACCAGGAATGTAAAGGTCAAAGGGTTTAGCTAAATTAGGGAGTTCCAGGGCAAGGGTCTGAATTGACTGCTCTTTCCATTCTTGAAAGGCCACTTCTGGATTCTATTCAAAAGGATCATCATCTTTTCCTTTCAGTGTTTCATATAGAGGCCCAGCTAGTAGACTGTAGTTAGGGATCCAGAAGCAGCAAACCCTGGCCTCCCCAGGAACCCCTAAGCTGTCTTCTAGTTTTAGAAAGGGGTAAGGCTGAAAATGGTTTCTTCCCTTTCCTGGGATGGACTTCTCCAACCTTCTGTGAGAATGAAGCCCAGGCAGGTCACGGCAGTCTGTGATATTTGAGCTTTTTCTTGGACAACTTCTATCCTTTATTGGCTTGGTAGTTCAGAGGCCTCCTTAGTAGGGCTGGCGATCAGAATGTCGTCTGCATATTGAAGGAGGGTTTCCTTTTCCAGAGGTAGAACTTTTAGGTCTTTAGCTAAGCTTTCCCCAAAGATGGGGTGGGAATTTTTGCACCCTTGGGGCCAGACGGCCCGGAAGTATTGTTTTAGTTGTATGTTGAGTCCTGCCACTCACAAGCCAAAATTTCTTGTGACTCTGGGACTAATGGAATACAAAAGAAGGCATCATTGAAGACTAATACAGAATACCATGTCCTGGTGGTTGGTAGAATGACCAGCAGGGTGTAGGAATTAGGAGCAACTGGAGGTATATCCTCGGTGGCTTCACTGACTGTCCTGACATCCTTTACCAGGTCCCCAGCAGCCCATGGGGCTCTCGTGGTCAGACCAATCCCAGAATATGGAGCTCACCTGGGCAGGTACCCCACCCCCACCCCAGCCCACAGGGCTCTCGTGGTCAGGCCCCTCCCAGGATACAGAGCTACCCTTGCAGGTACCGTGGCAGGGCTGGGCACACAGGAACCGTGCACATAGCCCTCATTGCAGAGCACCCCCAGCTCACCTGTCGCTCAGAGCTGACACAGAGCACCTCAGAGCAGGACTTGAACTAACAAACAGCAGCTGCGACAGGTCTGTGACCCTGGGCATCACTCCGTGAGGCCTCCCTCCACCTGGTCTTCCAGAGACTTCCACTGCACCCGGGGCACCAGGCCTCTGTCTCCAACCACCACCCACCCCTCCTCTCCCTGACTCCTGGGTTCCTCTCATTAGGAGAGGGTTTTCTTGAAGTTGTCTCCCACTCATGGGCCAGATAAAATGATTAGAAAACAAGCCAAAGCTGCAGCCCCTTGTCTATCCTGACTCTCAGGAGCCCACACCTGTTCCTTGGACCTGGCCGGTTCAGCAAGTTCCATTTTCTGCAACTGTGAGCCCCTGAGGGGTGATGATTGGCTGACCTGGGCAGCCTTACCGTGCCGGCCAGCCCTCCCCAGGTGTGCCTGGGTTGAGATCACTATAAATACCACTCCAGGCAGCAAGAGCCCCTGCAGCTGTGCCTGACGCCATTTTCTCTGCCCTGTCAGCAGTCTCGGGGCTGGGCTGGTGGGAGGGAGTGAGAGGCCACGGCTTTGTGGGTGGCCCAGTGTGAGTGGGGCTCTGCTGGACTTTCTGCAGCAGTTGCCAGGCTGCCACCTGCTAAAGAAGAAGATGTGTCACCCATACCTGCTGCTGGAATTTCTCCCTGGGCAGAGGTGAGGAAGGAAACAAGCAGTGGGGGCAGGGACAGGACGGGTATCTCAGGCAGGGAAATGGAAATCTTCCAGAAGAGCACCCAGGGCCAGGACCATCCTGGCTGGCCTGCAGGCACCAAGTCGGCCGGCATGCTGTCACTCGTGTGGCTCTATGGCCCTCCCTCTAGGCTTTCAAGTCCTTGTATATATTCAGGTGTTTTACCTGGGATGGGTGGGAATAGTTCAGCAGCAACTGGCCTGGGGCTCAGCTCACGTTTACTCACAGATGCCTCGGCACGGTGCCCCAGCTTTGCAATGAGGACGCTTGTTGCGTGGGGGCTGCTGGCTGAATGGGAGACGATTCCCCACCACTGACCAACTTCAGAATTGTTTACAACTGGAGCAAGTGCCCTGATACGGTTTTCCTCTGTGGAACTGGTGGGTTCTGTCTGTGTTTTCTTTCTCTTTTTCGTTTTGGGTTCAAGGTAGATTTTATTCCTCTTTTTTGTATTTACAGATATAAGCATGGAAATAATTTATTCATATAAATACATGTATGTGAAGGGAATAATTGTTTTTTCTATTTTTAAATTTTCTTTTTAATTTTGAATTTTATTTTATATTTTTATACAGCAGGTTCTTATTGGTTATCTATTTTATACATATAAATGTATACATGCCAATCCCAGTCTCTCAACTCCTCCCACCACCCCCCCAACAGCTTTCCCCCCTTGTTGTCCATACGTTTGTTGTCTACATCTGTTGCTCTATTTATGCCTTGCAAAATGGTTAATCTGTACAGGTTTTCTAGGTTCCACATATATGCATGAATATACAAGATTTGTTTTTCTCTTTCTGACTTACTTCACTCTGTATGACAGTCTCTAGATGCATCGACGTCTCTACAAATGACCCAATTTCATTCCTTTTCGTGGCTTAGTAATATTCCATTTTATATATGTACCACGGCTTTATGCATTCGTCTGTCTGTGGGCATTTAGGTTGCTTCCATTACCTCGATATTGTAAATAGTGATGCAATGAACACTGCGGTGAATGTCTCTTTTTGATTTATGGTTTTGTCTGGGTATATGTCCAGTACTGGGATTGCTGTATCATATGGTAATTCTATTGTTAGTTTCTTAAGAAATTCCATATTGTTCTCCATAGTGACTGTATCAATTTATATTCCCAACAATAGTGGAAGAGGGTTCCTTTTCTCCACACCCTTTCCAGCATTTTTTGCTTGTAGATTTTCTATGATGCCTATTCTACCAGGTGTGAGGTGATACCTCATTGTTGAATCCATTTCGTTGAGCAAGGGGTAGGTCTTGTCTATTCCATATTTGGCTTATGGAACGGCATCTGTGCTAATTTCAAACTCTGGTTTAATGCAGCACCCCAACTCACCTTCCCCCTTAAGCAAGAATAAGTTAGTTTTCTAAACTTGAGACCCTGTTCTGTTTTGTAATTCAGTTCCTGTGTAGCCAAGTTCACATTCCGTGTATTAGTGATACCTTATGATGTTTCTTTTTCTGTGTGACTTATTTCAGTTAGAATCATCGTGCCTCAATCCACTCATTATGCTGCTACGGACCTGATGACATAGATTTCATTGCTGAGTGATATTGCATTGTACGTAAGTACCACAACTTCTTTATCCATTTTTCACTTTCTGCGATATTGAACTTGTACCGTAAACCAGGTTCTTGTAAACAGAGCCGTCCCAACCTTTGGGGTGGCTGTGTCTTTTTGATTTTAATTTCCCTAAGCTATAGGACCATAAGTGGAAGTGCCCTAGGCTCTGTTGCTTTGCTTTTTAGATGTTTCAGGAAACACCATACACTTCTCCCGAGTGGCTGTTGGCAATTGACATCCCGCCCATCAGCATAACAAGGCTCCCAGTTCTCCATGGCCTGTCCTGCCTTTCTGGATTTTACACTTTTTTCAGATGGCCCTTTTGACCGGGGGGAAGTGAGACTTCATTGTAGTGCAGATTTCCTTTGCAAGCTTGCTTGGTTGGCCAAAAAGGGCGTATGCGTTTTTTCCTGAATATATTCAGGAAAAAACGCATACGCCCTTTTTGGCCAAGTGCATCATTGTGGACGTTCTGCCTCTTTTCCTATGCTTTAAATGCAATTCCAGTCTACCTCCTGAAATCGGTTTCCTGCAATTCTGCCCCGCTTTCAAGTCCTCTTGGCAGCCTTACTTCAGTATATTTTTGGACGATAGCTGTCATTTATAACTCTGCAGGTTTGTGAATTACAGTGCCCCTGAGCTCCTTTCTTCAACTCGCTTTCTCGTGAGCTGGCTGCAACACCGCAGGATGGCTTCAGGCCCTAATCTGGTTCCGGCACGGCACGCTGAGCCTTTGGTTAATTCCTCTTCCTGGTGGGAAATGAGAGTTAAATTTGCCCGTCCAGACACCTCCAGCTGGTCTCTCAATGGTTCTCCCTATTACTGTTCATCTTCCACAGAAATTGCAAACTGGGCCAAACAGGAGGTTAAAGGCACTGACTCTCCAAGTCGGGAGAGTGTTAGTAAAGCGTCTGGCATGTTGCACCCGAGTACCAGGGAACGAAAAGTGAGACACATTTGAACATGTTTCTCGATCACATGGTGGATCATACTCTGGGTTCCACATGCATGTTTTAGCTGAAGGAAGTGTCCCTTAAACCTGGAGAGTTGAGTTTAAGTTGTCCCTTAAACCTGGGTACCATGCAATATGACTTCAAAGGTCTTCATTTGCTCACCGAACCTCACCAATATTATGAGCCCCAAGTGTCCAGCCTTATGTGTCACCCAGCTCTGGGTGTAGATGTGGTAAATGCAGGTTGCATCAGAAGCCTTGAATGAATTACTTAAGTATTTCTCTCTATTTCACTGTCATTGTGTTTTGTTTAAGAAATTTATTTTTATTATGGGATTTACCTGATTTTCACTGCTTTAATGCCGCTGTACACACTCTTGATTCTCTTACAGAGATATATAAATCCATAGGTTTTATGATTCTTACTAGTCAGGTATATTCCTAGGCGTTGAATATGGGGTGTTGAGTCCATTTCGTTGAGCAAGGAGTAGCTCTTGTCTATTCCATATTTGGCTTAAGGAACTTTATCTGTGCTCATTTCAATCTCTGGTTTTATGCAGCACCCCAACTCACCTTTCCCCTTAAGCAAGCATAAGTTGGTTTTCTAAATTTGAGACCCTGTTCTGTTTTGGAATTCAGTTCCTGTGTAGCCAAGTTTACATTCCGTGTATTAGTGATACCTTATGATGTTTCTTTTTCTGTGTGACTTATTTCAGTTAGATTCATCGTACTTAGTCCACTCATTATGCTGCTACGGGCCTGATGACATAGATTTCATTGCTGAGTGATATTGCATTGTACATAAGTACCACAACTTCTTTATCCATTTTTCACTTTCTGTGATATTGAACTTGTACCGTATATGAGGTTCTTGTAAACAGAGCCATCCCAAACTTTGGGGTGGCTGTGTCTTTTTGATTTTAATTGCCCTAAACTATAGTACCATAAGTGGAAGTGCCCTAGGCTCTGTTGCTTTGTTTTTTAGATGTTTCAGGAAACACCAAACACTTCTCCAGAGTGGCTGTTGGCAATTTACATCCCGCCCATCAGCATAACAAGGCTCCCAGTTCTCCATGGCCTGTCATGCCTTTATGGATTTTACACTTTTTTCAGATGGCCCTTTTGACCAGGGGGAATTGAGACTTCATTGTAGTGCAGATTTCCTTTGCAAGCTTGCTTGGTTGGCCAAAAAGGGCGTATGCGTTTTTTCCTGAATATATTCAGGAAAAAACGCATACGCCCTTTTTGGGCAAGTCAGGTTTTTGAATTGCAGTGGCCCTTAGCTCCATTTTTCAGCTCTTAGTTTTGTGATCTTGCCCCATAACCACAGGATTCCTTGAAGCCCTATTCTTCTTCTGGGGCACCTTGCTGTGCCTTTGGTTCATTCTTCTTACTGATGTGAAATTAGAGTGACATGTGCCCATTGAAACCGCTACAGCTAGTTTCTCACTGGTTCCCCCTATTCCCATTCATCCTCCGCACTAACTGAAGACTGTGCGATACCAGAACTTAAAGGCATTGACTCTCCATGTGGGGATGTTGTTAGTAAAGCGGCTGGAATGTCGATCCGGAGCCCCAGGAGAGGAAAAATGTGGTGCGTTTTAGAAACCTTTCCCGATCATATGGTATACCAGTCGCTGGGTTTCCCAAGCATGGTTTAGCTGTAGGAAGATTCCCTTCAACCTGGAGTGTTGGGACCCTTGGAATGAGTAGCATGAAGTATTGCATTAAACTTTCGGCAGTTGCTCACCGAAGCTCACCAATCCTCTCAGCCCCAAGTGTCCAGCCTTATGTCTTATCCAGCTGTGGGTTTATATGTGGTCAATCCAGGTTGCGTCACAGCCCCTGAGCGAATTCTGTAAGAATTTTTCTCTCTTTCATTGTTTCTGCGTTTTGTTTTTAAAATTTATTTCTATAATGGGGTTTAGCTCATTTTCACTGCTGTGTTTGTGCCGCTCTGCACACACTTGATTCCCTTATGGAGATATATCAATACATGGGTTTTAAGATTCTTATTACTCAGATATATTTCTCTGCGGTGTATAGGGTGTGTTGAGGCCAGTTCATTGAGCAAGGTGTAGATCTTGTCTAATACCTATTTGGTTTCTTGAACGGTATCTGTGCTAATTTCAAACTCTGGTTTTATGCATCACCCCACCTCTCCTTTCCCCTTAAGCTGACATAAGTGTGTTTTCTAAATGTGAGACACTGTTCTGTTCTGTAATTCATTTCTTGTGCAGCCATATTTACCCTCCCTCTATAAGTGATATCTTATGATATGTTTCTTTTTCTGTTTGACTTATTTCAAGTAGTATTATCGGACCTAAATCCACTCTTTATCCTTCTACTAGCCTTATTACATTGATTTCATGGTGAAGAGATATTCCATTGTACATAAGTACCACATCTTCTTTATCCATTGTTCTCTTTCCTGGGATATTTAAGGTGTACTGAAGTTGAGGTTCTTGTAAACAGAGTAGCCCTAAACTGTGGTGTGCTTGTGTCTTGTTGATTTTTAGACTTCCCTAGATATACTCCCATGATTGGAAGTGTCCTATGCTCTGTAGCTCTGTTTTTAGATGATTTAGGAACCACCATACACTTCTCCAGAGTGGCTCTCGGCAGTTCACACACTGCCCATCAGCGTATAAAGGCTCCCTGTTCTCCATGGCCTGTCCTGCATTTCTGGTTTTTACAATTTTTTAGGATGGCCCTTTTGACCGGTGGGAAATGAGACTTCTTTGTTGTGCACATTTGCATTGCTTGCTTGCTTCGTTGCCCATAAAGTGCGTATGCGTTTTTTCCTGGATATAATCAGGAAAAATCGCATACGCCCTTTTGGGCCAACTGCATCATTGTCGAAATTCTGCCGCTTTTCATGCGCGTTAAAGACGAGTCCAATCTATCTCTTGAAATCTGTTTCTTGCAATTCTGTCTTGCATTCAGATCCTCTTCTTTGCCTTACCTCAACATATTTTTGGACGTTAGTTTTCATTTATAACTCTGCAGGTTTGTGAATTGCAGTGACCCTGAGCTCCATGTTTTAAGTTGCTCTTTTGTGAGCTGGCCTCAAACGCGCAGGATTGCTTCAGGCCCTATTTTGGCTCCGGCGAGGCAGGCTGAGCCTTTTTTTAATTCTTATTCTTAATGGGAAATTAGAGTGATATGTGCCCGTCCAAACCCCTACAACTCTTCTCTCATTGGTTCCCCCTCTTCCCGTTCATCCTCCTCACAATTTGCAAAATGTGTGAAACAGAAGTTTAAATGTGCTGATTCTCCAAGTGGGGAGCTTCTAAGTAACGTGGCTGGAATGGTGAACAGGAGCACCAGGAGAGGATAAATGAGGTGCATTTTAGACACATCTCCCGATCACATGGTGTACAGTCCTCTGGGTTTTCCATGCATGTTTTAGCTGTAGGAAGATCCCTTGAACCTGCAGATTTGGGACCCATTGAATGGGTACCAGGTAGTATTACTTTAAAGGGTGTGCATTTCCTCACCCAACCTCACATTTCTCTTAGCGCAAACAGTTTCCAGCCTTATGTCTCATCCTGCTGTGGGTCTAGATGTGTTCAATCCATGTTGCATCACCGTCCCTGAGGAAAAGTTGTAAGAGGTTTTCTCTGTCTCTCTGTCGTTTATCTTTTTCAATTTATTACTATATTGGTTACAGCTGATTTTCAAAGCTCTGTTTCTTGCTGCTGTACATCCACTTGATTCACGTACAGAGAGACATCAATAAATTCTTTTTCAGATTCTTACCAGTCGTATATATTCTTTTCCGGTGACTTGAGTGTGCTGAGTGCAGTTCTTTTAGCTACCGTGTAGGCCTTGTTGATTATCAGTTTGGTATTTGGAATGGTATCTTTGCTAATTTCAACCTCCTGGATGATGCCTCACCCCTCCCCACCTTTCCCGTTTAGCAGCCTTATGCGTGTTTTCTACATATTTGACTATGTTTTTGTTTTGTAATTTATTTCATGTGTAGCCATTTTGGATTCCACCTTTAAGTGATATCTTACGATATGTGTCTTCTTCTTTTTGAATTCTGTCACTTAGAATGATCATACGTAACTCCTCCGGAGTTGTTACAGCTGGCCATATTTCATTGATTTCCAGGCTGAATAATATTCCACTCTACCTAAGTACCACATCTCTATCCATTTTTTCCCTCCAGAGACATTTAAGTTATATCCTAGTCGAGGATCTTTTAAACAGAGAGGGGGTAAACATTGGGGTGCCTGTGTCCTCTCGATTTTTGTTTTTCCCAAGATATACGCCCATGAGTGCAAGTGCCCTATGCTCTGTAGCTCATTGTTTAGATGCTTTAGTAAACACAATACACTTCTCCAGAATGGCCGTTGGCAATATACATTTCCACTATAAGTCTCACAGGGCTCCCTCTTCTCCTTGCCCTGTCCTGCATTTCTGTTGTTTACGCTTTATGAGGATGGCTCTTCTGACTGATGCGAAGTGATGTCTTTTGTAGTATTGACTTCCAGTGCCCACCTGTTTGGTTGGCTAAAAAGGTGTACGCTCTTTTCTTGAATATATACACAAAAAAAACGCATACACCCTTTTTGGCCAACTGCAATGTTGGCAATGTTCAGCTCCTTTTCTTGTGCTTAACGGCGAGTCCTTTCTACCTCCTCAAATCCCTTTCCTGCCATTCTCCCTTGCTTACAAGTCCTTTTCTCTGACTTTCCTCAAGACATTTTTCAGTGATGGATATTTTCAACTCTGCAGTTTTGTGAATTTTACTGCCCCTGAGTTCTATTGTTCAACTTGTGTTTATGGGAACTGGCCACAAAGCAGCGGGATTTCCTCAAGCCCTATACTGTTTCCATGGGCAACCCTAGCCTTTGGTCAATTCGTCTTCCTGATTGGAAATTAGAGTGACATGTGCCTGTCTGAACACGTAGGACTTGTCTCTCATTGTTCCTCATCCTTCCGCTTCATCCTCTGGACAAATTCCAAACTGTACGCAACAGGATGTTGACAGTGCTGACATCTCCAAGTGGGGAGACTGTTAGTAAAGACGCTGGAGGGGTGAACCCGAGCACCAGGAGATGAGGAGATGAGATGCCTTTTCCAAACTCTTCCCGATCAGACGGTATACCATCCTCTGGGTGTGACAGACATGTTTTAGCAGTAGGAAGAGTCCTATTCATGTAAGGAGAACACCAGGGCTTTTTCAAAATCAGTGTCTCCCCGAAACCCAAACTGGGGAATTTTTTAAGCTACGGCTACACATATGTTCATTAAGGGCCTTGGGAAGTAGGCAGAGTCCAAACTTTAGATGATTGAAGTCTTCAGGGTCAGAAGCACTCACCACCAGCTTCCCTTAGGTTACACTTTAATTGTCATTGATAGATGATGTCAATAAAAATATCTATTCTTTTTCAGATTATTTCCCCTTATAGGTTATTGCAAAATGTTGAGTGTAGTTCCCTGTGCTATACAGTAGTTCCTTGTTGATGATCTATTTTATACATAGCAGTGTGTATGTGTTAATCCCAAACTGTTAATTTATCCCTCCTCCCACCTTTCCCCTTTGGTAATAATAAATTATAAGATTTTATACTTCTCAGAAATGGGGGAGCTGAAAGAGAGGTATCATTTTCAATGGAAAAGCATTTAAAACAAGATTGAAGGTTTAACCAAGATTATTAGATGTACATCCTTGGAAAGAAATCACTTCATTTCTCTAATATTGAGCTGACAAATAAGACAAACCTTTTCACTGAACTTGCTTATAATAAAGTGATGGAAATATCCAATGGAAGTGTTAGAAACATCTTATTTTACCCGAGCCTTATACACTGTTCTATGTTAACTACACTTTGGCTCACACATCTGTTCATTGAGGTTACAATAGTCTCAATTTCTGTTACTGATCCTCCAGAGTGGACCCCAACAAGTGTCCCCCTGCCCAGTGTCATTGGGGCCAACAGATCGAGACTGAGTTTGGTTCACAAGCAAAGGAAACTTTATATTTTGATCAGAGAATGGAGAGGTGAGAGCATGTACTACCCCGTGGGCTGTGGGCTGGGCTGCTGTGTAGAGATCCTGTCAGAGTCAGTGGGAGGGAGGGGGCGGAGCTCTCGAGGGCCGGGTTGGCTGTAGCTCAGGCTCTATATCGCGGAGTCTGCACTGGGCCCCAGGAGCTGAGGTGTCGACCCAGCCATTCTGCACTAGGAAATCTGGTCTGAAGTGCCGGGTGTGGAACCTCTGCATGCGGGACCCTAGGAGCACGTGAAATTAGACAAAGCACAAAGGATAAAAAAGGTTAGACTTGACTTTATTGCCCAGATTCTATTTTTATCTCCCAGGGATTTTTAATGGGCTTTGCTGGGGACAAACCCCCCCTCTGCCTTTTGTCCCGTTCCTCATTCTTGGAGTGCTGAGGGTGCAGACCCTTCTTCTGTAACTGCTGAGTGCTGAGTTGGGAGCCCTCATACCCTGGGGCGAGGGTCAGAGCTTCTCCCCAGCAGCCTCCAGGTGACGTTGATTGTCCCCAGGCCCCCTGCCTCCCTGCTCGTCCACCTGAGCAGCAGCATTGGAAGTGTTATAGATTCTAATGACCTTTAAGGGTCCAGGAAAGAGATGTGCAGAGACGCTGTGGGGGCCGGTTTCACCCCGCCCCACATTTGTTCGGCCACCTTAGGCCGACCGTTTCTGCCAGCCTAGATGCTCTGACCAGTAGTCTGCGCTTTCTTCAATTAGGCCCCTGAATTAACGTACAAACAGCACCAGGTGTCAGAGCCCTGCCCGCTCAACTCCCAGACAGTCCAGGGTCAGTGGTGATCAAGGACCATGATGGCCACTGAGTCAACAGCCTTTTGAAGTAAACAAGAGTCCAGCCGGTCTTACTGGCCACCATCATCACGGTGTCTGTAGGCTTTTCTATGGTGACAGTGTGATATACGGTTCCCCCGCCAAGATTATTAGCTCCCCTCTGGGTGCAGTAAGTCCGGCAAGCAGTAGTCTACTCTTTTGGGACACACTCTTGTTGTTTTATGAGAGAAACTCCAGGTCAAGTGATGTTCACACGAGTCGTCATGGTGCCCTGTTGCCCCCGGTTATCTCTCTGGATGTTGGAGTTGGAGGGCCTCCTCACTCGAGGTCGGTGTGCCCACGGAGCGAACCCTGCAACTTCAGGGCATGGTTGGTGGTTAGGATCACCACGTGGGGTCCTTTTCCCTTAGGAGGGAGGTGGCCTTTTGGGCTGCTGATTTCCAGGGTTTTAGATACCGCCAGTATCTTGGCCAGATGTGGCAGTGAGCCAAGCCCCTTGGTGACCATAGTTTATCCTACCTGGATGGCATTCTTGCATTGTTCCATTTCAAGTGGTCCCAGGTTTTGCACTAATTCTCCAATGGCGATTCACCTTTCACCGGGAATGTAAAGGTCAAAGGGTTTAGCTAAATTAGGGAGTTCCAGGGCAAGGGTCTGAATTGACTGCTCTTTCCATTCTTGAAAGGCCACTTCTGGATTCTATTCAAAAGGATCATCATCTTTTCCTTTCAGTGTTTCATATAGAGGCCCAGCTAGTAGACTGTAGTTAGGGATCCAGAAGCAGCAAACCCTGGCCTCCCCAGGAACCCCTAAGCTGTCTTCTAGTTTTAGAAAGGGGTAAGGCTGAAAATGGTTTCTTCCCTTTCCTGGGATGGACTTCTCCAACCTTCTGTGAGAATGAAGCCCAGGCAGGTCATGGCAGTCTGTGATATTTGAGCTTTTTCTTGGACAACTTCTATCCTTTATTGGCTTGGTAGTTCAGAGGCCTCCTTAGTAGGGCTGGCGATCAGAATGTCGTCTGCATATTGAAGGAGGGTTTCCTTTTCCAGAGGTAGAACTTTTAGGTCTTTAGCTAAGCTTTCCCCAAAGATGGGGTGGGAATTTTTGCACCCTTGGGGCCAGACGGCCCGGAAGTATTGTTTTAGTTGTATGTTGAGTCCTGCCACTCACAAGCCAAAATTTCTTGTGACTCTGGGACTAATGGAATACAAAAGAAGGCATCATTGAAGACTAATACAGAATACCATGTCCTGGTGGTTGGTAGAATGACCAGCAGGGTGTAGGAATTAGGAGCAACTGGAGGTATATCCTCGGTGGCTTCACTGACTGTCCTGACATCCTTTACCAGGTCCCCAGCAGCCCATGGGGCTCTCGTGGTCAGACCAATCCCAGAATATGGAGCTCACCTGGGCAGGTACCCCACCCCCACCCCAGCCCACAGGGCTCTCGTGGTCAGGCCCCTCCCAGGATACAGAGCTACCCTTGCAGGTACCGTGGCAGGGCTGGGCACACAGGAACCGTGCACATAGCCCTCATTGCAGAGCACCCCCAGCTCACCTGTCGCTCAGAGCTGACACAGAGCACCTCAGAGCAGGACTTGAACTAACAAACAGCAGCTGCGACAGGTCTGTGACCCTGGGCATCACTCCGTGAGGCCTCCCTCCACCTGGTCTTCCAGAGACTTCCACTGCACCCGGGGCACCAGGCCTCTGTCTCCAACCACCACCCACCCCTCCTCTCCCTGACTCCTGGGTTCCTCTCATTAGGAGAGGGTTTTCTTGAAGTTGTCTCCCACTCATGGGCCAGATAAAATGATTAGAAAACAAGCCAAAGCTGCAGCCCCTTGTCTATCCTGACTCTCAGGAGCCCACACCTGTTCCTTGGACCTGGCCGGTTCAGCAAGTTCCATTTTCTGCAACTGTGAGCCCCTGAGGGGTGATGATTGGCTGACCTGGGCAGCCTTACCGTGCCGGCCAGCCCTCCCCAGGTGTGCCTGGGTTGAGATCACTATAAATACCACTCCAGGCAGCAAGAGCCCCTGCAGCTGTGCCTGACGCCATTTTCTCTGCCCTGTCAGCAGTCTCGGGGCTGGGCTGGTGGGAGGGAGTGAGAGGCCACGGCTTTGTGGGTGGCCCAGTGTGAGTGGGGCTCTGCTGGACTTTCTGCAGCAGTTGCCAGGCTGCCACCTGCTAAAGAAGAAGATGTGTCACCCATACCTGCTGCTGGAATTTCTCCCTGGGCAGAGGTGAGGAAGGAAAAAAGCAGTGGGGGCAGGGACAGGACGGGTATCTCAGGCAGGGAAATGGAAATCTTCCAGAAGAGCACCCAGGGCCAGGACCATCCTGGCTGGCCTGCAGGCACCAAGTCGGCCGGCATGCTGTCACTCGTGTGGCTCTATGGCCCTCCCTCTAGGCTTTCAAGTCCTTGTATATATTCAGGTGTTTTACCTGGGATGGGTGGGAATAGTTCAGCAGCAACTGGCCTGGGGCTCAGCTCACGTTTACTCACAGATGCCTCGGCACGGTGCCCCAGCTTTGCAATGAGGACGCTTGTTGCGTGGGGGCTGCTGGCTGAATGGGAGACGATTCCCCACCACTGACCAACTTCAGAATTGTTTACAACTGGAGCAAGTGCCCTGATACGGTTTTCCTCTGTGGAACTGGTGGGTTCTGTGTTTTCTTTCTCTTTTTCGTTTTGGGTTCAAGGTAGATTTTATTCCTCTTTTTTGTATTTACAGATATAAGCATGGAAATAATTTATTCATATAAATACATGTATGTGAAGGGAATAATTGTTTTTTCTATTTTTAAATTTTATTTCTTTTTAATTTTGAATTTTATTTTATATTTTTATACAGCAGGTTCTTATTGGTTATCTATTTTATACATATAAATGTATACATGCCAATCCCAGTCTCTCAACTCCTCCCACCACCCCCCCAACAGCTTTCCCCCCTTGTTGTCCATACGTTTGTTGTCTACATCTGTTGCTCTATTTATGCCTTGCAAAATGGTTAATCTGTACAGGTTTTCTAGGTTCCACATATATGCATGAATATACAAGATTTGTTTTTCTCTTTCTGACTTACTTCACTCTGTATGACAGTCTCTAGATGCATCGACGTCTCTACAAATGACCCAATTTCATTCCTTTTCGTGGCTTAGTAATATTCCATTTTATATATGTACCACGGCTTTATGCATTCGTCTGTCTGTGGGCATTTAGGTTGCTTCCATTACCTCGATATTGTAAATAGTGATGCAATGAACACTGCGGTGAATGTCTCTTTTTGATTTATGGTTTTGTCTGGGTATATGTCCAGTACTGGGATTGCTGTATCATATGGTAATTCTATTGTTAGTTTCTTAAGAAATTCCATATTGTTCTCCATAGTGACTGTATCAATTTATATTCCCAACAATAGTGGAAGAGGGTTCCTTTTCTCCACACCCTTTCCAGCATTTTTTGCTTGTAGATTTTCTATGATGCCTATTCTACCAGGTGTGAGGTGATACCTCATTGTTGAATCCATTTCGTTGAGCAAGGGGTAGGTCTTGTCTATTCCATATTTGGCTTATGGAACGGCATCTGTGCTAATTTCAAACTCTGGTTTAATGCAGCACCCCAACTCACCTTCCCCCTTAAGCAAGAATAAGTTAGTTTTCTAAACTTGAGACCCTGTTCTGTTTTGTAATTCAGTTCCTGTGTAGCCAAGTTCACATTCCGTGTATTAGTGATACCTTATGATGTTTCTTTTTCTGTGTGACTTATTTCAGTTAGAATCATCGTGCCTCAATCCACTCATTATGCTGCTACGGGCCTGATGACATAGATTTCATTGCTGAGTGATATTGCATTGTACGTAAGTACCACAACTTCTTTATCCATTTTTCACTTTCTGCGATATTGAACTTGTACCGTAAACCAGGTTCTTGTAAACAGAGCCGTCCCAACCTTTGGGGTGGCTGTGTCTTTTTGATTTTAATTTCCCTAAGCTATAGGACCATAAGTGGAAGTGCCCTAGGCTCTGTTGCTTTGCTTTTTAGATGTTTCAGGAAACACCATACACTTCTCCCGAGTGGCTGTTGGCAATTGACATCCCGCCCATCAGCATAACAAGGCTCCCAGTTCTCCATGGCCTGTCCTGCCTTTCTGGATTTTACACTTTTTTCAGATGGCCCTTTTGACCGGGGGGAAGTGAGACTTCATTGTAGTGCAGATTTCCTTTGCAAGCTTGCTTGGTTGGCCAAAAAGGGCGTATGCGTTTTTTCCTGAATATATTCAGGAAAAAACGCATACGCCCTTTTTGGCCAAGTGCATCATTGTGGACGTTCTGCCTCTTTTCCTATGCTTTAAATGCAATTCCAGTCTACCTCCTGAAATCGGTTTCCTGCAATTCTGCCCCGCTTTCAAGTCCTCTTGGCAGCCTTACTTCAGTATATTTTTGGACGATAGCTGTCATTTATAACTCTGCAGGTTTGTGAATTACAGTGCCCCTGAGCTCCTTTCTTCAACTCGCTTTCTCGTGAGCTGGCCGCAACAGTGCACGATTGCTTCAGGCCCTAATCTGGTTCCGGCACGGCACGCTGAGCCTTTGGTTAATTCCTCTTCCTGGTGGGAAATGAGAGTTAAATTTGCCCGTCCAGACACCTCCAGCTGGTCTCTCAATGGTTCTCCCTATTACTGTTCATCTTCCACAGAAATTGCAAACTGGGCCAAACAGGAGGTTAAAGGCACTGACTCTCCAAGTCGGGAGAGTGTTAGTAAAGCGTCTGGAATGTTGCACCCGAGTACCAGGGAACGAAAAGTGAGACACATTTGAACATGTTTCTCGATCACATGGTGGATCATACTCTGGGTTCCACATGCATGTTTTAGCTGAAGGAAGTGTCCCTTAAACCTGGAGAGTTGAGTTTAAGTTGTCCCTTAAACCTGGGTACCATGCAATATGACTTCAAAGGTCTTCATTTGCTCACCGAACCTCACCAATATTATGAGCCCCAAGTGTCCAGCCTTATGTGTCACCCAGCTCTGGGTGTAGATGTGGTAAATGCAGGTTGCATCAGAAGCCTTGAATGAATTACTTAAGTATTTCTCTCTATTTCACTGTCATTGTGTTTTGTTTAAGAAATTTATTTTTATTATGGGATTTACCTGATTTTCACTGCTTTAATGCCGCTGTACACACTCTGGATTCTCTTACAGAGATATATAAATCCATAGGTTTTATGATTCTTACTAGTCAGGTATATTCCTAGGCGTTGAATATGGGGTGTTGAGTCCATTTCGTTGAGCAAGGAGTAGCTCTTGTCTATTCCATATTTGGCTTAAGGAACTTTATCTGTGCTCATTTCAATCTCTGGTTTTATGCAGCACCCCAACTCACCTTTCCCCTTAAGCAAGCATAAGTTGGTTTTCTAAATTTGAGACCCTGTTCTGTTTTGGAATTCAGTTCCTGTGTAGCCAAGTTTACATTCCGTGTATTAGTGATACCTTATGATGTTTCTTTTTCTGTGTGACTTATTTCAGTTAGATTCATCGTACTTAGTCCACTCATTATGCTGCTACGGGCCTGATGACATAGATTTCATTGCTGAGTGATATTGCATTGTACATAAGTACCACAACTTCTTTATCCATTTTTCACTTTCTGTGATATTGAACTTGTACCGTATATGAGGTTCTTGTAAACAGAGCCATCCCAAACTTTGGGGTGGCTGTGTCTTTTTGATTTTAATTGCCCTAAACTATAGTACCATAAGTGGAAGTGCCCTAGGCTCTGTTGCTTTGTTTTTTAGATGTTTCAGGAAACACCAAACACTTCTCCAGAGTGGCTGTTGGCAATTTACATCCCGCCCATCAGCATAACAAGGCTCCCAGTTCTCCATGGCCTGTCATGCCTTTATGGATTTTACACTTTTTTCAGATGGCCCTTTTGACCAGGGGGAATTGAGACTTCATTGTAGTGCAGATTTCCTTTGCAAGCTTGCTTGGTTGGCCAAAAAGGGCGTATGCGTTTTTTCCTGAATATATTCAGGAAAAAACGCATACGCCCTTTTTGGGCAAGTCAGGTTTTTGAATTGCAGTGGCCCTTAGCTCCATTTTTCAGCTCTTAGTTTTGTGATCTTGCCCCATAACCACAGGATTCCTTGAAGCCCTATTCTTCTTCTGGGGCACCTTGCTGTGCCTTTGGTTCATTCTTCTTACTGATGTGAAATTAGAGTGACATGTGCCCATTGAAACCGCTACAGCTAGTTTCTCACTGGTTCCCCCTATTCCCATTCATCCTCCGCACTAACTGAAGACTGTGCGATACCAGAACTTAAAGGCATTGACTCTCCATGTGGGGATGTTGTTAGTAAAGCGGCTGGAATGTCGATCCGGAGCCCCAGGAGAGGAAAAATGTGGTGCGTTTTAGAAACCTTTCCCGATCATATGGTATACCAGTCGCTGGGTTTCCCAAGCATGGTTTAGCTGTAGGAAGATTCCCTTCAACCTGGAGTGTTGGGACCCTTGGAATGAGTAGCATGAAGTATTGCATTAAACTTTCGGCAGTTGCTCACCGAAGCTCACCAATCCTCTCAGCCCCAAGTGTCCAGCCTTATGTCTTATCCAGCTGTGGGTTTATATGTGGTCAATCCAGGTTGCGTCACAGCCCCTGAGCGAATTCTGTAAGAATTTTTCTCTCTTTCATTGTTTCTGCGTTTTGTTTTTAAAATTTATTTCTATAATGGGGTTTAGCTCATTTTCACTGCTGTGTTTGTGCCGCTCTGCACACACTTGATTCCCTTATGGAGATATATCAATACATGGGTTTTAAGATTCTTATTACTCAGATATATTTCTCTGCGGTGTATAGGGTGTGTTGAGGCCAGTTCATTGAGCAAGGTGTAGATCTTGTCTAATACCTATTTGGTTTCTTGAACGGTATCTGTGCTAATTTCAAACTCTGGTTTTATGCATCACCCCACCTCTCCTTTCCCCTTAAGCTGACATAAGTGTGTTTTCTAAATGTGAGACACTGTTCTGTTCTGTAATTCATTTCTTGTGCAGCCATATTTACCCTCCCTCTATAAGTGATATCTTATGATATGTTTCTTTTTCTGTTTGACTTATTTCAAGTAGTATTATCGGACCTAAATCCACTCTTTATCCTTCTACTAGCCTTATTACATTGATTTCATGGTGAAGAGATATTCCATTGTACATAAGTACCACATCTTCTTTATCCATTGTTCTCTTTCCTGGGATATTTAAGGTGTACTGAAGTTGAGGTTCTTGTAAACAGAGTAGCCCTAAACTGTGGTGTGCTTGTGTCTTGTTGATTTTTAGACTTCCCTAGATATACTCCCATGATTGGAAGTGTCCTATGCTCTGTAGCTCTGTTTTTAGATGATTTAGGAACCACCATACACTTCTCCAGAGTGGCTCTCGGCAGTTCACACACTGCCCATCAGCGTATAAAGGCTCCCTGTTCTCCATGGCCTGTCCTGCATTTCTGGTTTTTACAATTTTTTAGGATGGCCCTTTTGACCGGTGGGAAATGAGACTTCTTTGTTGTGCACATTTGCATTGCTTGCTTGCTTCGTTGCCCATAAAGTGCGTATGCGTTTTTTCCTGGATATAATCAGGAAAAATCGCATACGCCCTTTTGGGCCAACTGCATCATTGTCGAAATTCTGCCGCTTTTCATGCGCGTTAAAGACGAGTCCAATCTATCTCTTGAAATCTGTTTCTTGCAATTCTGTCTTGCATTCAGATCCTCTTCTTTGCCTTACCTCAACATATTTTTGGACGTTAGTTTTCATTTATAACTCTGCAGGTTTGTGAATTGCAGTGACCCTGAGCTCCATGTTTTAAGTTGCTCTTTTGTGAGCTGGCCTCAAACGCGCAGGATTGCTTCAGGCCCTATTTTGGCTCCGGCGAGGCAGGCTGAGCCTTTTTTTAATTCTTATTCTTAATGGGAAATTAGAGTGATATGTGCCCGTCCAAACCCCTACAACTCTTCTCTCATTGGTTCCCCCTCTTCCCGTTCATCCTCCTCACAATTTGCAAAATGTGTGAAACAGAAGTTTAAATGTGCTGATTCTCCAAGTGGGGAGCTTCTAAGTAACGTGGCTGGAATGGTGAACAGGAGCACCAGGAGAGGATAAATGAGGTGCATTTTAGACACATCTCCCGATCACATGGTGTACAGTCCTCTGGGTTTTCCATGCATGTTTTAGCTGTAGGAAGATCCCTTGAACCTGCAGATTTGGGACCCATTGAATGGGTACCAGGTAGTATTACTTTAAAGGGTGTGCATTTCCTCACCCAACCTCACATTTCTCTTAGCGCAAACAGTTTCCAGCCTTATGTCTCATCCTGCTGTGGGTCTAGATGTGTTCAATCCATGTTGCATCACCGTCCCTGAGGAAAAGTTGTAAGAGGTTTTCTCTGTCTCTCTGTCGTTTATTTTTTTCAATTTATTACTATATTGGTTACAGCTGATTTTCAAAGCTCTGTTTCTTGCTGCTGTACATCCACTTGATTCACGTACAGAGAGACATCAATAAATTCTTTTTCAGATTCTTACCAGTCGTATATATTCTTTTCCGGTGACTTGAGTGTGCTGAGTGCAGTTCTTTTAGCTACCGTGTAGGCCTTGTTGATTATCAGTTTGGTATTTGGAATGGTATCTTTGCTAATTTCAACCTCCTGGATGATGCCTCACCCCTCCCCACCTTTCCCGTTTAGCAGCCTTATGCGTGTTTTCTACATATTTGACTATGTTTTTGTTTTGTAATTTATTTCATGTGTAGCCATTTTGGATTCCACCTTTAAGTGATATCTTACGATATGTGTCTTCTTCTTTTTGAATTCTGTCACTTAGAATGATCATACGTAACTCCTCCGGAGTTGTTACAGCTGGCCATATTTCATTGATTTCCAGGCTGAATAATATTCCACTCTACCTAAGTACCACATCTCTATCCATTTTTTCCCTCCAGAGACATTTAAGTTATATCCTAGTCGAGGATCTTTTAAACAGAGAGGGGGTAAACATTGGGGTGCCTGTGTCCTCTCGATTTTTGTTTTTCCCAAGATATACGCCCATGAGTGCAAGTGCCCTATGCTCTGTAGCTCATTGTTTAGATGCTTTAGTAAACACAATACACTTCTCCAGAATGGCCGTTGGCAATATACATTTCCACTATAAGTCTCACAGGGCTCCCTCTTCTCCTTGCCCTGTCCTGCATTTCTGTTGTTTACGCTTTATGAGGATGGCTCTTCTGACTGATGCGAAGTGATGTCTTTTGTAGTATTGACTTCCAGTGCCCACCTGTTTGGTTGGCTAAAAAGGTGTACGCTCTTTTCTTGAATATATACACAAAAAAAACGCATACACCCTTTTTGGCCAACTGCAATGTTGGCAATGTTCAGCTCCTTTTCTTGTGCTTAACGGCGAGTCCTTTCTACCTCCTCAAATCCCTTTCCTGCCATTCTCCCTTGCTTACAAGTCCTTTTCTCTGACTTTCCTCAAGACATTTTTCAGTGATGGATATTTTCAACTCTGCAGTTTTGTGAATTTTACTGCCCCTGAGTTCTATTGTTCAACTTGTGTTTATGGGAACTGGCCACAAAGCAGCGGGATTTCCTCAAGCCCTATACTGTTTCCATGGGCAACCCTAGCCTTTGGTCAATTCGTCTTCCTGATTGGAAATTAGAGTGACATGTGCCTGTCTGAACACGTAGGACTTGTCTCTCATTGTTCCTCATCCTTCCACTTCATCCTCTGGACAAATTCCAAACTGTACGCAACAGGATGTTGACAGTGCTGACATCTCCAAGTGGGGAGACTGTTAGTAAAGACGCTGGAGGGGTGAACCCGAGCACCAGGAGATGAGGAGATGAGATGCCTTTTCCAAACTCTTCCCGATCAGACGGTATACCATCCTCTGGGTGTGACAGACATGTTTTAGCAGTAGGAAGAGTCCTATTCATGTAAGGAGAACACCAGGGCTTTTTCAAAATCAGTGTCTCCCCGAAACCCAAACTGGGGAATTTTTTAAGCTACGGCTACACATATGTTCATTAAGGGCCTTGGGAAGTAGGCAGAGTCCAAACTTTAGATGATTGAAGTCTTCAGGGTCAGAAGCACTCACCACCAGCTTCCCTTAGGTTACACTTTAATTGTCATTGATAGATGATGTCAATAAAAATATCTATTCTTTTTCAGATTATTTCCCCTTATAGGTTATTGCAAAATGTTGAGTGTAGTTCCCTGTGCTATACAGTAGTTCCTTGTTGATGATCTATTTTATACATAGCAGTGTGTATGTGTTAATCCCAAACTGTTAATTTATCCCTCCTCCCACCTTTCCCCTTTGGTAATAATAAATTATAAGATTTTATACTTCTCAGAAATGGGGGAGCTGAAAGAGAGGTATCATTTTCAATGGAAAAGCATTTAAAACAAGATTGAAGGTTTAACCAAGATTATTAGATGTACATCCTTGGAAAGAAATCACTTCATTTCTCTAATATTGAGCTGACAAATAAGACAAACCTTTTCACTGAACTTGCTTATAATAAAGTGATGGAAATATCCAATGGAAGTGTTAGAAACATCTTATTTTACCCGAGCCTTATACACTGTTCTATGTTAACTACACTTTGGCTCACACATCTGTTCATTGAGGTTACAATAGTCTCAATTTCTGTTACTGATCCTCCAGAGTGGACCCCAACAAGTGTCCCCCTGCCCAGTGTCATTGGGGCCAACAGATCGAGACTGAGTTTGGTTCACAAGCAAAGGAAACTTTATATTTTGATCAGAGAATGGAGAGGTGAGAGCATGTACTACCCCGTGGGCTGTGGGCTGGGCTGCTGTGTAGAGATCCTGTCAGAGTCAGTGGGAGGGAGGGGGCGGAGCTCTCGAGGGCCGGGTTGGCTGTAGCTCAGGCTCTATATCGCGGAGTCTGCACTGGGCCCCAGGAGCTGAGGTGTCGACCCAGCCATTCTGCACTAGGAAATCTGGTCTGAAGTGCCGGGTGTGGAACCTCTGCATGCGGGACCCTAGGAGCACGTGAAATTAGACAAAGCACAAAGGATAAAAAAGGTTAGACTTGACTTTATTGCCCAGATTCTATTTTTATCTCCCAGGGATTTTTAATGGGCTTTGCTGGGGACAAACCCCCCCTCTGCCTTTTGTCCCGTTCCTCATTCTTGGAGTGCTGAGGGTGCAGACCCTTCTTCTGTAACTGCTGAGTGCTGAGTTGGGAGCCCTCATACCCTGGGGCGAGGGTCAGAGCTTCTCCCCAGCAGCCTCCAGGTGACGTTGATTGTCCCCAGGCCCCCTGCCTCCCTGCTCGTCCACCTGAGCACCAGCATTGCAAGTGTTATAGATTCTAATGACCTTTAAGGGTCCAGGAAAGAGATGTGCAGAGACGCTGTGGGGGCCGGTTTCACCCCGCCCCACATTTGTTCGGCCACCTTAGGCCGACCGTTTCTGCCAGCCTAGATGCTCTGACCAGTAGTCTGCGCTTTCTTCAATTAGGCCCCTGAATTAACGTACAAACAGCACCAGGTGTCAGAGCCCTGCCCGCTCAACTCCCAGACAGTCCAGGGTCAGTGGTGATCAAGGACCATGATGGCCACTGAGTCAACAGCCTTTTGAAGTAAACAAGAGTCCAGCCGGTCTTACTGGCCACCATCATCACGGTGTCTGTAGGCTTTTCTATGGTGACAGTGTGATATACGGTTCCCCCGCCAAGATTATTAGCTCCCCTCTGGGTGCAGTAAGTCCGGCAAGCAGTAGTCTACTCTTTTGGGACACACTCTTGTTGTTTTATGAGAGAAACTCCAGGTCAAGTGATGTTCACACGAGTCGTCATGGTGCCCTGTTGCCCCCGGTTATCTCTCTGGATGTTGGAGTTGGAGGGCCTCCTCACTCGAGGTCGGTGTGCCCACGGAGCGAACCCTGCAACTTCAGGGCATGGTTGGTGGTTAGGATCACCACGTGGGGTCCTTTTCCCTTAGGAGGGAGGTGGCCTTTTGGGCTGCTGATTTCCAGGGTTTTAGATACTGCCAGTATCTTGGCCAGATGTGGCAGTGGGCCAAGCCCCTTGGTGACCATAGTTTATCCTACCTGGATGGCATTCTTGCATTGTTCCATTTCAAGTGGTCCCAGGTTTTGCACTAATTCTCCAATGGCGATTCACCTTTCACCGGGAATGTAAAGGTCAAAGGGTTTAGCTAAATTAGGGAGTTCCAGGGCAAGGGTCTGAATTGACTGCTCTTTCCATTCTTGAAAGGCCACTTCTGGATTCTATTCAAAAGGATCATCATCTTTTCCTTTCAGTGTTTCATATAGAGGCCCAGCTAGTAGACTGTAGTTAGGGATCCAGAAGCAGCAAACCCTGGCCTCCCCAGGAACCCCTAAGCTGTCTTCTAGTTTTAGAAAGGGGTAAGGCTGAAAATGGTTTCTTCCCTTTCCTGGGATGGACTTCTCCAACCTTCTGTGAGAATGAAGCCCAGGCAGGTCACGGCAGTCTGTGATATTTGAGCTTTTTCTTGGACAACTTCTATCCTTTATTGGCTTGGTAGTTCAGAGGCCTCCTTAGTAGGGCTGGCGATCAGAATGTCGTCTGCATATTGAAGGAGGGTTTCCTTTTCCAGAGGTAGAACTTTTAGGTCTTTAGCTAAGCTTTCCCCAAAGATGGGGTGGGAATTTTTGCACCCTTGGGGCCAGACGGCCCGGAAGTATTGTTTTAGTTGTATGTTGAGTCCTGCCACTCACAAGCCAAAATTTCTTGTGACTCTGGGACTAATGGAATACAAAAGAAGGCATCATTGAAGACTAATACAGAATACCATGTCCTGGTGGTTGGTAGAATGACCAGCAGGGTGTAGGAATTAGGAGCAACTGGAGGTATATCCTCGGTGGCTTCACTGACTGTCCTGACATCCTTTACCAGGTCCCCAGCAGCCCATGGGGCTCTCGTGGTCAGACCAATCCCAGAATATGGAGCTCACCTGGGCAGGTACCCCACCCCCACCCCAGCCCACAGGGCTCTCGTGGTCAGGCCCCTCCCAGGATACAGAGCTACCCTTGCAGGTACCGTGGCAGGGCTGGGCACACAGGAACCGTGCACATAGCCCTCATTGCAGAGCACCCCCAGCTCACCTGTCGCTCAGAGCTGACACAGAGCACCTCAGAGCAGGACTTGAACTAACAAACAGCAGCTGCGACAGGTCTGTGACCCTGGGCATCACTCCGTGAGGCCTCCCTCCACCTGGTCTTCCAGAGACTTCCACTGCACCCGGGGCACCAGGCCTCTGTCTCCAACCACCACCCACCCCTCCTCTCCCTGACTCCTGGGTTCCTCTCATTAGGAGAGGGTTTTCTTGAAGTTGTCTCCCACTCATGGGCCAGATAAAATGATTAGAAAACAAGCCAAAGCTGCAGCCCCTTGTCTATCCTGACTCTCAGGAGCCCACACCTGTTCCTTGGACCTGGCCGGTTCAGCAAGTTCCATTTTCTGCAACTGTGAGCCCCTGAGGGGTGATGATTGGCTGACCTGGGCAGCCTTACCGTGCCGGCCAGCCCTCCCCAGGTGTGCCTGGGTTGAGATCACTATAAATACCACTCCAGGCAGCAAGAGCCCCTGCAGCCGTGCCTGACGCCATTTTCTCTGCCCTGTCAGCAGTCTCGGGGCTGGGCTGGTGGGAGGGAGTGAGAGGCCACGGCTTTGTGGGTGGCCCAGTGTGAGTGGGGCTCTGCTGGACTTTCTGCAGCAGTTGCCAGGCTGCCACCTGCTAAAGAAGAAGATGTGTCACCCATACCTGCTGCTGGAATTTCTCCCTGGGCAGAGGTGAGGAAGGAAACAAGCAGTGGGGGCAGGGACAGGACGGGTATCTCAGGCAGGGAAATGGAAATCTTCCAGAAGAGCACCCAGGGCCAGGACCATCCTGGCTGGCCTGCAGGCACCAAGTCGGCCGGCATGCTGTCACTCGTGTGGCTCTATGGCCCTCCCTCTAGGCTTTCAAGTCCTTGTATATATTCAGGTGTTTTACCTGGGATGGGTGGGAATAGTTCAGCAGCAACTGGCCTGGGGCTCAGCTCACGTTTACTCACAGATGCCTCGGCACGGTGCCCCAGCTTTGCAATGAGGACGCTTGTTGCGTGGGGGCTGCTGGCTGAATGGGAGACGATTCCCCACCACTGACCAACTTCAGAATTGTTTACAACTGGAGCAAGTGCCCTGATACGGTTTTCCTCTGTGGAACTGGTGGGTTCTGTGTTTTCTTTCTCTTTTTCGTTTTGGGTTCAAGGTAGATTTTATTCCTCTTTTTTGTATTTACAGATATAAGCATGGAAATAATTTATTCATATAAATACATGTATGTGAAGGGAATAATTGTTTTTTCTATTTTTTAAATTTTATTTCTTTTTAATTTTGAATTTTATTTTATATTTTTATACAGCAGGTTCTTATTGGTTATCTATTTTATACATATAAATGTATACATGCCAATCCCAGTCTCTCAACTCCTCCCACCACCCCCCCCAACAGCTTTCCCCCCTTGTTGTCCATACGTTTGTTGTCTACATCTGTTGCTCTATTTATGCCTTGCAAAATGGTTAATCTGTACAGGTTATCTAGGTTCCACATATATGCATGAATATACAAGATTTGTTTTTCTCTTTCTGACTTACTTCACTCTGTATGACAGTCTCTAGATGCATCGACGTCTCTACAAATGACCCAATTTCATTCCTTTTCATGGCTTAGTAATATTCCATTTTATATATGTACCACGGCTTTATGCATTCGTCTGTCTGTGGGCATTTAGGTTGCTTCCATTACCTCGATATTGTAAATAGTGATGCAATGAACATTGCGGTGAATGTCTCTTTTTGATTTATGGTTTTGTCTGGGTATATGTCCAGTACTGGGATTGCTGTATCATATGGTAATTCTATTGTTAGTTTCTTAAGAAATTCCATATTGTTCTCCATAGTGACTGTATCAATTTATATTCCCAACAATAGCTGGAAGAGGGTTCCTTTTCTCCACACCCTTTCCAGCATTTTTTGCTTGTAGATTTTCTATGATGCCTATTCTACCAGGTGTGAGGTGATACCTCATTGTTGAATCCATTTCGTTGAGCAAGGGGTAGGTCGTGTCTATTCCATATTTGGCTTATGGAACGGTATCTGTGCTAATTTCAAACTCTGGTTTAATGCAGCACCCCAACTCACCTTCCCCCTTAAGCAAGCATAAGTTAGTTTTCTAAACTTGAGACCCTGTTCTGTTTTGTAATTCAGTTCATGTGTAGCCAAGTTCACATTCCGTGTATTAGTGATACCTTATGATGTTTCTTTTCCTGTGAGACTTATTTCAGTTAGAATCATCATACCTGAATCCACTCATTATGCTGCTACGGGCCTGATGACATAGATTTCATTGCTGAGTGATACTGCATTGTACGTAAGTACCACAACTTCTTTATCCATTTTTCACTTTCTGCGATATTGAACTTGTACCGTAAACCAGGTTCTTGTAAACAGAGCCGTCCCAACCTTTGGGGTGGCTGTGTCTTTTTGATTTTAATTTCCCTAAGCTATAGGACCATAAGTGGAAGTGCCCTAGGCTCTGTTGCTTTGCTTTTTAGATGTTTCAGGAAACACCATACACTTCTCCCGAGTGGCTGTTGGCAATTGACATCCCGCCCATCAGCATAACAAGGCTCCCAGTTCTCCATGGCCTGTCCTGCCTTTCTGGATTTTACACTTTTTTCAGATGGCCCTTTTGACCGGGGGGAAGTGAGACTTCATTGTAGTGCAGATTTCCTTTGCAAGCTTGCTTGGTTGGCCAAAAAGGGCGTATGCGTTTTTTCCTGAATATATTCAGGAAAAAACGCATACGCCCTTTTTGGCCAAGTGCATCATTGTGGACGTTCTGCCTCTTTTCCTATGCTTTAAATGCAATTCCAGTCTACCTCCTGAAATCGGTTTCCTGCAATTCTGCCCCGCTTTCAAGTCCTCTTGGCAGCCTTACTTCAGTACATTTTTGGATGATAGCTGTCATTTATAACTCTGCAGGTTTGTGAATTACAGTGCCCCTGAGCTCCTTTCTTCAACTCGCTTTCTCGTGAGCTGGCCGCAACACCGCAGGATGGCTTCAGGCCCTAATCTGGTTCCGGCACGGCACGCTGAGCCTTTGGTTAATTCCTCTTCCTGGTGGGAAATGAGAGTTAAATTTGCCCGTCCAGACACCTCCAGCTAGTCTCTCATTGGTTCTCCCGATTCCTGTTCATCTTCCGCAGAAATTGCAAACTGGGCCAAACAGGAGGTTAAAGGCACTGACTCTCCAAGTCGGGAGAGTTTCAGTAAAGCGTCTGGAATGTTGCACCCGAGTACCAGGGGCCGAAAACTGAGACATATTGGAACACGTCTCCCGATCACACGGTTGATCATACTCTGGGTTCCACATGCATGTTTTAGCTGAAGGAAGAATACCTTAAACCTGGAGAGTTGAGACCCGTGGAATGGGTACCATGCAATATGACTTCAAAGGGTCTTCATTTGTTCACCGAACTTCTCCAATCCTATCACTGCTGCGTTTATGCCCCTGTACACACGCTTGATTCTCTTTCGGAGACATAGCAATCCATAGGTTTTAAGATACTTCCTAGTCAGGTACACTCTTAGGTGTTTAATATGGGGTGTTGAGTCCATTTCGTTGAGCTATTAGTAGCTCTCGTCTATTCCATATTTGGCTTAAGGAACTTTATCTGTGCTCATTTCAATCTCTGGTTTTATGCAGCACCCCAACTCACCTTTCCCCTTAAGCAAGCATAAGTTGGGTTTCTAAATTTGAGACCCTGTTCTGTTTTGTAATTCAGTTCCTGTGTAGCCAAGTTTACATTCCGTGTATTAGTGATATCTTATGACGTTTCTTTTTCTGTGTGACTTATTTCAGTTAGAATCATCATACCTGAATCCACTCATTATGCTGCTACGGGCCTGATGACATAGATTTCATTGCTGAGTGATACTGCATTGTACGTAAGTACCACAACTTCTTTATCCATTTTTCACTTTCTGCGATATTGAACTTGTACTGTAAACCAGGTTCTTGTAAACAGAGCCGTCCCAACCTTTGGGGTGGCTGTGTCTTTTTGATTTTAATTTCCCTAAGCTATAGGACCATAAGTGGAAGTGCCCTAGGCTCTGTTGCTTTGCTTTTTAGATGTTTCAGGAAACACCATACACTTCTCCCGAGTGGCTGTTGGCAATTTACATCCCGCCCATCAGCATAACAAGGCTCCCAGTTCTCCATGGCCTGTCCTGCCTTTCTGGATTTTACACTTTTTTCAGATGGCCCTTTTGACCGGGGGGAAGTGAGACTTCATTGTAGTGCAGATTTCCTTTGCAAGCTTGCTTGGTTGGCCAAAAAGGGCATATGCGTTTTTTCCTGAATATATTCAGGAAAAAACGCATACGCCCTTTTTGGCCAAGTGCATCATTGTGGACGTTCTGCCTCTTTTCCTATGCTTTCAATGCAATTCCAGTCTACCTCCTGAAATCGGTTTCCTGCAATTCTGCCCCGCTTTCAAGTCCTCTTGGCAGCCTTACTTCAGTATATTTTTGGACGATAGCTGTCATTTATAACTCTGCAGGTTTGTGAATTACAGTGCCCCTGAGCTCCTTTCTTCAAGTCGCTTTCT
This sequence comes from Lagenorhynchus albirostris, assembly GCF_949774975.1. Classification (NCBI taxonomy): domain Eukaryota; kingdom Metazoa; phylum Chordata; class Mammalia; order Artiodactyla; family Delphinidae; genus Lagenorhynchus; species Lagenorhynchus albirostris. The sequence goes on along the minus strand of NW_026783580.1, from coordinate 99,887 downwards.
CGTGAGCTGGCCGCAACACCGCAGGATGGCTTCAGGCCCTAATCTGGTTCCGGCACGGCACGCTGAGCCTTTGGTTAATTCCTCTTCCTGGTGGGAAATGAGAGTTAAATTTGCCCGTCCAGACACCTCCAGCTAGTCTCTCAATGGTTCTCCCTATTCCTGTTCATCTTCCGCAGAAATTGCAAAATGGGCCAAACAGGAGGTTAAAGGCACTGACTCTCCAAGTCGGGAGAGTGTTAGTAAAGCATCTGGAATGTTGCACCCGAGTACCAGGGGACGAAAACTGAGACATATTGGAACACGTCTCCCGATCACACGGTTGATCATACTCTGGGTTCCACATGCATGTTTTAGCTGAAGGAAGAATGCTTTAAACCTGGAGAGTTGAGACCCGTGGAATGGGTACCATGCAATATGACTTCAAAGGGTCTTCATTTGCTCACCGAACTTCTCCAATCCTATCACTGCTGCGTTTATGCCCCTGTACACACGCTTGATTCTCTTTCGGAGACATAGCAATCCATAGGTTTTAAGATACTTCCTAGTCAGGTGCACTCTTAGGTGTTTAATATGGGGTGTTGAGTCCATTTCGTTGAGCAAGGAGTAGCTCTTGTCTATTCCATATTTGGCTTAAGGAACTTTATCTGTGCTCATTTCAATCTCTGGTTTTATGCAGCACCCCAACTCACCTTTCCCCTTAAGCAAGCATAAGTTGGGTTTCTAAATTTGAGACCCTGTTCTGTTTTGTAATTCAGTTCCTGTGTAGCCAAGTTTACATTCCGTGTATTAGTGATATCTTATGACGTTTCTTTTTCTGTGTGACTTATTTCAGTTAGAATCATCATACCTGAATCCACTCATTATGCTGCTACGGGCCTGATGACATAGATTTCATTGCTGAGTGATACTGCATTGTACGTAAGTACCACAACTTCTTTATCCATTTTTCACTTTCTGCGATACTGAACTTGTACCGTAAACCAGGTTCTTGTAAACAGAGCCGTCCCAACCTTTGGGGTGGCTGTGTCTTTTGATTTTAATTTCCCTAAGCTATAGGACCATAAGTGGAAGTGCCCTAGGCTCTGTTGCTTTGTTTTTTAGATGTTTCAGGAAACACCATACACTTCTCCCGAGTGGCTGTTGGCAATTTACATCCCGCCCATCAGCATAACAAGGCTCCCAGTTCTCCATGGCCTGTCCTGCCTTTCTGGATTTTACACTTTTTTCAGATGGCCCTTTTGACCGGGGGGAAGTGAGACTTCATTGTAGTGCAGATTTCCTTTGCAAGCTTGCTTGGTTGGCCAAAAAGGGCGTATGCGTTTTTTCCTGAATATATTCAGGAAAAAACGCATACGCCCTTTTTGGCCAAGTGCATCATTGTGGACGTTCTGCCTCTTTTCCTATGCTTTCAATGCAATTCCAGTCTACCTCCTGAAATCGGTTTCCTGCAATTCTGCCCCGCTTTCAAGTCCTCTTGGCAGCCTTACTTCAGTATATTTTTGGACGATAGCTGTCATTTATAACTCTGCAGGTTTGTGAATTACAGTGCCCCTGAGCTCCTTTCTTCAAGTCGCTTTCTCGTGAGCTGGCCGCAACACCGCAGGATGGCTTCAGGCCCTAATCTGGTTCCGGCACGGCACGCTGAGCCTTTGGTTAATTCCTCTTCCTGGTGGGAAATGAGAGTTAAATTTGCCCGTCCAGACACCTCCAGCTGGTCTCTCAATGGTTCTCCCTATTCCTGTTCATCTTCCACAGAAATTGCAAACTGGGCCAAACAGGAGGTTAAAGGCACTCACTCTCCAAGTCGGGAGAGTGTTAGTAAAGCGTCTGGCATGTTGCACCCGAGTACCAGGGAACGAAAAGTGAGACACATTTGAACATGTTTCTCGATCACATGGTGGATCATACTCTGGGTTCCACATGCATGTTTTAGCTGAAGGAAGTATCCCTTAAACCTGGAGAGTTGAGACCCATGGAATGGGTACCATGCAATATGACTTCAAAGGTCTTCATTTGCTCACCGAACCTCACCAATATTATGAGCCCCAAGTGTCCAGCCTTATGTGTCACCCAGCTCTGGGTGTAGATGTGGTAAATGCAGGTTGCATCAGAAGCCTTGAATGAATTACTTAAGTATTTCTGTCTATTTCACTGTCATTGTGTTTTGTTTAAGAAATTTATTTTTATTATGGGATTTACCTGATTTTCACTGCTTTAATGCCGCTGTACACACTCTTGATTCTCTTACAGAGATATATAAATCCATAGGTTTTATGATTCTTACTAGTCAGGTATATTCCTAGGCGTTGAATATGGGGTGTTGAGTCCATTTCTTTGAGCAAGGAGTAGCTCTTGTCTATTCCATATTTGGCTTAAGGAACTTTATCTGTGCTCATTTCAATCTCTGGTTTTATGCAGCACCCCAACTCACCTTTCCCCTTAAGCAAGCATAAGTTGGTTTTCTAAATTTGAGACCCTGTTCTGTTTTGGAATTCAGTTCCTGTGTAGCCAAGTTTACATTCCGTGTATTAGTGATACCTTATGATGTTTCTTTTTCTGTGTGACTTATTTCAGTTAGATTCATCGTACTTAGTCCACTCATTATGCTGCTACGGGCCTGATGACATAGATTTCATTGCTGAGTGATATTGCATTGTACGTAAGTACCACAACTTCTTTATCCATTTTTCACTTTCTGTGATATTGAACTTGTACCGTATATGAAGTTCTTGTAAACAGAGCCATCCCAAACTTTGGGGTGGCTGTGTCTTTTTGATTTTAATTTCCCTAAACTATAGTACCATAAGTGGAAGTGCCCTAGGCTCTGTTGCTTTGTTTTTTAGATGTTTCAGGAAACACCAAACACTTCTCCAGAGTGGCTGTTGGCAATTTACATCCTGCCCATCAGCATAAGATGGCTCCCAGTTCTCCATGGCCTGTCCTGCCTTTATGGATTTTACACTTTTTTCAGATGGCCCTTTTGACCAGGGGGAATTGAGACTTCATTGTAGTGCAGATTTCCTTTGCAAGCTTGCTTGGTTGGCCAAAAAGGGCGTATGCGTTTTTTCCTGAATATATTCAGGAAAAAACGCATACGCCCTTTTTGGGCAAGTCAGGTTTTTGAATTGCAGTGGCCCTTAGCTCCATTTTTCAGCTCTTAGTTTTGTGATCTTGCCCCATAACCACAGGATTCCTTGAAGCCCTATTCTTCTTCTGGGGCACCTTGCTGTGCCTTTGGTTCATTCTTCTTACTGATGTGAAATTAGAGTGACATGTGCCCATTGAAACCGCTACAGCTAGTTTCTCACTGGTTCCCCCTATTCCCATTCATCCTCCACACTAACTGAAGACTGTGCGATACCAGAACTTAAAGGCATTGACTCTCCATGTGGGGATGTTGTTAGTAAAGCGGCTGGAATGTCGATCCGGAGCCCCAGGAGAGGAAAAATGTGGTGCGTTTTAGAAACCTTTCCCGATCATATGGTATACCAGTCGCTGGGTTTCCCAAGCATGGTTTAGCTGTAGGAAGATTCCCTTCAACCTGGAGTGTTGGGACCCTTGGAATGAGTAGCATGAAGTATTGCATTAAACTTTCGGCAGTTGCTCACCGAAGCTCACCAATCCTCTCAGTCCCAAGTGTCCAGCCTTATGTCTTATCCAGCTGTGGGTTTATATGTGGTCAATCCAGGTTGCATCACAGCCCCTGAGCGAATTTTGTAAGAATTTTTCTCTCTTTCATTGTTTCTGCGTTTTGTTTTTAAAATTTATTTCTATAATGGGGTTTAGCTCATTTTCACTGCTGTGTTTGTGCCGCTCTGCACACACTTGATTCCCTTATGGAGATATATCAATACATGGGTTTTAAGATTCTTATTACTCAGATATATTTCTCTGCGGTGTATAGGGTGTGTTGAGGCCAGTTCATTGAGCAAGGTGTAGATCTTGTCTAATACCTATTTGGTTTCTTGAACGGTATCTGTGCTAATTTCAAACTCTGGTTTTATGCATCACCCCACCTCTCCTTTCCCCTTAAGCTGACATAAGTGTGTTTTCTAAATGTGAGACACTGTTCTGTTCTGTAATTCATTTCTTGTGCAGCCATATTTACCCTCCCTCTATAAGTGATATCTTATGATATGTTTCTTTTTCTGTTTGACTTATTTCAAGTAGTATTATCGGACCTAAATCCACTCTTTATCCTTCTACTAGCCTTATTACATTGATTTCATGGTGAAGAGATATTCCATTGTACATAAGTACCACATCTTCTTTATCCATTGTTCTCTTTCCTGGGATATTTAAGGTGTACTGAAGTTGAGGTTCTTGTAAACAGAGTAGCCCTAAACTGTGGTGTGCTTGTGTCTTGTTGATTTTTAGACTTCCCTAGATATACTCCCATGATTGGAAGTGTCCTATGCTCTGTAGCTCTGTTTTTAGATGATTTAGGAACCACCATACACTTCTCCAGAGTGGCTCTCGGCAGTTCACACACTGCCCATCAGCGTATAAAGGCTCCCTGTTCTCCATGGCCTGTCCTGCATTTCTGGTTTTTACAATTTTTTAGGATGGCCCTTTTGACCGGTGGGAAATGAGACTTCTTTGTTGTGCACATTTGCATTGCTTGCTTGCTTCGTTGCCCATAAAGTGCGTATGCGTTTTTTCCTGGATATAATCAGGAAAAATCGCATACGCCCTTTTGGGCCAACTGCATCATTGTCGAAATTCTGCCGCTTTTCATGCGCGTTAAAGACGAGTCCAATCTATCTCTTGAAATCTGTTTCTTGCAATTCTGTCTTGCATTCAGATCCTCTTCTTTGCCTTACCTCAACATATTTTTGGACGTTAGTTTTCATTTATAACTCTGCAGGTTTGTGAATTGCAGTGACCCTGAGCTCCATGTTTTAAGTTGCTCTTTTGTGAGCTGGCCTCAAACGCGCAGGATTGCTTCAGGCCCTATTTTGGCTCCGGCGAGGCAGGCTGAGCCTTTTTTTAATTCTTATTCTTAATGGGAAATTAGAGTGATATGTGCCCGTCCAAACCCCTACAACTCTTCTCTCATTGGTTCCCCCTCTTCCCGTTCATCCTCCTCACAATTTGCAAAATGTGTGAAACAGAAGTTTAAATGTGCTGATTCTCCAAGTGGGGAGCTTCTAAGTAACGTGGCTGGAATGGTGAACAGGAGCACCAGGAGAGGATAAATGAGGTGCATTTTAGACACATCTCCCGATCACATGGTGTACAGTCCTCTGGGTTTTCCATGCATGTTTTAGCTGTAGGAAGATCCCTTGAACCTGCAGATTTGGGACCCATTGAATGGGTACCAGGTAGTATTACTTTAAAGGGTGTGCATTTCCTCACCCAACCTCACATTTCTCTTAGCGCAAACAGTTTCCAGCCTTATGTCTCATCCTGCTGTGGGTCTAGATGTGTTCAATCCATGTTGCATCACCGTCCCTGAGGAAAAGTTGTAAGAGGTTTTCTCTGTCTCTCTGTCGTTTATTTTTTTCAATTTATTACTATATTGGTTACAGCTGATTTTCAAAGCTCTGTTTCTTGCTGCTGTACATCCACTTGATTCACGTACAGAGAGACATCAATAAATTCTTTTTCAGATTCTTACCAGTCGTATATATTCTTTTCCGGTGACTTGAGTGTGCTGAGTGCAGTTCTTTTAGCTACCGTGTAGGCCTTGTTGATTATCAGTTTGGTATTTGGAATGGTATCTTTGCTAATTTCAACCTCCTGGATGATGCCTCACCCCTCCCCACCTTTCCCGTTTAGCAGCCTTATGCGTGTTTTCTACATATTTGACTATGTTTTTGTTTTGTAATTTATTTCATGTGTAGCCATTTTGGATTCCACCTTTAAGTGATATCTTACGATATGTGTCTTCTTCTTTTTGAATTCTGTCACTTAGAATGATCATACGTAACTCCTCCGGAGTTGTTACAGCTGGCCATATTTCATTGATTTCCAGGCTGAATAATATTCCACTCTACCTAAGTACCACATCTCTATCAATTTTTTCCCTCCAGAGACATTTAAGTTATATCCTAGTCGAGGATCTTTTAAACAGAGAGGGGGTAAACATTGGGGTGCCTGTGTCCTCTCGATTTTTGTTTTTCCCAAGATATACGCCCATGAGTGCAAGTGCCTTATGCTCTGTAGCTCATTGTTTAGATGCTTTAGTAAACACAATACACTTCTCCAGAATGGCCGTTGGCAATATACATTTCCACTATAAGTCTCACAGGGCTCCCTCTTCTCCTTGCCCTGTCCTGCATTTCTGTTGTTTACGCTTTATGAGGATGGCTCTTCTGACTGATGCGAAGTGATGTCTTTTGTAGTATTGACTTCCAGTGCCCACCTGTTTGGTTGGCTAAAAAGGTGTACGCTCTTTTCTTGAATATATACACAAAAAAAACGCATACACCCTTTTTGGCCAACTGCAATGTTGGCAATGTTCAGCTCCTTTTCTTGTGCTTAACGGCGAGTCCTTTCTACCTCCTCAAATCCCTTTCCTGCCATTCTCCCTTGCTTACAAGTCCTGTTCTCTGACTTTCCTCAAGACATTTTTCAGTGATGGATATTTTCAACTCTGCAGTTTTGTGAATTTTACTGCCCCTGAGTTCTATTGTTCAACTTGTGTTTATGGGAACTGGCCACAAAGCAGCGGGATTTCCTCAAGCCCTATACTGTTTCCATGGGCAACCCTAGCCTTTGGTCAATTCGTCTTCCTGATTGGAAATTAGAGTGACATGTGCCTGTCTGAACACGTAGGACTTGTCTCTCATTGTTCCTCATCCTTCCGCTTCATCCTCTGGACAAATTCCAAACTGTACGCAACAGGATGTTGACAGTGCTGACATCTCCAAGTGGGGAGACTGTTAGTAAAGACGCTGGAGGGGTGAACCCGAGCACCAGGAGATGAGGAGATGAGATGCCTTTTCCAAACTCTTCCCGATCAGACGGTATACCATCCTCTGGGTGTGACAGACATGTTTTAGCAGTAGGAAGAGTCCTATTCATGTAAGGAGAACACCAGGGCTTTTTCAAAATCAGTGTCTCCCCGAAACCCAAACTGGGGAATTTTTTAAGCTACGGCTACACATATGTTCATTAAGGGCCTTGGGAAGTAGGCAGAGTCCAAACTTTAGATGATTGAAGTCTTCAGGGTCAGAAGCACTCACCACCAGCTTCCCTTAGGTTACACTTTAATTGTCATTGATAGATGATGTCAATAAAAATATCTATTCTTTTTCAGATTATTTCCCCTTATAGGTTATTGCAAAATGTTGAGTGTAGTTCCCTGTGCTATACAGTAGTTCCTTGTTGATGATCTATTTTATACATAGCAGTGTGTATGTGTTAATCCCAAACTGTTAATTTATCCCTCCTCCCACCTTTCCCCTTTGGTAATAATAAATTATAAGATTTTATACTTCTCAGAAATGGGGGAGCTGAAAGAGAGGTATCATTTTCAATGGAAAAGCATTTAAAACAAGATTGAAGGTTTAACCAAGATTATTAGATGTACATCCTTGGAAAGAAATCACTTCATTTCTCTAATATTGAGCTGACAAATAAGACAAACCTTTTCACTGAACTTGCTTATAATAAAGTGATGGAAATATCCAATGGAAGTGTTAGAAACATCTTATTTTACCCGAGCCTTATACACTGTTCTATGTTAACTACACTTTGGCTCACACATCTGTTCATTGAGGTTACAATAGTCTCAATTTCTGTTACTGATCCTCCAGAGTGGACCCCAACAAGTGTCCCCCTGCCCAGTGTCATTGGGGCCAACAGATCGAGACTGAGTTTGGTTCACAAGCAAAGGAAACTTTATATTTTGATCAGAGAATGGAGAGGTGAGAGCATGTACTACCCCGTGGGCTGTGGGCTGGGCTGCTGTGTAGAGATCCTGTCAGAGTCAGTGGGAGGGAGGGGGCGGAGCTCTCGAGGGCCGGGTTGGCTGTAGCTCAGGCTCTATATCGCGGAGTCTGCACTGGGCCCCAGGAGCTGAGGTGTCGACCCAGCCATTCTGCACTAGGAAATCTGGTCTGAAGTGCCGGGTGTGGAACCTCTGCATGCGGGACCCTAGGAGCACGTGAAATTAGACAAAGCACAAAGGATAAAAAAGGTTAGACTTGACTTTATTGCCCAGATTCTATTTTTATCTCCCAGGGATTTTTAATGGGCTTTGCTGGGGACAAACCCCCCCTCTGCCTTTTGTCCCGTTCCTCATTCTTGGAGTGCTGAGGGTGCAGACCCTTCTTCTGTAACTGCTGAGTGCTGAGTTGGGAGCCCTCATACCCTGGGGCGAGGGTCAGAGCTTCTCCCCAGCAGCCTCCAGGTGACGTTGATTGTCCCCAGGCCCCCTGCCTCCCTGCTCGTCCACCTGAGCAGCAGCATTGGAAGTGTTATAGATTCTAATGACCTTTAAGGGTCCAGGAAAGAGATGTGCAGAGACGCTGTGGGGGCCGGTTTCACCCCGCCCCACATTTGTTCGGCCACCTTAGGCCGACCGTTTCTGCCAGCCTAGATGCTCTGACCAGTAGTCTGCGCTTTCTTCAATTAGGCCCCTGAATTAACGTACAAACAGCACCAGGTGTCAGAGCCCTGCCCGCTCAACTCCCAGACAGTCCAGGGTCAGTGGTGATCAAGGACCATGATGGCCACTGAGTCAACAGCCTTTTGAAGTAAACAAGAGTCCAGCCGGTCTTACTGGCCACCATCATCACGGTGTCTGTAGGCTTTTCTATGGTGACAGTGTGATATACGGTTCCCCCGCCAAGATTATTAGCTCCCCTCTGGGTGCAGTAAGTCCGGCAAGCAGTAGTCTACTCTTTTGGGACACACTCTTGTTGTTTTATGAGAGAAACTCCAGGTCAAGTGATGTTCACACGAGTCGTCATGGTGCCCTGTTGCCCCCGGTTATCTCTCTGGATGTTGGAGTTGGAGGGCCTCCTCACTCGAGGTCGGTGTGCCCACGGAGCGAACCCTGCAACTTCAGGGCATGGTTGGTGGTTAGGATCACCACGTGGGGTCCTTTTCCCTTAGGAGGGAGGTGGCCTTTTGGGCTGCTGATTTCCAGGGTTTTAGATACCGCCAGTATCTTGGCCAGATGTGGCAGTGGGCCAAGCCCCTTGGTGACCATAGTTTATCCTACCTGGATGGCATTCTTGCATTGTTCCATTTCAAGTGGTCCCAGGTTTTGCACTAATTCTCCAATGGCGATTCACCTTTCACCGGGAATGTAAAGGTCAAAGGGTTTAGCTAAATTAGGGAGTTCCAGGGCAAGGGTCTGAATTGACTGCTCTTTCCATTCTTGAAAGGCCACTTCTGGATTCTATTCAAAAGGATCATCATCTTTTCCTTTCAGTGTTTCATATAGAGGCCCAGCTAGTAGACTGTAGTTAGGGATCCAGAAGCAGCAAACCCTGGCCTCCCCAGGAACCCCTAAGCTGTCTTCTAGTTTTAGAAAGGGGTAAGGCTGAAAATGGTTTCTTCCCTTTCCTGGGATGGACTTCTCCAACCTTCTGTGAGAATGAAGCCCAGGCAGGTCACGGCAGTCTGTGATATTTGAGCTTTTTCTTGGACAACTTCTATCCTTTATTGGCTTGGTAGTTCAGAGGCCTCCTTAGTAGGGCTGGCGATCAGAATGTCGTCTGCATATTGAAGGAGGGTTTCCTTTTCCAGAGGTAGAACTTTTAGGTCTTTAGCTAAGCTTTCCCCAAAGATGGGGTGGGAATTTTTGCACCCTTGGGGCCAGACGGCCCGGAAGTATTGTTTTAGTTGTATGTTGAGTCCTGCCACTCACAAGCCAAAATTTCTTGTGACTCTGGGACTAATGGAATACAAAAGAAGGCATCATTGAAGACTAATACAGAATACCATGTCCTGGTGGTTGGTAGAATGACCAGCAGGGTGTAGGAATTAGGAGCAACTGGAGGTATATCCTCGGTGGCTTCACTGACTGTCCTGACATCCTTTACCAGGTCCCCAGCAGCCCATGGGGCTCTCGTGGTCAGACCAATCCCAGAATATGGAGCTCACCTGGGCAGGTACCCCACCCCCACCCCAGCCCACAGGGCTCTCGTGGTCAGGCCCCTCCCAGGATACAGAGCTACCCTTGCAGGTACCGTGGCAGGGCTGGGCACACAGGAACCGTGCACATAGCCCTCATTGCAGAGCACCCCCAGCTCACCTGTCGCTCAGAGCTGACACAGAGCACCTCAGAGCAGGACTTGAACTAACAAACAGCAGCTGCGACAGGTCTGTGACCCTGGGCATCACTCCGTGAGGCCTCCCTCCACCTGGTCTTCCAGAGACTTCCACTGCACCCGGGGCACCAGGCCTCTGTCTCCAACCACCACCCACCCCTCCTCTCCCTGACTCCTGGGTTCCTCTCATTAGGAGAGGGTTTTCTTGAAGTTGTCTCCCACTCATGGGCCAGATAAAATGATTAGAAAACAAGCCAAAGCTGCAGCCCCTTGTCTATCCTGACTCTCAGGAGCCCACACCTGTTCCTTGGACCTGGCCGGTTCAGCAAGTTCCATTTTCTGCAACTGTGAGCCCCTGAGGGGTGATGATTGGCTGACCTGGGCAGCCTTACCGTGCCGGCCAGCCCTCCCCAGGTGTGCCTGGGTTGAGATCACTATAAATACCACTCCAGGCAGCAAGAGCCCCTGCAGCCGTGCCTGACGCCATTTTCTCTGCCCTGTCAGCAGTCTCGGGGCTGGGCTGGTGGGAGGGAGTGAGAGGCCACGGCTTTGTGGGTGGCCCAGTGTGAGTGGGGCTCTGCTGGACTTTCTGCAGCAGTTGCCAGGCTGCCACCTGCTAAAGAAGAAGATGTGTCACCCATACCTGCTGCTGGAATTTCTCCCTGGGCAGAGGTGAGGAAGGAAACAAGCAGTGGGGGCAGGGACAGGACGGGTATCTCAGGCAGGGAAATGGAAATCTTCCAGAAGAGCACCCAGGGCCAGGACCATCCTGGCTGGCCTGCAGGCACCAAGTCGGCCGGCATGCTGTCACTCGTGTGGCTCTATGGCCCTCCCTCTAGGCTTTCAAGTCCTTGTATATATTCAGGTGTTTTACCTGGGATGGGTGGGAATAGTTCAGCAGCAACTGGCCTGGGGCTCAGCTCACGTTTACTCACAGATGCCTCGGCACGGTGCCCCAGCTTTGCAATGAGGACGCTTGTTGCGTGGGGGCTGCTGGCTGAATGGGAGACGATTCCCCACCACTGACCAACTTCAGAATTGTTTACAACTGGAGCAAGTGCCCTGATACGGTTTTCCTCTGTGGAACTGGTGGGTTCTGTGTTTTCTTTCTCTTTTTCGTTTTGGGTTCAAGGTAGATTTTATTCCTCTTTTTTGTATTTACAGATATAAGCATGGAAATAATTTATTCATATAAATACATGTATGTGAAGGGAATAATTGTTTTTTCTATTTTTAAATTTTATTTCTTTTTAATTTTGAATTTTATTTTATATTTTTATACAGCAGGTTCTTATTGGTTATCTATTTTATACATATAAATGTATACATGCCAATCCCAGTCTCTCAACTCCTCCCACCACCCCCCCAACAGCTTTCCCCCCTTGTTGTCCATACGTTTGTTGTCTACATCTGTTGCTCTATTTATGCCTTGCAAAATGGTTAATCTGTACAGGTTTTCTAGGTTCCACATATATGCATGAATATACAAGATTTGTTTTTCTCTTTCTGACTTACTTCACTCTGTATGACAGTCTCTAGATGCATCGACGTCTCTACAAATGACCCAATTTCATTCCTTTTCATGGCTTAGTAATATTCCATTTTATATATGTACCACGGCTTTATGCATTCGTCTGTCTGTGGGCATTTAGGTTGCTTCCATTACCTCGATATTGTAAATAGTGATGCAATGAACATTGCGGTGAATGTCTCTTTTTGATTTATGGTTTTGTCTGGGTATATGTCCAGTACTGGGATTGCTGTATCATATGGTAATTCTATTGTTAGTTTCTTAAGAAATTCCATATTGTTCTCCATAGTGACTGTATCAATTTATATTCCCAACAATAGCTGGAAGAGGGTTACTTTTCTCCACACCCTTTCCAGCATTTTTTGCTTGTAGATTTTCTATGATGCCTATTCTACCAGGTGTGAGGTGATACCTCATTGTTGAATCCATTTCGTTGAGCAAGGGGTAGGTCGTGTCTATTCCATATTTGGCTTATGGAACGGTATCTGTGCTAATTTCAAACTCTGGTTTAATGCAGCACCCCAACTCACCTTCCCCCTTAAGCAAGCATAAGTTAGTTTTCTAAACTTGAGACCCTGTTCTGTTTTGTAATTCAGTTCATGTGTAGCCAAGTTCACATTCCGTGTATTAGTGATACCTTATGATGTTTCTTTTCCTGTGAGACTTATTTCAGTTAGAATCATCATACCTGAATCCACTCATTATGCTGCTACGGGCCTGATGACATAGATTTCATTGCTGAGTGATACTGCATTGTACGTAAGTACCACAACTTCTTTATCCATTTTTCACTTTCTGCGATATTGAACTTGTACCGTAAACCAGGTTCTTGTAAACAGAGCCGTCCCAACCTTTGGGGTGGCTGTGTCTTTTTGATTTTAATTTCCCTAAGCTATAGGACCATAAGTGGAAGTGCCCTAGGCTCTGTTGCTTTGTTTTTTAGATGTTTCAGGAAACACCATACACTTCTCCCGAGTGGCTGTTGGCAATTTACATCCCGCCCATCAGCATAACAAGGCTCCCAGTTCTCCATGGCCTGTCCTGCCTTTCTGGATTTTACACTTTTTTCAGATGGCCCTTTTGACCGGGGGGAAGTGAGACTTCATTGTAGTGCAGATTTCCTTTGCAAGCTTGCTTGGTTGGCCAAAAAGGGCGTATGCGTTTTTTCCTGAATATATTCAGGAAAAAACGCATACGCCCTTTTTGGCCAAGTGCATCATTGTGGACGTTCTGCCTCTTTTCCTATGCTTTAAATGCAATTCCAGTCTACCTCCTGAAATCGGTTTCCTGCAATTCTGCCCCGCTTTCAAGTCCTTTTGGCAGCCTTACTTCAGTATATTTTTGGACGATAGCTGTCATTTATAACTCTGCAGGTTTGTGAATTACAGTGCCCCTGAGCTCCTTTCTTCAACTCGCTTTCTCGTGAGCTGGCCGCAGCACCACAGGATGGCTTCAGGCCCTAATCTGGTTCCGGCACGGCACGCTGAGCCTTTGGTTAATTCCTCTTCCTGGTGGGAAATGAGAGTTAAATTTGCCCGTCCAGACACCTCCAGCTAGTCTGTCATTGGTTCTCCCTATTCCTGTTCATCTTCCGCAGAAATTGCAAACTGGGCCAAACAGGAGGTTAAAGGCACTGACTCTCCAAGTCGGGAGAGTGTTAGTAAAGCGTCTGGAATGTTGCACCCGAGTACCAGGGGACGAAAACTGACACATATTGGAACACGTCTCCCGATCACACGGTTGATCATACTCTGGGTTCCACATGCATGTTTTAGCTTAAGGAAGAATACCTTAAACCTGGAGAGTTGAGACCCGTGGAATGGGTTCCATGCAATATGACTTCAAAGGGTCTTCATTTGCTCACCGAACCTCTCCAGTCCTATCACTGCTGCGTTTATGCCCCTGTACACACGCTTGATTCTCTTTCGGAGACATAGCAATCCATAGGTTTTAAGATACTTCCTAGTCAGGTACACTCTTAGGCATTTAATATGGGGTGTTGAGTCCATTTCGTTGAGCAAGGAGTAGCTCTTGTCTATTCCATATTTGGCTTAAGGAACTTTATCTGTGCTCATTTCAATCTCTGGTTTTATGCAGCACCCCAACTCACCTTTCCCCTTAAGCAAGCATAAGTTGGTTTTCCAAATTTGAGACCCTGTTCTGTTTTGTAATTCAGTTCCTGTGTAGCCAAGTTTACATTCCGTGTATTAGTGATATCTTATGATGTTTCTTTTTCTGTGTGACTTATTTCAGTTAGAATCATCATACCTGAATCCACTCATTATGCTGCTACGGGCCTGATGACATAGATTTCATTGCTGAGTGATACTGCATTGTACGTAAGTACCACAACTTCTTTATCCATTTTTCACTTTCTGCGATACTGAACTTGTACCGTAAACCAGGTTCTTGTAAACAGAGCCGTCCCAACCTTTGGGGTGGCTGTGTCTTTTGATTTTAATTTCCCTAAGCTATAGGACCATAAGTGGAAGTGCCCTAGGCTCTGTTGCTTTGTTTTTTAGATGTTTCAGGAAACACCATACACTTCTCCCGAGTGGCTGTTGGCAATTTACATCCCGCCCATCAGCATAACAAGGCTCCCAGTTCTCCATGGCCTGTCCTGCCTTTCTGGATTTTACACTTTTTTCAGATGGCCCTTTTGACCGGGGGGAAGTGAGACTTCATTGTAGTGCAGATTTCCTTTGCAAGCTTGCTTGGTTGGCCAAAAAGGGCGTATGCGTTTTTTCCTGAATATATTCAGGAAAAAACGCATACGCCCTTTTTGGCCAAGTGCATCATTGTGGACGTTCTGCCTCTTTTCCTATGCTTTCAATGCAATTCCAGTCTACCTCCTGAAATCGGTTTCCTGCAATTCTGCCCCGCTTTCAAGTCCTCTTGGCAGCCTTACTTCAGTATATTTTTGGACGATAGCTGTCATTTATAACTCTGCAGGTTTGTGAATTACAGTGCCCCTGAGCTCCTTTCTTCAACTCGCTTTCTCGTGAGCTGGCCGCAACACCGCAGGATGGCTTCAGGCCCTAATCTGGTTCCGGCACGGCACGCTGAGCCTTTGGTTAATTCCTCTTCCTGGTGGGAAATGAGAGTTAAATTTGCCCGTCCAGACACCTCCAGCTGGTCTCTCAATGATTCTCCCTATTCCTGTTCATCTTCCACAGAAATTGCAAACTGGGCCAAACAGGAGGTTAAAGGCACTCACTCTCCAAGTCGGGAGAGTGTTAGTAAAGCGTCTGGCATGTTGCACCCGAGTACCAGGGAACGAAAAGTGAGACACATTTGAACATGTTTCTCGATCACATGGTGGATCATACTCTGGGTTCCACATGCATGTTTTAGCTGAAGGAAGTATCCCTTAAACCTGGAGAGTTGAGACCCATGGAATGGGTACCATGCAATATGACTTCAAAGGTCTTCATTTGCTCACCGAACCTCACCAATATTATGAGCCCCAAGTGTCCAGCCTTATGTGTCACCCAGCTCTGGGTGTAGATGTGGTAAATGCAGGTTGCATCAGAAGCCTTGAATGAATTACTTAAGTATTTCTGTCTATTTCACTGTCATTGTGTTTTGTTTAAGAAATTTATTTTTATTATGGGATTTACCTGATTTTCACTGCTTTAATGCCGCTGTACACACTCTTGATTCTCTTACAGAGATATATAAATCCATAGGTTTTATGATTCTTACTAGTCAGGTATATTCCTAGGCGTTGAATATGGGGTGTTGAGTCCATTTCTTTGAGCAAGGAGTAGCTCTTGTCTATTCCATATTTGGCTTAAGGAACTTTATCTGTGCTCATTTCAATCTCTGGTTTTATGCAGCACCCCAACTCACCTTTCCCCTTAAGCAAGCATAAGTTGGTTTTCTAAATTTGAGACCCTGTTCTGTTTTGGAATTCAGTTCCTGTGTAGCCAAGTTTACATTCCGTGTATTAGTGATACCTTATGATGTTTCTTTTTCTGTGTGACTTATTTCAGTTAGATTCATCGTACTTAGTCCACTCATTATGCTGCTACGGGCCTGATGACATAGATTTCATTGCTGAGTGATATTGCATTGTACGTAAGTACCACAACTTCTTTATCCATTTTTCACTTTCTGTGATATTGAACTTGTACCGTATATGAGGTTCTTGTAAACAGAGCCATCCCAAACTTTGGGGTGGCTGTGTCTTTTTGATTTTAATTTCCCTAAACTATAGTACCATAAGTGGAAGTGCCCTAGGCTCTGTTGCTTTGTTTTTTAGATGTTTCAGGAAACACCAAACACTTCTCCAGAGTGGCTGTTGGCAATTTACATCCTGCCCATCAGCATAAGATGGCTCCCAGTTCTCCATGGCCTGTCCTGCCTTTATGGATTTTACACTTTTTTCAGATGGCCCTTTTGACCAGGGGGAATTGAGACTTCATTGTAGTGCAGATTTCCTTTGCAAGCTTGCTTGGTTGGCCAAAAAGGGCGTATGCGTTTTTTCCTGAATATATTCAGGAAAAAACGCATACGCCCTTTTTGGGCAAGTCAGGTTTTTGAATTGCAGTGGCCCTTAGCTCCATTTTTCAGCTCTTAGTTTTGTGATCTTGCCCCATAACCACAGGATTCCTTGAAGCCCTATTCTTCTTCTGGGGCACCTTGCTGTGCCTTTGGTTCATTCTTCTTACTGATGTGAAATTAGAGTGACATGTGCCCATTGAAACCGCTACAGCTAGTTTCTCACTGGTTCCCCCTATTCCCATTCATCCTCCGCACTAACTGAAGACTGTGCGATACCAGAACTTAAAGGCATTGACTCTCCATGTGGGGATGTTGTTAGTAAAGCGGCTGGAATGTCGATCCGGAGCCCCAGGAGAGGAAAAATGTGGTGCGTTTTAGAAACCTTTCCCGATCATATGGTATACCAGTCGCTGGGTTTCCCAAGCATGGTTTAGCTGTAGGAAGATTCCCTTCAACCTGGAGTGTTGGGACCCTTGGAATGAGTAGCATGAAGTATTGCATTAAACTTTCGGCAGTTGCTCACCGAAGCTCACCAATCCTCTCAGCCCCAAGTGTCCAGCCTTATGTCTTATCCAGCTGTGGGTTTATATGTGGTCAATCCAGGTTGCATCACAGCCCCTGAGCGAATTTTGTAAGAATTTTTCTCTCTTTCATTGTTTCTGCGTTTTGTTTTTAAAATTTATTTCTATAATGGGGTTTAGCTCATTTTCACTGCTGTGTTTGTGCCGCTCTGCACACACTTGATTCCCTTATGGAGATATATCAATACATGGGTTTTAAGATTCTTATTACTCAGATATATTTCTCTGCGGTGTATAGGGTGTGTTGAGGCCAGTTCATTGAGCAAGGTGTAGATCTTGTCTAATACCTATTTGGTTTCTTGAACGGTATCTGTGCTAATTTCAAACTCTGGTTTTATGCATCACCCCACCTCTCCTTTCCCCTTAAGCTGACATAAGTGTGTTTTCTAAATGTGAGACACTGTTCTGTTCTGTAATTCATTTCTTGTGCAGCCATATTTACCCTCCCTCTATAAGTGATATCTTATGATATGTTTCTTTTTCTGTTTGACTTATTTCAAGTAGTATTATCGGACCTAAATCCACTCTTTATCCTTCTACTAGCCTTATTACATTGATTTCATGGTGAAGAGATATTCCATTGTACATAAGTACCACATCTTCTTTATCCATTGTTCTCTTTCCTGGGATATTTAAGGTGTACTGAAGTTGAGGTTCTTGTAAACAGAGTAGCCCTAAACTGTGGTGTGCTTGTGTCTTGTTGATTTTTAGACTTCCCTAGATATACTCCCATGATTGGAAGTGTCCTATGCTCTGTAGCTCTGTTTTTAGATGATTTAGGAACCACCATACACTTCTCCAGAGTGGCTCTCGGCAGTTCACACACTGCCCATCAGCGTATAAAGGCTCCCTGTTCTCCATGGCCTGTCCTGCATTTCTGGTTTTTACAATTTTTTAGGATGGCCCTTTTGACCGGTGGGAAATGAGACTTCTTTGTTGTGCACATTTGCATTGCTTGCTTGCTTCGTTGCCCATAAAGTGCGTATGCGTTTTTTCCTGGATATAATCAGGAAAAATCGCATACGCCCTTTTGGGCCAACTGCATCATTGTCGAAATTCTGCCGCTTTTCATGCGCGTTAAAGACGAGTCCAATCTATCTCTTGAAATCTGTTTCTTGCAATTCTGTCTTGCATTCAGATCCTCTTCTTTGCCTTACCTCAACATATTTTTGGACGTTAGTTTTCATTTATAACTCTGCAGGTTTGTGAATTGCAGTGACCCTGAGCTCCATGTTTTAAGTTGCTCTTTTGTGAGCTGGCCTCAAACGCACAGGATTGCTTCAGGCCCTATTTTGGCTCCGGCGAGGCAGGCTGAGCCTTTTTTTAATTCTTATTCTTAATGGGAAATTAGAGTGATATGTGCCCGTCCAAACCCCTACAACTCTTCTCTCATTGGTTCCCCCTCTTCCCGTTCATCCTCCTCACAATTTGCAAAATGTGTGAAACAGAAGTTTAAATGTGCTGATTCTCCAAGTGGGGAGCTTCTAAGTAACGTGGCTGGAATGGTGAACAGGAGCACCAGGAGAGGATAAATGAGGTGCATTTTAGACACATCTCCCGATCACATGGTGTACAGTCCTCTGGGTTTTCCATGCATGTTTTAGCTGTAGGAAGATCCCTTGAACCTGCAGATTTGGGACCCATTGAATGGGTACCAGGTAGTATTACTTTAAAGGGTGTGCATTTCCTCACCCAACCTCACATTTCTCTTAGCGCAAACAGTTTCCAGCCTTATGTCTCATCCTGCTGTGGGTCTAGATGTGTTCAATCCATGTTGCATCACCGTCCCTGAGGAAAAGTTGTAAGAGGTTTTCTCTGTCTCTCTGTCGTTTATTTTTTTCAATTTATTACTATATTGGTTACAGCTGATTTTCAAAGCTCTGTTTCTTGCTGCTGTACATCCACTTGATTCACGTACAGAGAGACATCAATAAATTCTTTTTCAGATTCTTACCAGTCGTATATATTCTTTTCCGGTGACTTGAGTGTGCTGAGTGCAGTTCTTTTAGCTACCGTGTAGGCCTTGTTGATTATCAGTTTGGTATTTGGAATGGTATCTTTGCTAATTTCAACCTCCTGGATGATGCCTCACCCCTCCCCACCTTTCCCGTTTAGCAGCCTTATGCGTGTTTTCTACATATTTGACTATGTTTTTGTTTTGTAATTTATTTCATGTGTAGCCATTTTGGATTCCACCTTTAAGTGATATCTTACGATATGTGTCTTCTTCTTTTTGAATTCTGTCACTTAGAATGATCATACGTAACTCCTCCGGAGTTGTTACAGCTGGCCATATTTCATTGATTTCCAGGCTGAATAATATTCCACTCTACCTAAGTACCACATCTCTATCCATTTTTTCCCTCCAGAGACATTTAAGTTATATCCTAGTCGAGGATCTTTTAAACAGAGAGGGGGTAAACATTGGGGTGCCTGTGTCCTCTCGATTTTTGTTTTTCCCAAGATATACGCCCATGAGTGCAAGTGCCTTATGCTCTGTAGCTCATTGTTTAGATGCTTTAGTAAACACAATACACTTCTCCAGAATGGCCGTTGGCAATATACATTTCCACTATAAGTCTCACAGGGCTCCCTCTTCTCCTTGCCCTGTCCTGCATTTCTGTTGTTTACGCTTTATGAGGATGGCTCTTCTGACTGATGCGAAGTGATGTCTTTTGTAGTATTGACTTCCAGTGCCCACCTGTTTGGTTGGCTAAAAAGGTGTACGCTCTTTTCTTGAATATATACACAAAAAAAACGCATACACCCTTTTTGGCCAACTGCAATGTTGGCAATGTTCAGCTCCTTTTCTTGTGCTTAACGGCGAGTCCTTTCTACCTCCTCAAATCCCTTTCCTGCCATTCTCCCTTGCTTACAAGTCCTGTTCTCTGACTTTCCTCAAGACATTTTTCAGTGATGGATATTTTCAACTCTGCAGTTTTGTGAATTTTACTGCCCCTGAGTTCTATTGTTCAACTTGTGTTTATGGGAACTGGCCACAAAGCAGCGGGATTTCCTCAAGCCCTATACTGTTTCCATGGGCAACCCTAGCCTTTGGTCAATTCGTCTTCCTGATTGGAAATTAGAGTGACATGTGCCTGTCTGAACACGTAGGACTTGTCTCTCATTGTTCCTCATCCTTCCGCTTCATCCTCTGGACAAATTCCAAACTGTACGCAACAGGATGTTGACAGTGCTGACATCTCCAAGTGGGGAGACTGTTAGTAAAGACGCTGGAGGGGTGAACCCGAGCACCAGGAGATGAGGAGATGAGATGCCTTTTCCAAACTCTTCCCGATCAGACGGTATACCATCCTCTGGGTGTGACAGACATGTTTTAGCAGTAGGAAGAGTCCTATTCATGTAAGGAGAACACCAGGGCTTTTTCAAAATCAGTGTCTCCCCGAAACCCAAACTGGGGAATTTTTTAAGCTACGGCTACACATATGTTCATTAAGGGCCTTGGGAAGTAGGCAGAGTCCAAACTTTAGATGATTGAAGTCTTCAGGGTCAGAAGCACTCACCACCAGCTTCCCTTAGGTTACACTTTAATTGTCATTGATAGATGATGTCAATAAAAATATCTATTCTTTTTCAGATTATTTCCCCTTATAGGTTATTGCAAAATGTTGAGTGTAGTTCCCTGTGCTATACAGTAGTTCCTTGTTGATGATCTATTTTATACATAGCAGTGTGTATGTGTTAATCCCAAACTGTTAATTTATCCCTCCTCCCACCTTTCCCCTTTGGTAATAATAAATTATAAGATTTTATACTTCTCAGAAATGGGGGAGCTGAAAGAGAGGTATCATTTTCAATGGAAAAGCATTTAAAACAAGATTGAAGGTTTAACCAAGATTATTAGATGTACATCCTTGGAAAGAAATCACTTCATTTCTCTAATATTGAGCTGACAAATAAGACAAACCTTTTCACTGAACTTGCTTATAATAAAGTGATGGAAATATCCAATGGAAGTGTTAGAAACATCTTATTTTACCCGAGCCTTATACACTGTTCTATGTTAACTACACTTTGGCTCACACATCTGTTCATTGAGGTTACAATAGTCTCAATTTCTGTTACTGATCCTCCAGAGTGGACCCCAACAAGTGTCCCCCTGCCCAGTGTCATTGGGGCCAACAGATCGAGACTGAGTTTGGTTCACAAGCAAAGGAAACTTTATATTTTGATCAGAGAATGGAGAGGTGAGAGCATGTACTACCCCGTGGGCTGTGGGCTGGGCTGCTGTGTAGAGATCCTGTCAGAGTCAGTGGGAGGGAGGGGGCGGAGCTCTCGAGGGCCGGGTTGGCTGTAGCTCAGGCTCTATATCGCGGAGTCTGCACTGGGCCCCAGGAGCTGAGGTGTCGACCCAGCCATTCTGCACTAGGAAATCTGGTCTGAAGTGCCGGGTGTGGAACCTCTGCATGCGGGACCCTAGGAGCACGTGAAATTAGACAAAGCACAAAGGATAAAAAAGGTTAGACTTGACTTTATTGCCCAGATTCTATTTTTATCTCCCAGGGATTTTTAATGGGCTTTGCTGGGGACAAACCCCCCCTCTGCCTTTTGTCCCGTTCCTCATTCTTGGAGTGCTGAGGGTGCAGACCCTTCTTCTGTAACTGCTGAGTGCTGAGTTGGGAGCCCTCATACCCTGGGGCGAGGGTCAGAGCTTCTCCCCAGCAGCCTCCAGGTGACGTTGATTGTCCCCAGGCCCCCTGCCTCCCTGCTCGTCCACCTGAGCACCAGCATTGCAAGTGTTATAGATTCTAATGACCTTTAAGGGTCCAGGAAAGAGATGTGCAGAGACGCTGTGGGGGCCGGTTTCACCCCGCCCCACATTTGTTCGGCCACCTTAGGCCGACCGTTTCTGCCAGCCTAGATGCTCTGACCAGTAGTCTGCGCTTTCTTCAATTAGGCCCCTGAATTAACGTACAAACAGCACCAGGTGTCAGAGCCCTGCCCGCTCAACTCCCAGACAGTCCAGGGTCAGTGGTGATCAAGGACCATGATGGCCACTGAGTCAACAGCCTTTTGAAGTAAACAAGAGTCCAGCCGGTCTTACTGGCCACCATCATCACGGTGTCTGTAGGCTTTTCTATGGTGACAGTGTGATATACGGTTCCCCCGCCAAGATTATTAGCTCCCCTCTGGGTGCAGTAAGTCCGGCAAGCAGTAGTCTACTCTTTTGGGACACACTCTTGTTGTTTTATGAGAGAAACTCCAGGTCAAGTGATGTTCACACGAGTCGTCATGGTGCCCTGTTGCCCCCGGTTATCTCTCTGGATGTTGGAGTTGGAGGGCCTCCTCACTCGAGGTCGGTGTGCCCACGGAGCGAACCCTGCAACTTCAGGGCATGGTTGGTGGTTAGGATCACCACGTGGGGTCCTTTTCCCTTAGGAGGGAGGTGGCCTTTTGGGCTGCTGATTTCCAGGGTTTTAGATACCGCCAGTATCTTGGCCAGATGTGGCAGTGGGCCAAGCCCCTTGGTGACCATAGTTTATCCTACCTGGATGGCATTCTTGCATTGTTCCATTTCAAGTGGTCCCAGGTTTTGCACTAATTCTCCAATGGCGATTCACCTTTCACCGGGAATGTAAAGGTCAAAGGGTTTAGCTAAATTAGGGAGTTCCAGGGCAAGGGTCTGAATTGACTGCTCTTTCCATTCTTGAAAGGCCACTTCTGGATTCTATTCAAAAGGATCATCATCTTTTCCTTTCAGTGTTTCATATAGAGGCCCAGCTAGTAGACTGTAGTTAGGGATCCAGAAGCAGCAAACCCTGGCCTCCCCAGGAACCCCTAAGCTGTCTTCTAGTTTTAGAAAGGGGTAAGGCTGAAAATGGTTTCTTCCCTTTCCTGGGATGGACTTCTCCAACCTTCTGTGAGAATGAAGCCCAGGCAGGTCACGGCAGTCTGTGATATTTGAGCTTTTTCTTGGACAACTTCTATCCTTTATTGGCTTGGTAGTTCAGAGGCCTCCTTAGTAGGGCTGGCGATCAGAATGTCGTCTGCATATTGAAGGAGGGTTTCCTTTTCCAGAGGTAGAACTTTTAGGTCTTTAGCTAAGCTTTCCCCAAAGATGGGGTGGGAATTTTTGCACCCTTGGGGCCAGACGGCCCGGAAGTATTGTTTTAGTTGTATGTTGAGTCCTGCCACTCACAAGCCAAAATTTCTTGTGACTCTGGGACTAATGGAATACAAAAGAAGGCATCATTGAAGACTAATACAGAATACCATGTCCTGGTGGTTGGTAGAATGACCAGCAGGGTGTAGGAATTAGGAGCAACTGGAGGTATATCCTCGGTGGCTTCACTGACTG
The DNA here is from genome assembly GCF_949774975.1 of Lagenorhynchus albirostris. Classification (NCBI taxonomy): domain Eukaryota; kingdom Metazoa; phylum Chordata; class Mammalia; order Artiodactyla; family Delphinidae; genus Lagenorhynchus; species Lagenorhynchus albirostris. Next base: position 76,721 of record NW_026783580.1, on the reverse strand, counting down.
TCCTGACATCCTTTACCAGGTCCCCAGCAGCCCATGGGGCTCTCGTGGTCAGACCAATCCCAGAATATGGAGCTCACCTGGGCAGGTACCCCACCCCCACCCCAGCCCACAGGGCTCTCGTGGTCAGGCCCCTCCCAGGATACAGAGCTACCCTTGCAGGTACCGTGGCAGGGCTGGGCACACAGGAACCGTGCACATAGCCCTCATTGCAGAGCACCCCCAGCTCACCTGTCGCTCAGAGCTGACACAGAGCACCTCAGAGCAGGACTTGAACTAACAAACAGCAGCTGCGACAGGTCTGTGACCCTGGGCATCACTCCGTGAGGCCTCCCTCCACCTGGTCTTCCAGAGACTTCCACTGCACCCGGGGCACCAGGCCTCTGTCTCCAACCACCACCCACCCCTCCTCTCCCTGACTCCTGGGTTCCTCTCATTAGGAGAGGGTTTTCTTGAAGTTGTCTCCCACTCATGGGCCAGATAAAATGATTAGAAAACAAGCCAAAGCTGCAGCCCCTTGTCTATCCTGACTCTCAGGAGCCCACACCTGTTCCTTGGACCTGGCCGGTTCAGCAAGTTCCATTTTCTGCAACTGTGAGCCCCTGAGGGGTGATGATTGGCTGACCTGGGCAGCCTTACCGTGCCGGCCAGCCCTCCCCAGGTGTGCCTGGGTTGAGATCACTATAAATACCACTCCAGGCAGCAAGAGCCCCTGCAGCCGTGCCTGACGCCATTTTCTCTGCCCTGTCAGCAGTCTCGGGGCTGGGCTGGTGGGAGGGAGTGAGAGGCCACGGCTTTGTGGGTGGCCCAGTGTGAGTGGGGCTCTGCTGGACTTTCTGCAGCAGTTGCCAGGCTGCCACCTGCTAAAGAAGAAGATGTGTCACCCATACCTGCTGCTGGAATTTCTCCCTGGGCAGAGGTGAGGAAGGAAACAAGCAGTGGGGGCAGGGACAGGACGGGTATCTCAGGCAGGGAAATGGAAATCTTCCAGAAGAGCACCCAGGGCCAGGACCATCCTGGCTGGCCTGCAGGCACCAAGTCGGCCGGCATGCTGTCACTCGTGTGGCTCTATGGCCCTCCCTCTAGGCTTTCAAGTCCTTGTATATATTCAGGTGTTTTACCTGGGATGGGTGGGAATAGTTCAGCAGCAACTGGCCTGGGGCTCAGCTCACGTTTACTCACAGATGCCTCGGCACGGTGCCCCAGCTTTGCAATGAGGACGCTTGTTGCGTGGGGGCTGCTGGCTGAATGGGAGACGATTCCCCACCACTGACCAACTTCAGAATTGTTTACAACTGGAGCAAGTGCCCTGATACGGTTTTCCTCTGTGGAACTGGTGGGTTCTGTGTTTTCTTTCTCTTTTTCGTTTTGGGTTCAAGGTAGATTTTATTCCTCTTTTTTGTATTTACAGATATAAGCATGGAAATAATTTATTCATATAAATACATGTATGTGAAGGGAATAATTGTTTTTTCTATTTTTTAAATTTTATTTCTTTTTAATTTTGAATTTTATTTTATATTTTTATACAGCAGGTTCTTATTGGTTATCTATTTTATACATATAAATGTATACATGCCAATCCCAGTTTCTCAACTCCTCCCACCACCCCCCCCAACAGCTTTCCCCCCTTGTTGTCCATACGTTTGTTGTCTACATCTGTTGCTCTATTTATGCCTTGCAAAATGGTTAATCTGTACAGGTTATCTAGGTTCCACATATATGCATGAATATACAAGATTTGTTTTTCTCTTTCTGACTTACTTCACTCTGTATGACAGTCTCTAGATGCATCGACGTCTCTACAAATGACCCAATTTCATTCCTTTTCATGGCTTAGTAATATTCCATTTTATATATGTACCACGGCTTTATGCATTCGTCTGTCTGTGGGCATTTAGGTTGCTTCCATTACCTCGATATTGTAAATAGTGATGCAATGAACATTGCGGTGAATGTCTCTTTTTGATTTATGGTTTTGTCTGGGTATATGTCCAGTACTGGGATTGCTGTATCATATGGTAATTCTATTGTTAGTTTCTTAAGAAATTCCATATTGTTCTCCATAGTGACTGTATCAATTTATATTCCCAACAATAGCTGGAAGAGGGTTCCTTTTCTCCACACCCTTTCCAGCATTTTTTGCTTGTAGATTTTCTATGATGCCTATTCTACCAGGTGTGAGGTGATACCTCATTGTTGAATCCATTTCGTTGAGCAAGGGGTAGGTCTTGTCTATTCCATATTTGGCTTATGGAACGGTATCTGTGCTAATTTCAAACTCTGGTTTAATGCAGCACCCCAACTCACCTTCCCCCTTAAGCAAGCATAAGTTAGTTTTCTAAACTTGAGACCCTGTTCTGTTTTGTAATTCAGTTCATGTGTAGCCAAGTTCACATTCCGTGTATTAGTGATACCTTATGATGTTTCTTTTCCTGTGAGACTTATTTCAGTTAGAATCATCATACCTGAATCCACTCATTATGCTGCTACGGGCCTGATGACATAGATTTCATTGCTGAGTGATACTGCATTGTACGTAAGTACCACAACTTCTTTATCCATTTTTCACTTTCTGCGATATTGAACTTGTACCGTAAACCAGGTTCTTGTAAACAGAGCCGTCCCAACCTTTGGGGTGGCTGTGTCTTTTTGATTTTAATTTCCCTAAGCTATTGGACCATAAGTGGAAGTGCCCTAGGCTCTGTTGCTTTGTTTTTTAGATGTTTCAGGAAACACCATACACTTCTCCCGAGTGGCTGTTGGCAATTTACATCCCGCCCATCAGCATAACAAGGCTCCCAGTTCTCCATGGCCTTTCCTGCCTTTCTGGATTTTACACTTTTTTCAGATGGCCCTTTTGACCGGGGGGAAGTGAGACTTCATTGTAGTGCAGATTTCCTTTGCAAGCTTGCTTGGTTGGCCAAAAAGGGCATATGCGTTTTTTCCTGAATATATTCAGGAAAAAACGCATACGCCCTTTTTGGCCAAGTGCATCATTGTGGATGTTCTGCCTCTTTTCCTATGCTTTAAATGCAATTCCAGTCTACCTCCTGAAATCGGTTTCCTGCAATTCTGCCCCGCTTTCAAGTCCTCTTGGCAGCCTTACTTCAGTACATTTTTGGACGATAGCTGTCATTTATAACTCTGCAGGTTTGTGAATTAAAGTGCCCCTGAGCTCCTTTCTTCAACTCGCTTTCTTGTGAGCTGGCCGCAACACCGCATGAGTGCTTCAGGCCCTAATCTGGTTCCGGCACGGCACGCTGAGCCTTTGGTTAATTCCTCTTCCTGGTGGGAAATGAGAGTTAAATTTGCCCGTCCAGACACCTCCAGCTAGTCTCTCATTGGTTCTCCCTATTCCTGTTCATCTTCCGCAGAAATTGCAAACTGGGCCAAACAGGAGGTTAAAGGCACTGACTCTCCAAGTCGGGAGAGTGTTAGTAAAGCGTCTGGAATGTTGCACCCGAGTACCAGGGGACGAAAACTGACACATATTGGAACACGTCTCCCGATCACACGGTTGATCATACTCTGGGTTCCACATGCATGTTTAAGCTGAAGGAAGAATGCCTTAAACCTGGAGAGTTGAGACCCGTGGAATGGGTACCATGCAATATGACTTCAAAGGGTCTTCATTTGCTCACCGAACCTCTCCAATCCTATCACTGCTACGTTTATGTCCCTGTACACACGCTTGATTCTCCTTCGGAGACATAGCAATCCATAGGTTTTAAGATACTTCCTAGTCAGGTACATTCTTAGGCGTTTAATATGGGGTGTTGAGTCCATTTCGTTGAACAAGGAGTAGCTCTTGTCTATTCCATATTTGGCTTAAGGAACTTTATCTGTCCTCATTTCAATCTCTGGTTTTATGCAGCACCCCAACTCACCTTTCCCCTTAAGCAAGCATAAGTTGGGTTTCTAAATTTGAGACCCTGTTCTGTTTTGTAATTCAGTTCCTGTGTAGCCAAGGTTACATTCCGTGTATTATTGATATCTTATGATGTTTCTGTTTCTGTGTGACTTATTTCAGTTAGAATCATCATATCTGAATCCACTCATTATGCTGCTACGGGCCTGATGACATAGATTTCCTTGCTGAGTGATATTGCATTGTAAGTAAGTACCACAACTTCTTTATCCATTTTTCACTTTCTGCGATATTGAACTTGTACCGTAAACCAGGTTCTTGTAAACAGAGCCGTCCCAACCTTTGTGGTGGCTTTGTCTTTTTGATTTTAATTTCCCTAAGCTATAGGACCATAAGTGGAAGTGCCCTAGGCTCTGTTGCTTTGTTTTTTAGATGTTTCAGGAAACACCATACACTTCTCCCGAGTGGCTGTTGGCAATTTACATCCCGCCCATCAGCATAACAAGGCTCCCAGTTCTCCATGGCCTGTCCTGCCTTTCTGGATTTTACACTTTTTTCAGATGGCCCTTTTGACCGGGGGGAAGTGAGACTTCATTGTAGTGCATATTTCCTTTGCAAGCTTGCTTGGTTGGCCAAAAAGGGCGTATGCGTTTTTTCCTGAATATATTCAGGAAAAAACGCATACACCCTTTTTGGCCAAGTGCATCATTGTGGACGTTCTGCCTCTTTTCCTATGCTTTCAATGCAATTCCAGTCTACCTCCTGAAATCGGTTTCCTGCAATTCTGCCCCGCTTTCAAGTCCTCTTGGCAGCCTTACTTCAGTATATTTTTGGACGATAGCTGTCATTTATAACTCTGCAGGTTTGTGAATTACAGTGCCCCTGAGCTCCTTTCTTCAACTCGCTTTCTCGTGAGCTGGCCGCAACACCGCAGGATTGCTTCAGGCCCTAATCTGTTTCCGGCACGGCACGCTGAGCCTTTGGTTAATTCCTCTTCCTGGTGGGAAATGAGAGTTAAATTTGCCCGTCCAGACACCTCCAGCTAGTCTGTCATTGGTTCTCCCTATTCCTGTTCATCTTCCGCAGAAATTGCAAACTGGGCCAAACAGGAGGTTAAAGGCACTGACTCTCCAAGTCGGGAGAGTGTTAGTAAAGCGTCTGGAATGTTGCACCCGAGTACCAGGGGACGAAAACTGACACATATTGGAACACGTCTCCCGATCACACGGTTGATCATACTCTGGGTTCCACATGCATGTTTTAGCTGAAGGAAGAATACCTTAAACCTGGAGAGTTGAGACCCGTGGAATGGGTAGCATGCAATATGGCTTCAAAGGGTCTTCATTTGCTCACCTTACCTCTCCAGTCCTATCACTGCTGCGTTTATGTCCCTGTACACACGCTTGATTCTCCTTCGGAGACATAGCAATCCATAGGTTTTAAGATACTTCCTAGTCAGGTACATTCTTAGGCGTTTAATATGGGGTGTTGAGTCCATTTCGTTGAACAAGGAGTAGCTCTTGTCTATTCCATATTTGGCTTAAGGAACTTTATCTGTGCTCATTTCAATCTCTGGTTTTATGCAGCACCCCAACTCACCTTTCCCCTTAAGCAAGCATAAGTTGGGTTTCTAAATTTGAGACCCTGTTCTGTTTTGTAATTCAGTTCCTGTGTAGCCAAGGTTACATTCCGTGTATTATTGATATCTTATGATGTTTCTGTTTCTGTGTGACTTATTTCAGTTAGAATCATCATACCTGAATCCACTCATTATGCTGCTACGGGCCTGATGACATAGATTTCCTTGCTGAGTGATATTGCATTGTAAGTAAGTACCACAAGTTCTTTATCCATTTTTCACTTTCTGCGATATTGAACTTGTACCATAAACCAGGTTCTTGTAAACAGAGCCGTCCCAACCTTTGTGGTGGCTTTGTCTTTTTGATTTTAATTACCCTAAGCTATAGGACCATAAGTGGAAGTGCCCTAGGCTCTGTTGCTTTGTTTTTTAGATGTTTCAGGAAACACCATACACTTCTCCCGAGTGGCTGTTGGCAATTTACATCCCGCCCATCAGCATAACAAGGCTCCCAGTTCTCCATGGCCTGTCCTGCCTTTCTGGATTTTACACTTTTTTCAGATGGCCCTTTTGACCGGGGGGAAGTGAGACTTCATTGTAGTGCAGATTTCCTTTGCAAGCTTGCTTGGTTGGCCAAAAAGGGCGTATGCGTTTTTTCCTGAATATATTCAGGAAAAAACGCATACGCCCTTTTTGGCCAAGTGCATCATTGTGGACGTTCTGCCTCTTTTCCTATGCTTTAAATGCAATTCCAGTCTACCTCCTGAAATCGGTTTCCTGCAATTCTGCCCCGCTTTCAAGTCCTCTTGGCAGCCTTACTTCAGTATATTTTTGGACGATAGCTGTCATTTATAACTCTGCAGGTTTGTGAATTACAGTGCCCCTGAGCTCCTTTCTTCAACTCGCTTTCTCGTGAGCTGGCCGCAACAGTGCACGATTGCTTCAGGCCCTAATCTGGTTCCGGCACGGCACGCTGAGCCTTTGGTTAATTCCTCTTCCTGGTGGGAAATGAGAGTTAAATTTGCCCGTCCAGACACCTCCAGCTAGTCTGTCATTGGTTCTCCCTATTCCTGTTCATCTTCCGCAGAAATTGCAAACTGGGCCAAACAGGAGGTTAAAGGCACTGACTCTCCAAGTCGGGAGAGTGTTAGTAAAGCGTCTGGAATGTTGCACCCAAGTACCAGGGGACGAAAACTGACACATATTGGAACACGTCTCCCGATCACACGGTTGATCATACTGTGGGTTCCACATGCATGTTTTAGCTGAAGGAAGAATACCTTAAACCTGGAGAGTTGAGACCCGTGGAATGGGTACCATGCAATATGACTTCAAAGGGACTTCATTTGCTCACCGAACCTCTCCAGTCCTATCACTGCTGCGTTTATGCCCCTGTACACACGCTTGATTCTCTTTCGGAGACATAGCAATCCATAGGTTTTAAGATATTTCCTAGTCAGGTACATTCTTAGGCGTTTAATATGGGGTGTTGAGTCCATTTCGTTGAGCAAGGAGTAGCTCTTGTCTATTCCATATTTGGCTTAAGGAACTTTATATGTGCTCACTTCAATCTCTGGTTTTATGCATTACCCCAACTCACCTTTCCCCTTAAGGAAGCATAAGTTGGTTTTCTAAATTTGAGACCCTGTTCTGTTTTGTAATTCAGTTCCTGTGTAGCCAAGGTTACATTCCGTGTATTAGTGATATCTTATGATGTTTCTTTTTCTGTGTGACTTATTTCAGTTAGAATCATCATATCTGAATCCACTCATTATGCTGCTACGGGCCTGATGACATAAATTTCCTTGCTGAGTGATATTGCATTGTTCGTAAGTACCACAACTTCTTTATCCATTTTTCACTTTCTGCGATATTGAACTTGTACCATAAACCAGGTTCTTGTAAACAGAGCCGTCCCAACATTTTGGGGTGGCTGTGTCTTTTTGATTTTAATTTCCCTAAGCTATAGGACCATAAGTGGAAGTGCCCTAGGCTCTGTTGCTTTGTTTTTTAGATGTTTCAGGAAACACCATACACTTCTCCCGAGTGGCTGTTGGCAATTTACATCCCGCCCATCAGCATAACAAGGCTCCCAGTTCTCCATGGCCTGTCCTGCCTTTCTGGATTTTACACTTTTTTCAGATGGCCCTTTTGACCGTGGGGAAGTGAGACTTCATTGTAGTGCAGATTTCCTTTGCAAGCTTGCTTGGTTGGCCAAAAAGGGCGTATGCGTTTTTTCCTGAATATATTCAGGAAAAAACGCATACGCCCTTTTTGGCCAAGTGCATCATTGTGGACGTTCTGCCTCTTTTCCTATGCTTTAAATGCAATTCCAGTCTACCTCCTGAAATCGGTTTCCTGCAATTCTGCCCCGCTTTCAAGTCCTCTTGGCAGCCTTACTTCAGTATATTTTTGGACGATAGCTGTCATTTATAACTCTGTAGGTTTGTGAATTACAGTGCCCCTGAGCTCCTTTCTTCAACTCGCTTTCTCGTGAGCTGGCCACAACACCGCAGGATGGCTTCAGGCCCTATTCTGGTTCCGGCACGGCACGCTGAGCCTTTGGTTAATTCCTCTTCCTGGTGGGAAATGAGAGTTAAATTTGCCCGTCCAGACACCTCCAGCTAGTCTGTCATTGGTTCTCCCTATTCCTGTTCATCTTCCGCAGAAATTGCAAACTGGGTCAAACAGGAGGTTAAAGGCACTGACTCTCCAAGTCGGGAGAGTGTTAGTAAAGCGTCTGGAATGTTGCACCCGAGTACCAGGGGACGAAAACTGACACATATTGGAACACGTCTCCCGATCACACGGTTGATCATACTCTGGGTTCCACATGCATGTTTTAGCTGAAGGAAGAATACCTTAAACCTGGAGAGTTGAGACCCGTGGAATGGGTAGCATGCAATATGACTTCAAAGGGTCTTCATTTTCTCACCTTACCTCTCCAGTCCTATCACTGCTGCGTTTATGTCCCTGTACACACGCTTGATTCTCCTTCGGAGACATAGCAATCCATAGGTTTTAAGATACTTCCTAGTCAGGTACATTCTTAGGCGTTTAATATGGGGTGTTGAGTCCATTTCGTTGAACAAGGAGTAGCTCTTGTCTATTCCATATTTGGCTTAAGGAACTTTATCTGTGCTCATTTCAATCTCTGGTTTTATGCAGCACCCCAACTCACCTTTCCCCTTAAGCAAGCATAAGTTGGGTTTCTAAATTTGAGACCCTGTTCTGTTTTGTAATTCAGTTCCTGTGTAGCCAAGGTTACATTCCGTGTATTATTGATATCTTATGATGTTTCTTTTTCTGTGTGACTTATTTCAGTTAGAATCATCATACCTGAATCCACTCATTATGCTGCTACGGGCCTGATGACATAGATTTCCTTGCTGAGTGATATTGCATTGTTCGTAAGTACCACAACTTCTTTATCCATTTTTCACTTTCTGCGATATTGAACTTGTACCGTAAACCAGGTTCTTGTAAACAGAGCCGTCCCAACCTTTGGGGTGGCTGTGTCTTTTGATTTTAATTTCCCTAAGCTATAGGACCATAAGTGGAAGTGCCCTAGGCTCTGTTGCTTTGTTTTTTAGATGTTTCAGGAAACACCATACACTTCTCCCGAGTGGCTGTTGGCAATTTACATCCCACCCATCAGCATAACAAGGCTCCCAGTTCTCCATGGCCTGTCCTGCCTTTCTGGATTTTACACTTTTTTCAGATGGCCCTTTTGACCGTGGGGAAGTGAGACTTCATTGTAGTGCAGATTTCCTTTGCAAGCTTGCTTGATTGGCCAAAAAGGGCGTATGCGTTTTTTCCTGAATATATTCAGGAAAAAACGCATACGCCCTTTTTGGCCAAGTGCATCATTGTGGACGTTCTGCCTCTTTTCCTATGCTTTCAATGCAATTCCAGTCTACCTCCTGAAATCGGTTTCCTGCAATTCTGCCCCGCTTTCAAGTCCTCTTGGCAGCCTTACTTCAGTATATTTTTGGACGATAGCTGTCATTTATAACTCTGTAGGTTTGTGAATTACAGTGCCCCTGAGCTCCTTTCTTCAACTCGCTTTCTCGTGAGCTGGCCACAACACCGCAGGATGGCTTCAGGCCCTATTCTGGTTCCGGCACGGCACGCGAGCCTTTGGTTAATTCCTCTTCCTGGTGGGAAATGAGAGTTAAATTTGCCCGTCCAGACACCTCCAGCTAGTCTGTCATTGGTTCTCCCTATTCCTGTTCATCTTCCGCAGAAATTGCAAACTGGGCCAAACAGGAGGTTAAAGGCACTGACTCTCCAAGTCGGGAGAGTGTTAGTAAAGCGTCTGGAATGTTGCACCCGAGTACCAGGGGACGAAAACTGACACATATTGGAACACGTCTCCCGATCACACGGTTGATCATACTCTGGGTTCCACATGCATGTTTTAGCTGAAGGAAGAATACCTTAAACCTGGAGAGTTGAGACCCGTGGAATGGGTACCATGCAATATGACTTCAAAGGGTCTTCATTTGTTCACCGAACATCTCCAATCCTATCACTGCTGCGTTTATGCCCCTGTACACACGCTTGATTCTCTTTCGGAGACATAGCAGTCCATAGGTTTTAAGATACTTCCTAGTCAGGTACATTCTTAGGCGTTTAATATGGGGTGTTGAATCCATTTCGTTGAGCAAGGAGTAGCTCTTGTCTATTCCATATTTGGCTTAAGGAACTTTATCTGTGCTCATTTCAATCTCTGGTTTTATGCAGCACCCCAACTCACCTTTCCCCTTAAGGAAGCATAAGTTGTTTTTCTTAATTTGAGACCCTGTTCTGTTTTGTAATTCAGTTCCTGTGTAGCCAAGTTTACATTCCGTGTATTAGTGATATCTTATGATGTTTCTTTTTCTGTGTGACTTATTTCAGTTAGAATCATCATACCTGAATCCACTCATTATGCTGCTACGGGCCTGATGACATAGATTTCCTTGCTGAGTGATATTGCATTGTACGTAAGTACCACAACTTCTTTATCCATTTTTCACTTTCTGCGATATTGAACTTGTACCGTAAATCAGGTTCTTGTAAACAGAGCCGTCCCAACCTTTGGGGTGGCTGTGTCTTTTTGATTTTAATTTCCCTAAGCTATAGGACCATAAGTGGAAGTGCCCTAGGCTCTGTTGCTTTGTTTTTTAGATGTTTCAGGAAACACCATACACTTCTCCCGAGTGGCTGTTGGCAATTTACATCCCGCCCATCAGCATAACAAGGCTCCCAGTTCTCCATGGCCTGTCCTGCCTTTCTGGATTTTACACTTTTTTCAGATGGCCCTTTTGACCGTGGGGAAGTGAGACTTCATTGTAGTGCAGATTTCCTTTGCAAGCTTGCTTGGTTGGCCAAAAAGGGCGTATGCGTTTTTTCCTGAATATATTCAGGAAAAAACGCATACGCCCTTTTTGGCCAAGTGCATCATTGTGGACGTTCTGCCTCTTTTCCTATGCTTTAAATGCAATTCCAGTCTACCTCCTGAAATCGGTTTCCTGCAATTCTGCCCCGCTTTCAAGTCCTCTTGGCAGCCTTACTTCAGTATATTTTTGGACGATAGCTGTCATTTATAACTCTGTAGGTTTGTGAATTACAGTGCCCCTGAGCTCCTTTCTTCAACTCGCTTTCTCGTGAGCTGGCCACAACACCGCAGGATGGCTTCAGGCCCTATTCTGGTTCCGGCACGGCACGCTGAGCCTTTGGTTAATTCCTCTTCCTGGTGGGAAATGAGAGTTAAATTTGCCCGTCCAGACACCTCCAGCTAGTCTGTCATTGGTTCTCCCTATTCCTGTTCATCTTCCGCAGAAATTGCAAACTGGGCCAAACAGGAGGTTAAAGGCACTGACTCTCCAAGTCGGGAGAGTGTTAGTAAAGCGTCTGGAATGTTGCACCCGAGTACCAGGGGACGAAAACTGACACATATTGGAACACGTCTCCCGATCACACGGTTGATCATACTCTGGGTTCCACATGCATGTTTTAGCTGAAGGAAGAATACCTTAAACCTGGAGAGTTGAGACCCGTGGAATGGGTAGCATGCAATATGACTTCAAAGGGTCTTCATTTTCTCACCTTACCTCTCCAGTCCTATCACTGCTGCGTTTATGTCCCTGTACACACGCTTGATTCTCCTTCGGAGACATAGCAATCCATAGGTTTTAAGATACTTCCTAGTCAGGTACATTCTTAGGCGTTTAATATGGGGTGTTGAGGCCATTTTGTTGAACAAGGAGTAGCTCTTGTCTATTCCATATTTGGCTTAAGGAACTTTATCTGTGCTCATTTCAATCTCTGGTTTTATGCAGCACCCCAACTCACCTTTCCCCTTAAGCAAGCATAAGTTGGGTTTCTAAATTTGAGACCCTGTTCTGTTTTGTAATTCAGTTCCTGTGTAGCCAAGGTTACATTCCGTGTATTATTGATATCTTATGATGTTTCTTTTTCTGTGTGACTTATTTCAGTTAGAATCATCATACCTGAATCCACTCATTATGCTGCTACGGGCCTGATGACATAGATTTCCTTGCTGAGTGATATTGCATTGTTCGTAAGTACCACAACTTCTTTATCCATTTTTCACTTTCTGCGATATTGAACTTGTACCATAAACCAGGTTCTTGTAAACAGAGCCGTCCCAACCTTTTGGGGTGGCTGTGTCTTTTTGATTTTAATTTCCCTAAGCTATAGGACCATAAGTGGAAGTGCCCTAGGCTCTGTTGCTTTGTTTTTTAGATGTTTCAGGAAACACCATACACTTCTCCCGAGTGGCTGTTGGCAATTTACATCCCACCCATCAGCATAACAAGGCTCCCAGTTCTCCATGGCCTGTCCTGCCTTTCTGGATTTTACACTTTTTTCAGATGGCCCTTTTGACCGTGGGGAAGTGAGACTTCATTGTAGTGCAGATTTCCTTTGCAAGCTTGCTTGATTGGCCAAAAAGGGCGTATGCGTTTTTTCCTGAATATATTCAGGAAAAAACGCATACGCCCTTTTTGGCCAAGTGCATCATTGTGGACGTTCTGCCTCTTTTCCTATGCTTTCAATGCAATTCCAGTCTACCTCCTGAAATCGGTTTCCTGCAATTCTGCCCCGCTTTCAAGTCCTCTTGGCAGCCTTACTTCAGTATATTTTTGGACGATAGCTGTCATTTATAACTCTGTAGGTTTGTGAATTACAGTGCCCCTGAGCTCCTTTCTTCAACTCGCTTTCTCGTGAGCTGGCCACAACACCGCAGGATGGCTTCAGGCCCTATTCTGGTTCCGGCACGGCACGCTGAGCCTTTGGTTAATTCCTCTTCCTGGTGGGAAATGAGAGTTAAATTTGCCCGTCCAGACACCTCCAGCTAGTCTGTCATTGGTTCTCCCTATTCCTGTTCATCTTCCGCAGAAATTGCAAACTGGGCCAAACAGGAGGTTAAAGGCACTGACTCTCCAAGTCGGGAGAGTGTTAGTAAAGCGTCTGGAATGTTGCACCCGAGTACCAGGGGACGAAAACTGACACATATTGGAACACGTCTCCCGATCACACGGTTGATCATACTCTGGGTTCCACATGCATGTTTTAGCTGAAGGAAGAATACCTTAAACCTGGAGAGTTGAGACCCGTGGAATGGGTACCATGCAATATGACTTCAAAGGGTCTTCATTTGTTCACCGAACATCTCCAATCCTATCACTGCTGCGTTTATGCCCCTGTACACACGCTTGATTCTCTTTCGGAGACATAGCAGTCCATAGGTTTTAAGATACTTCCTAGTCAGGTACATTCTTAGGCGTTTAATATGGGGTGTTGAATCCATTTCGTTGAGCAAGGAGTAGCTCTTGTCTATTCCATATTTGGCTTAAGGAACTTTATCTGTGCTCATTTCAATCTCTGGTTTTATGCAGCACCCCAACTCACCTTTCCCCTTAAGGAAGCATAAGTTGTTTTTCTTAATTTGAGACCCTGTTCTGTTTTGTAATTCAGTTCCTGTGTAGCCAAGTTTACATTCCGTGTATTAGTGATATCTTATGATGTTTCTTTTTCTGTGTGACTTATTTCAGTTAGAATCATCATACCTGAATCCACTCATTATGCTGCTACGGGCCTGATGACATAGATTTCCTTGCTGAGTGATATTGCATTGTACGTAAGTACCACAACTTCTTTATCCATTTTTCACTTTCTGCGATATTGAACTTGTACCGTAAATCAGGTTCTTGTAAACAGAGCCGTCCCAACCTTTGGGGTGGCTGTGTCTTTTTGATTTTAATTTCCCTAAGCTATAGGACCATAAGTGGAAGTGCCCTAGGCTCTGTTGCTTTGTTTTTTAGATGTTTCAGGAAACACCATACACTTCTCCCGAGTGGCTGTTGGCAATTTACATCCCGCCCATCAGCATAACAAGGCTCCCAGTTCTCCATGGCCTGTCCTGCCTTTCTGGATATTACACATTTTTCAGATGGCCCTTTTGACCGCGGGGAAGTGAGACTTCATTGTAGTGCAGATTTCCTTTGCAAGCTTGCTTGGTTGGCCAAAATAGGCGTATGCGTTTTTTCCTGAATATATTCAGGAAAAAACGCATACGCCCTTTTTGGCCAAGTGCATCATTGTGGACGTTCTGCCTCTTTTCCTATGCTTTAAATGCAATTCCAGTCTACCTCCTGAAATCGGTTTCCTGCAATTCTGCCCCGCTTTCAAGTCCTCTTGGCAGCCTTACTTCAGTATATTTTTGGACGATAGCTGTCATTTATAACTCTGCAGGTTTGTGAATTACACTGCCCCTGAGCTCCTTTCTTCAACTCGCTTTCTCGTGAGCTGGCCGCAACACCGCAGGAGTGCTTCAGGCCCTAATCTGGTTCCGGCACGGCACGCTGAGCCTTTGGGTAATTCCCCGTCCTGGTGGCAAATGAGAGTTAAATTTGCCCGTCCAGACACCTCCAGCTAGTCTGTCATTGGTTCTCCCTATTCCTGTTCATCTTCCGCAGAAATTGCAAACTGGGCCAAACAGGAGGTTAAAGACACTGACTCTCCAAGTCGGGAGAGTGTTAGTAAAGCGTCTGGAATGTTGCACCCGAGTACCAGGGGACGAAAACTGACACATATTGGAACACGTCTCCCGATCACATGGTTGATCATACTCTGGGTTCCACATGCATGTTTTAGCTGAAGGAAGAATCCCTTAAACCTGGAGAGTTGAGACCCGTGGAATGGATACCATGCAATATGACTTCAAAGGGTCTTCATTTGCTCACCGAACCTCTCCAATCCTATCACTGCTGCGTTTATGCCCCTGTACACATGTTTGATTCTCTTTTGGAGACATAGAAATCCATAGGTTTTAAGATACTTCCTAGTCAGGTACATTCTTAGGCGTTTAATATGGGGTGTTGAGTCCATTTCGTTGAGCAAGGAGTAGCTCTTGTCTCTTCCATATTTGACTTAAGGAACTTTATCTGTGCTCATTTCAATCTCTGGTTTTATGCAGCACCCCAACTCACCTTTCCCCTTAAGCAAGCATAAGTTGGGTTTCTAAATTTGAGACCCTGTTCTCTTTTGGAATTCAGTTCCTGTGTAGCCAAGGTTACATTCCGTGTATTAGTGATATCTTATGATGTTTCTTTTTCTGTGTGACTTATTTCAGTTAGAATCATCATACCTGAATCCACTCATTATGCTGCTACGTGCCTGATGACATAGATTTCCTTGCTGAGTGATATTGCATTGTACGTAAGTACCACAACTTCTTTATCCATTTTTCACTTTCTGCGATATTGAACTTGTACCGTAAACCAGGTTCTTGTAAACAGAGCCGTCCCAACCTTTGGGGTGGCAGTGTCTTTTTGATTTTAATTTCCCTAAGCTATAGGACCATAAGTGGAAGTGCCCTAGGCTCTGTTGCTTTGTTTTTTAGATGTTTCAGGAAACACCATACACTTCTCCCGAGTGGCTGTTGGCAATTTACATCCCGCCCATCAGCGTAACAAGGCTCCCAGTTCTCCATGGCCTGTCCTGCCTTTCTGGATTTTACACTTTATTCAGATGGCCCTTTTGACCGGGGGGAAGTGAGACTTCATTGTAGTGCAGATTTCCTTTGCAAGCTTGCTTGGTTGGCCAAAAAGGGTGTATGCGTTTTTTCCTGAATATATTCAGGAAAAAACGCATACGCCCTTTTTGGCCAAGTGCATCATTGTGGACGTTCGGCCTCTTTTCCTATGCTTTAAATGCAATTCCAGTCTACCTCCTGAAATCGGTTTCCTGCAATTCTGCCCCGCTTTCAAGTCCTCTTGGCAGCCTTACTTCAGTATATTTTTGGACGATAGCTGTCATTTATAACTCTGCAGGTTTGTGAATTACAGTGCCCCTGAGCTCCTTTCTTCAACTCGCTTTCTCGTGAGCTGGCCGCAACACCGCACGATTGCTTCAGGCCCTAATCTGGTTCCGGCACGGCACGCTGAGCCTTTGGTTAATTCCTCTTCCTGGTGGGAAATGAGAGTTAAATTTGCCCGTCCAGACACCTCCAGCTAGTCTCTCATTGGTTCTCCCTATTCCTGTTCATCTTCTGCAGAAATTGCAAACTGGGCCAAACAGGAGGTTAAAGGCACTGACTCTCCAAGTCGGGAGAGTGTTAGTAAAGCGTCTGGAATGTTGCACCCGAGTACCAGGGGACGAAAACTGAGACATATTGGAACACGTCTCCGGATCACACGGTTGATCATACTCTGGGTTCCACATGCATGTTTTAGCTGAAGGAAGAATCCCTTAAACCTGGAGAGTTGAGACCCGTGGAATGGGTACCATGCAATATGACTTCAAAGGGTCTTCATTTGCTCACCGAACCTCTCCAGTCCTATCACTGCTGCGTTTATGCCCCTGTACACATGCTAGATACTCTTTCGGAGACATAGCAATCCATAGGTTTTAAGATACTTCCTAGTCAGGTACATTCTTATGCGTTTAATATGGGGTGTTGAGTCCATTTCGTTGAGCAAGGAGTAGCTCTTGTCTATTCCATATTTGGCTTAAGGAACTTTATCTGTGCTCATTTCAATCTCTGGTTTTATGCAGCACCCCAACTCACCTTTCCCCTTAAGGAAGCATAAGTTGGTTTTCTAAATTTGAGACCCTGTTCTGTTTTGTAATTCAGTTCCTATGTAGCCAATGTTACATTCCGTGTATTAGTGATATCTTATGATGTTTCTTTTTCTGTGTGACTTATTTCAGTTAGAATCATCATACCTGAATCCACTCATTATGCTGCTACGGGCCTGATGACATAGATTTCCTTGCTGAGTGATATTGCATTGTACGTAAGTACCACAACTTCTTTATCCATTTTTCACTTTCTGCGATATTGAACTTGTACCGTAAACCAGGTTCTTGTAAACAGAGCCGTCCCAACCTTTGGGGTGGCAGTGTCTTTTTGATTTTAATTTCCCTAAGCTATAGGACCATAAGTGGAAGTGCCCTAGGCTCTGTTGCTTTGTTTTTTAGATGTTTCAGGAAACACCATACACTTCTCCCGAGTGGCTGTTGGCAATTTACATCCCGCCCATCAGCATAACAAGGCTCCCAGTTCTCCATGGCCTGTCCTGCCTTTCTGGATTTTACACTTTTTTCAGATGTCCCTTTTGACCGGGGGGAAGTGAGACTTCATTGTAGTGCAGATTTCCTTTGCAAGCTTGCTTGGTTGGCCAAAAAGGGCGTATGCGTTTTTTCCTGAATATATTCAGGAAAAAACGCATACGCCCTTTTTGGCCAAGTGCATCATTGTGGACGTTCTGCCTCTTTTCCTATGCTTTAAATGCAATTCCAGTCTACCTCCTGAAATCGGTTTCCTGCAATTCTGCCCCGCTTTCAAGTCCTCTTGGCAGCCTTACTTCAGTATATTTTTGGACGATAGCTGTCATTTTTAACTCTGCAGGTTTGTGAATTACAGTGCCCCTGAGCTCCTTTCTTCAACTCGCTTTCTCGTGAGCTGGCCGCAACACCGCAGGATGGCTTCAGGCCCTAATCTGGTTCCGGCACGGCACGCTGAGCCTTTGGTTAATTCCCCTTCCTGGTGGGAAATGAGAGTTAAATTTGCCCGTCCAGACACCTCCAGCTAGTCTGTCATTGGTTCTCCCTATTCCTGTTCATCTTCCGCAGAAATTGCAAACTGGGCCAAACAGGAGGTTAAAGGCACTGACTCTCCAAGTCGGGAGAGTGTTAGTAAAGCGTCTGGAATGTTGCACCCGAGTACCAGGGGACGAAAACTGACACATATTGGAACACGTCTCCCGATCACACGGTTGATCATACTCTGGGTTCCACATGCATGTTTTAGCTGAAGGAAGAATACCTTAAACCTGGAGAGTTGAGACCCGTGGAATGGGTACCATGCAATATGACTTCAAAGGGTCTTCATTTGCTCACCGAACATCTCCAATCCTATCACTGCTGCGTTAATTCCCCTGTACACACGCTTGATTCTCTTTCGGAGACATAGCAATCCATAGGTTTTAAGATACTTCCTAGTCAGGTATATTCTTAGGTGTTTAATATGGGGTGTTGAATCCATTTCGTTGAGCAAGGAGTAGCTCTTGTCTATTCCATATTTGGCTTAAGGAACTTTATCTGTGCTCATCTCAATCTCTGGTTTTATGCAGCACCCCAACTCACCTTTCCCCTTAAGCAAGCATAAGTTGGGTTTCTAAATTTGAGACCCTGTTCTGTTTTGTAATTCAGTTCCTGTGTAGCCAAGTTTACATTCCGTGTATTAGTGATATCTTATGATGTTTCTTTTTCTGTGTGACTTATTTCAGTTAGAATCATCATACCTGAATCCACTCATTATGCTGCTACGGGCCTGATGACATAGATTTCATTGCTGAGTGATACTGCATTGTACGTAAGTACCACAACTTCTTTATCCATTTTTCACTTTCTGCGATATTGAACTTGTACCGTAAACCAGGTTCTTGTAAACAGAGCCGTCCCAACCTTTGGGGTGGCTGTGTCTTTTTTATTTTAATTTCCCTAAGCTATAGGACCATAAGTGGAAGTGCCCTAGGCTCTGTTGCTTTGTTTTTTAGATGTTTCAGGAAACACCATACACTTCTCCCGAGTGGCTGTTGGCAATTTACATCCCGCCCATCAGCATAACAAGGCTCCCAGTTCTCCATGGCCTGTCCTGCCTTTCTGGATTTTACACTTTTTTCAGATGGCCCTTTTGAGCGGGGGGAAGTGAGACTTCATTGTAGTGCAGATTTCCTTTGCAAGCTTGCTTGGTTGGCCAAAAAGGGCGTATGCGTTTTTTCCTGAATATATTCAGGAAAAAACGCATACGCCCTTTTTGGCCAAGTGCATCATTGTGGACGTTCTGCCTCTTTTCCTATGCTTTAAATGCAATTCCAGTCTACCTCCTGAAATCGGTTTCCTGCAATTCTGCCCCGCTTTCAAGTCCTCTTGGCAGCCTTACTTCAGTATATTTTTGGACGATAGCTGTCATTTATAACTCTGCAGGTTTGTGAATTACAGTGCCCCTGAGCTCCTTTCTTCAACTCGCTTTCTCGTGAGCTGGCCGCAACACCGCAGGATGGCTTCAGGCCCTAATCTGGTTCCGGCACGGCACGCTGAGCCTTTGGTTAACTCCTCTTCCTGGTGGGAAATGAGAGTTAAATTTGCCCGTCCAGACACCTCCAGCTAGTCTCTCATTGGTTCTCCCTATTCCTGTTCATCTTCCGCAGAAATTGCAAACTGGGCCAAACAGGAGGTTAAAGGCACTGACTCTCCAAGTCGGGAGAGTGTTAGTAAAGCGTCTGGAATGTTGCACCCGAGTACCAGGGGACGAAAACTGACACATATTGGAACACGTCTCCCGATCACACGGTTGATCATACTCTGGGTTCCACATGCATGTTTTAGCTGAAGGAAGAATACCTTAAACCTGGAGAGTTGAGACCCGTGGAATGGGTACCATGCAATATGACTTCAAAGGGTCTTCATTTGCTCACTGAACCTCTCCAATCCTATCACTGCTGCGTTTATGCCCCTGTACACACACCTGATTCTCTTTCAGAGACATAGCAATCCATAGGTTTTAAGATACTTCCTAGTCAGGTACACTCTTAGGCATTTAATATGGGGTGTTGAGTCCATTTCGTTGAGCAAGGAGTAGCTCTTGTCTATTCCATATTTGGCTTAAGGAACTTTATCTGTGCTCATTTCAATCTCTGGTTTTATGCAGCACCCCAACTCACCTTTCCCCTTAAGCAAGCATAAGTTGGGTTTCTAAATTTGAGACCCTGTTCTGTTTTGTAATTCAGTTCCTGTGTAGCCAAGGTTACATTCCGTTTATTAGTGATATCTTATGATGTTTCTTTTCCTGTGTGACTTATTTCAGTTAGAATCATCGTACCTGAATCCACTCATTATGCTGCTACGGGCCTGATGACATAGATTTCATTGCTGAGTGATACTGCATTGTACGTAAGTACCACAACTTCTTTATCCATTTTTCACTTTCTGCGATATTGAACTTGTACCGTAAACCAGGTTCTTGTAAACAGAGCCGTCCCAACCTTTGGGGTGGCTGTGTCTTTTTGATTTTAATTTCCCTAAGCTATTGGACCATAAGTGGAAGTGCCCTAGGCTCTGTTGCTTTGTTTTTTAGATGTTTCAGGAAACACCATACACTTCTCCCGAGTGGCTGTTGGCAATTTACATCCCGCCCATCAGCATAACAAGGCTCCCAGTTCTCCATGGCCTGTCCTGCCTTTCTGGATTTTACACTTTTTTCAGATGGCCCTTTTGACCGGGGGGAAGTGAGACTTCATTGTAGTGCATATTTCCTTTGCAAGCTTGCTTGGTTGGCCAAAAAGGGCGTATGCGTTTTTTCCTGAATATATTCAGGAAAAAACGCATACACCCTTTTTGGCCAAGTGCATCATTGTGGACGTTCTGCCTCTTTTCCTATGCTTTCAATGCAATTCCAGTCTACCTCCTGAAATCGGTTTCCTGCAATTCTGCCCCGCTTTCAAGTCCTCTTGGCAGCCTTACTTCAGTATATTTTTGGACGATAGCTGTCATTTATAACTCTGCAGGTTTGTGAATTACAGTGCCCCTGAGCTCCTTTCTTCAACTCGCTTTCTCGTGAGCTGGCCGCAACACCGCAGGATTGCTTCAGGCCCTAATCTGTTTCCGGCACGGCACGCTGAGCCTTTGGTTAATTCCTCTTCCTGGTGGGAAATGAGAGTTAAATTTGCCCGTCCAGACACCTCCAGCTAGTCTGTCATTGGTTCTCCCTATTCCTGTTCATCTTCCGCAGAAATTGCAAACTGGGCCAAACAGGAGGTTAAAGGCACTGACTCTCCAAGTCGGGAGAGTGTTAGTAAAGCGTCTGGAATGTTGCACCCGAGTACCAGGGGACGAAAACTGACACATATTGGAACACGTCTCCCGATCACACGGTTGATCATACTCTGGGTTCCACATGCATGTTTTAGCTGAAGGAAGAATACCTTAAACCTGGAGAGTTGAGACCCGTGGAATGGGTAGCATGCAATATGACTTCAAAGGGTCTTCATTTGCTCACCTTACCTCTCCAGTCCTATCACTGCTGCGTTTATGTCCCTGTACACACGCTTGATTCTCCTTCGGAGACATAGCAATCCATAGGTTTTAAGATACTTCCTAGTCAGGTACATTCTTAGGCGTTTAATATGGGGTGTTGAGTCCATTTCGTTGAACAAGGAGTAGCTCTTGTCTATTCCATATTTGGCTTAAGGAACTTTATCTGTGCTCATTTCAATCTCTGGTTTTATGCAGCACCCCAACTCACCTTTCCCCTTAAGCAAGCATAAGTTGGGTTTCTAAATTTGAGACCCTGTTCTGTTTTGTAATTCAGTTCCTGTGTAGCCAAGGTTACATTCCGTGTATTATTGATATCTTATGATGTTTCTGTTTCTGTGTGACTTATTTCAGTTAGAATCATCATACCTGAATCCACTCATTATGCTGCTACGGGCCTGATGACATAGATTTCCTTGCTGAGTGATATTGCATTGTAAGTAAGTACCACAACTTCTTTATCCATTTTTCACTTTCTGCGATATTGAACTTGTACCATAAACCAGGTTCTTGTAAACAGAGCCGTCCCAACCTTTGTGGTGGCTTTGTCTTTTTGATTTTAATTACCCTAAGCTATAGGACCATAAGTGGAAGTGCCCTAGGCTCTGTTGCTTTGTTTTTTAGATGTTTCAGGAAACACCATACACTTCTCCCGAGTGGCTGTTGGCAATTTACATCCCGCCCATCAGCATAACAAGGCTCCCAGTTCTCCATGGCCTGTCCTGCCTTTCTGGATTTTACACTTTTTTCAGATGGCCCTTTTGACCGGGGGGAAGTGAGACTTCATTGTAGTGCAGATTTCCTTTGCAAGCTTGCTTGGTTGGCCAAAAAGGGCGTATGCGTTTTTTCCTGAATATATTCAGGAAAAAACGCATACGCCCTTTTTGGCCAAGTGCATCATTGTGGACGTTCTGCCTCTTTTCCTATGCTTTAAATGCAATTCCAGTCTACCTCCTGAAATCGGTTTCCTGCAATTCTGCCCCGCTTTCAAGTCCTCTTGGCAGCCTTACTTCAGTATATTTTTGGACGATAGCTGTCATTTATAACTCTGCAGGTTTGTGAATTACAGTGCCCCTGAGCTCCTTTCTTCAACTCGCTTTCTCGTGAGCTGGCCGCAACAGTGCACGATTGCTTCAGGCCCTAATCTGGTTCCGGCACGGCACGCTGAGCCTTTGGTTAATTCCTCTTCCTGGTGGGAAATGAGAGTTAAATTTGCCCGTCCAGACACCTCCAGCTAGTCTGTCATTGGTTCTCCCTATTCCTGTTCATCTTCCGCAGAAATTGCAAACTGGGCCAAACAGGAGGTTAAAGGCACTGACTCTCCAAGTCGGGAGAGTGTTAGTAAAGCGTCTGGAATGTTGCACCCAAGTACCAGGGGACGAAAACTGACACATATTGGAACACGTCTCCCGATCACACGGTTGATCATACTGTGGGTTCCACATGCATGTTTTAGCTGAAGGAAGAATACCTTAAACCTGGAGAGTTGAGACCCGTGGAATGGGTACCATGCAATATGACTTCAAAGGGACTTCATTTGCTCACCGAACCTCTCCAGTCCTATCACTGCTGCGTTTATGCCCCTGTACACACGCTTGATTCTCTTTCGGAGACATAGCAATCCATAGGTTTTAAGATATTTCCTAGTCAGGTACATTCTTAGGCGTTTAATATGGGGTGTTGAGTCCATTTCGTTGAGCAAGGAGTAGCTCTTGTCTATTCCATATTTGGCTTAAGGAACTTTATATGTGCTCACTTCAATCTCTGGTTTTATGCATTACCCCAACTCACCTTTCCCCTTAAGGAAGCATAAGTTGGTTTTCTAAATTTGAGACCCTGTTCTGTTTTGTAATTCAGTTCCTGTGTAGCCAAGGTTACATTCCGTGTATTAGTGATATCTTATGATGTTTCTTTTTCTGTGTGACTTATTTCAGTTAGAATCATCATATCTGAATCCACTCATTATGCTGCTACGGGCCTGATGACATAAATTTCCTTGCTGAGTGATATTGCATTGTTCGTAAGTACCACAACTTCTTTATCCATTTTTCACTTTCTGCGATATTGAACTTGTACCATAAACCAGGTTCTTGTAAACAGAGCCGTCCCAACATTTTGGGGTGGCTGTGTCTTTTTGATTTTAATTTCCCTAAGCTATAGGACCATAAGTGGAAGTGCCCTAGGCTCTGTTGCTTTGTTTTTTAGATGTTTCAGGAAACACCATACACTTCTCCCGAGTGGCTGTTGGCAATTTACATCCCGCCCATCAGCATAACAAGGCTCCCAGTTCTCCATGGCCTGTCCTGCCTTTCTGGATTTTACACTTTTTTCAGATGGCCCTTTTGACCGTGGGGAAGTGAGACTTCATTGTAGTGCAGATTTCCTTTGCAAGCTTGCTTGGTTGGCCAAAAAGGGCGTATGCGTTTTTTCCTGAATATATTCAGGAAAAAACGCATACGCCCTTTTTGGCCAAGTGCATCATTGTGGACGTTCTGCCTCTTTTCCTATGCTTTAAATGCAATTCCAGTCTACCTCCTGAAATCGGTTTCCTGCAATTCTGCCCCGCTTTCAAGTCCTCTTGGCAGCCTTACTTCAGTATATTTTTGGACGATAGCTGTCATTTATAACTCTGTAGGTTTGTGAATTACAGTGCCCCTGAGCTCCTTTCTTCAACTCGCTTTCTCGTGAGCTGGCCACAACACCGCAGGATGGCTTCAGGCCCTATTCTGGTTCCGGCACGGCACGCTGAGCCTTTGGTTAATTCCTCTTCCTGGTGGGAAATGAGAGTTAAATTTGCCCGTCCAGACACCTCCAGCTAGTCTGTCATTGGTTCTCCCTATTCCTGTTCATCTTCCGCAGAAATTGCAAACTGGGTCAAACAGGAGGTTAAAGGCACTGACTCTCCAAGTCGGGAGAGTGTTAGTAAAGCGTCTGGAATGTTGCACCCGAGTACCAGGGGACGAAAACTGACACATATTGGAACACGTCTCCCGATCACACGGTTGATCATACTCTGGGTTCCACATGCATGTTTTAGCTGAAGGAAGAATACCTTAAACCTGGAGAGTTGAGACCCGTGGAATGGGTAGCATGCAATATGACTTCAAAGGGTCTTCATTTTCTCACCTTACCTCTCCAGTCCTATCACTGCTGCGTTTATGTCCCTGTACACACGCTTGATTCTCCTTCGGAGACATAGCAATCCATAGGTTTTAAGATACTTCCTAGTCAGGTACATTCTTAGGCGTTTAATATGGGGTGTTGAGTCCATTTCGTTGAACAAGGAGTAGCTCTTGTCTATTCCATATTTGGCTTAAGGAACTTTATCTGTGCTCATTTCAATCTCTGGTTTTATGCAGCACCCCAACTCACCTTTCCCCTTAAGCAAGCATAAGTTGGGTTTCTAAATTTGAGACCCTGTTCTGTTTTGTAATTCAGTTCCTGTGTAGCCAAGGTTACATTCCGTGTATTATTGATATCTTATGATGTTTCTTTTTCTGTGTGACTTATTTCAGTTAGAATCATCATACCTGAATCCACTCATTATGCTGCTACGGGCCTGATGACATAGATTTCCTTGCTGAGTGATATTGCATTGTTCGTAAGTACCACAACTTCTTTATCCATTTTTCACTTTCTGCGATATTGAACTTGTACCGTAAACCAGGTTCTTGTAAACAGAGCCGTCCCAACCTTTGGGGTGGCTGTGTCTTTTGATTTTAATTTCCCTAAGCTATAGGACCATAAGTGGAAGTGCCCTAGGCTCTGTTGCTTTGTTTTTTAGATGTTTCAGGAAACACCATACACTTCTCCCGAGTGGCTGTTGGCAATTTACATCCCACCCATCAGCATAACAAGGCTCCCAGTTCTCCATGGCCTGTCCTGCCTTTCTGGATTTTACACTTTTTTCAGATGGCCCTTTTGACCGTGGGGAAGTGAGACTTCATTGTAGTGCAGATTTCCTTTGCAAGCTTGCTTGATTGGCCAAAAAGGGCGTATGCGTTTTTTCCTGAATATATTCAGGAAAAAACGCATACGCCCTTTTTGGCCAAGTGCATCATTGTGGACGTTCTGCCTCTTTTCCTATGCTTTCAATGCAATTCCAGTCTACCTCCTGAAATCGGTTTCCTGCAATTCTGCCCCGCTTTCAAGTCCTCTTGGCAGCCTTACTTCAGTATATTTTTGGACGATAGCTGTCATTTATAACTCTGTAGGTTTGTGAATTACAGTGCCCCTGAGCTCCTTTCTTCAACTCGCTTTCTCGTGAGCTGGCCACAACACCGCAGGATGGCTTCAGGCCCTATTCTGGTTCCGGCACGGCACGCTGAGCCTTTGGTTAATTCCTCTTCCTGGTGGGAAATGAGAGTTAAATTTGCCCGTCCAGACACCTCCAGCTAGTCTGTCATTGGTTCTCCCTATTCCTGTTCATCTTCCGCAGAAATTGCAAACTGGGCCAAACAGGAGGTTAAAGGCACTGACTCTCCAAGTCGGGAGAGTGTTAGTAAAGCGTCTGGAATGTTGCACCCGAGTACCAGGGGACGAAAACTGACACATATTGGAACACGTCTCCCGATCACACGGTTGATCATACTCTGGGTTCCACATGCATGTTTTAGCTGAAGGAAGAATACCTTAAACCTGGAGAGTTGAGACCCGTGGAATGGGTACCATGCAATATGATTTCAAAGGGTCTTCATTTGTTCACCGAACATCTCCAATCCTATCACTGCTGCGTTTATGCCCCTGTACACACGCTTGATTCTCTTTCGGAGACATAGCAGTCCATAGGTTTTAAGATACTTCCTAGTCAGGTACATTCTTAGGCGTTTAATATGGGGTGTTGAATCCATTTCGTTGAGCAAGGAGTAGCTCTTGTCTATTCCATATTTGGCTTAAGGAACTTTATCTGTGCTCATTTCAATCTCTGGTTTTATGCAGCACCCCAACTCACCTTTCCCCTTAAGGAAGCATAAGTTGTTTTTCTTAATTTGAGACCCTGTTCTGTTTTGTAATTCAGTTCCTGTGTAGCCAAGGTTACATTCCGTGTATTAGTGATATCTTATGATGTTTCTTTTTCTGTGTGACTTATTTCAGTTAGAATCATCATACCTGAATCCACTCATTATGCTGCTACGGGCCTGATGACATAGATTTCCTTGCTGAGTGATATTGCATTGTACGTAAGTACCACAACTTCTTTATCCATTTTTCACTTTCTGCGATATTGAACTTGTACCGTAAATCAGGTTCTTGTAAACAGAGCCGTCCCAACCTTTGGGGTGGCTGTGTCTTTTTGATTTTAATTTCCCTAAGCTATAGGACCATAAGTGGAAGTGCCCTAGGCTCTGTTGCTTTGTTTTTTAGATGTTTCAGGAAACACCATACACTTCTCCCGAGTGGCTGTTGGCAATTTACATCCCGCCCATCAGCATAACAAGGCTCCCAGTTCTCCATGGCCTGTCCTGCCTTTCTGGATTTTACACTTTTTTCAGATGGCCCTTTTGACCGTGGGGAAGTGAGACTTCATTGTAGTGCAGATTTCCTTTGCAAGCTTGCTTGGTTGGCCAAAAAGGGCGTATGCGTTTTTTCCTGAATATATTCAGGAAAAAACGCATACGCCCTTTTTGGCCAAGTGCATCATTGTGGACGTTCTGCCTCTTTTCCTATGCTTTAAATGCAATTCCAGTCTACCTCCTGAAATCGGTTTCCTGCAATTCTGCCCCGCTTTCAAGTCCTCTTGGCAGCCTTACTTCAGTATATTTTTGGACGATAGCTGTCATTTATAACTCTGTAGGTTTGTGAATTACAGTGCCCCTGAGCTCCTTTCTTCAACTCGCTTTCTCGTGAGCTGGCCACAACACCGCAGGATGGCTTCAGGCCCTATTCTGGTTCCGGCACGGCACGCTGAGCCTTTGGTTAATTCCTCTTCCTGGTGGGAAATGAGAGTTAAATTTGCCCGTCCAGACACCTCCAGCTAGTCTGTCATTGGTTCTCCCTATTCCTGTTCATCTTCCGCAGAAATTGCAAACTGGGCCAAACAGGAGGTTAAAGGCACTGACTCTCCAAGTCGGGAGAGTGTTAGTAAAGCGTCTGGAATGTTGCACCCGAGTACCAGGGGACGAAAACTGACACATATTGGAACACGTCTCCCGATCACACGGTTGATCATACTCTGGGTTCCACATGCATGTTTTAGCTGAAGGAAGAATACCTTAAACCTGGAGAGTTGAGACCCGTGGAATGGGTAGCATGCAATATGACTTCAAAGGGTCTTCATTTTCTCACCTTACCTCTCCAGTCCTATCACTGCTGCGTTTATGTCCCTGTACACACGCTTGATTCTCCTTCGGAGACATAGCAATCCATAGGTTTTAAGATACTTCCTAGTCAGGTACATTCTTAGGCGTTTAATATGGGGTGTTGAGGCCATTTTGTTGAACAAGGAGTAGCTCTTGTCTATTCCATATTTGGCTTAAGGAACTTTATCTGTGCTCATTTCAATCTCTGGTTTTATGCAGCACCCCAACTCACCTTTCCCCTTAAGCAAGCATAAGTTGGGTTTCTAAATTTGAGACCCTGTTCTGTTTTGTAATTCAGTTCCTGTGTAGCCAAGGTTACATTCCGTGTATTATTGATATCTTATGATGTTTCTTTTTCTGTGTGACTTATTTCAGTTAGAATCATCATACCTGAATCCACTCATTATGCTGCTACGGGCCTGATGACATAGATTTCCTTGCTGAGTGATATTGCATTGTTCGTAAGTACCACAACTTCTTTATCCATTTTTCACTTTCTGCGATATTGAACTTGTACCATAAACCAGGTTCTTGTAAACAGAGCCGTCCCAACCTTTTGGGGTGGCTGTGTCTTTTTGATTTTAATTTCCCTAAGCTATAGGACCATAAGTGGAAGTGCCCTAGGCTCTGTTGCTTTGTTTTTTAGATGTTTCAGGAAACACCATACACTTCTCCCGAGTGGCTGTTGGCAATTTACATCCCACCCATCAGCATAACAAGGCTCCCAGTTCTCCATGGCCTGTCCTGCCTTTCTGGATTTTACACTTTTTTCAGATGGCCCTTTTGACCGTGGGGAAGTGAGACTTCATTGTAGTGCAGATTTCCTTTGCAAGCTTGCTTGATTGGCCAAAAAGGGCGTATGCGTTTTTTCCTGAATATATTCAGGAAAAAACGCATACGCCCTTTTTGGCCAAGTGCATCATTGTGGACGTTCTGCCTCTTTTCCTATGCTTTCAATGCAATTCCAGTCTACCTCCTGAAATCGGTTTCCTGCAATTCTGCCCCGCTTTCAAGTCCTCTTGGCAGCCTTACTTCAGTATATTTTTGGACGATAGCTGTCATTTATAACTCTGTAGGTTTGTGAATTACAGTGCCCCTGAGCTCCTTTCTTCAACTCGCTTTCTCGTGAGCTGGCCACAACACCGCAGGATGGCTTCAGGCCCTATTCTGGTTCCGGCACGGCACGCTGAGCCTTTGGTTAATTCCTCTTCCTGGTGGGAAATGAGAGTTAAATTTGCCCGTCCAGACACCTCCAGCTAGTCTGTCATTGGTTCTCCCTATTCCTGTTCATCTTCCGCAGAAATTGCAAACTGGGCCAAACAGGAGGTTAAAGGCACTGACTCTCCAAGTCGGGAGAGTGTTAGTAAAGCGTCTGGAATGTTGCACCCGAGTACCAGGGGACGAAAACTGACACATATTGGAACACGTCTCCCGATCACACGGTTGATCATACTCTGGGTTCCACATGCATGTTTTAGCTGAAGGAAGAATACCTTAAACCTGGAGAGTTGAGACCCGTGGAATGGGTACCATGCAATATGACTTCAAAGGGTCTTCATTTGTTCACCGAACATCTCCAATCCTATCACTGCTGCGTTTATGCCCCTGTACACACGCTTGATTCTCTTTCGGAGACATAGCAGTCCATAGGTTTTAAGATACTTCCTAGTCAGGTACATTCTTAGGCGTTTAATATGGGGTGTTGAATCCATTTCGTTGAGCAAGGAGTAGCTCTTGTCTATTCCATATTTGGCTTAAGGAACTTTATCTGTGCTCATTTCAATCTCTGGTTTTATGCAGCACCCCAACTCACCTTTCCCCTTAAGGAAGCATAAGTTGTTTTTCTTAATTTGAGACCCTGTTCTGTTTTGTAATTCAGTTCCTGTGTAGCCAAGTTTACATTCCGTGTATTAGTGATATCTTATGATGTTTCTTTTTCTGTGTGACTTATTTCAGTTAGAATCATCATACCTGAATCCACTCATTATGCTGCTACGGGCCTGATGACATAGATTTCCTTGCTGAGTGATATTGCATTGTACGTAAGTACCACAACTTCTTTATCCATTTTTCACTTTCTGCGATATTGAACTTGTACCGTAAATCAGGTTCTTGTAAACAGAGCCGTCCCAACCTTTGGGGTGGCTGTGTCTTTTTGATTTTAATTTCCCTAAGCTATAGGACCATAAGTGGAAGTGCCCTAGGCTCTGTTGCTTTGTTTTTTAGATGTTTCAGGAAACACCATACACTTCTCCCGAGTGGCTGTTGGCAATTTACATCCCGCCCATCAGCATAACAAGGCTCCCAGTTCTCCATGGCCTGTCCTGCCTTTCTGGATATTACACATTTTTCAGATGGCCCTTTTGACCGCGGGGAAGTGAGACTTCATTGTAGTGCAGATTTCCTTTGCAAGCTTGCTTGGTTGGCCAAAATAGGCGTATGCGTTTTTTCCTGAATATATTCAGGAAAAAACGCATACGCCCTTTTTGGCCAAGTGCATCATTGTGGACGTTCTGCCTCTTTTCCTATGCTTTAAATGCAATTCCAGTCTACCTCCTGAAATCGGTTTCCTGCAATTCTGCCCCGCTTTCAAGTCCTCTTGGCAGCCTTACTTCAGTATATTTTTGGACGATAGCTGTCATTTATAACTCTGCAGGTTTGTGAATTACACTGCCCCTGAGCTCCTTTCTTCAACTCGCTTTCTCGTGAGCTGGCCGCAACACCGCAGGAGTGCTTCAGGCCCTAATCTGGTTCCGGCACGGCACGCTGAGCCTTTGGGTAATTCCCCGTCCTGGTGGCAAATGAGAGTTAAATTTGCCCGTCCAGACACCTCCAGCTAGTCTGTCATTGGTTCTCCCTATTCCTGTTCATCTTCCGCAGAAATTGCAAACTGGGCCAAACAGGAGGTTAAAGACACTGACTCTCCAAGTCGGGAGAGTGTTAGTAAAGCGTCTGGAATGTTGCACCCGAGTACCAGGGGACGAAAACTGA
Source organism: Lagenorhynchus albirostris (assembly GCF_949774975.1). Lineage (NCBI taxonomy): Eukaryota > Metazoa > Chordata > Mammalia > Artiodactyla > Delphinidae > Lagenorhynchus > Lagenorhynchus albirostris. The sequence goes on along the minus strand of NW_026783580.1, from coordinate 46,375 downwards.
CACATATTGGAACACGTCTCCCGATCACATGGTTGATCATACTCTGGGTTCCACATGCATGTTTTAGCTGAAGGAAGAATCCCTTAAACCTGGAGAGTTGAGACCCGTGGAATGGATACCATGCAATATGACTTCAAAGGGTCTTCATTTGCTCACCGAACCTCTCCAATCCTATCACTGCTGCGTTTATGCCCCTGTACACATGTTTGATTCTCTTTTGGAGACATAGAAATCCATAGGTTTTAAGATACTTCCTAGTCAGGTACATTCTTAGGCGTTTAATATGGGGTGTTGAGTCCATTTCGTTGAGCAAGGAGTAGCTCTTGTCTCTTCCATATTTGACTTAAGGAACTTTATCTGTGCTCATTTCAATCTCTGGTTTTATGCAGCACCCCAACTCACCTTTCCCCTTAAGCAAGCATAAGTTGGGTTTCTAAATTTGAGACCCTGTTCTCTTTTGGAATTCAGTTCCTGTGTAGCCAAGGTTACATTCCGTGTATTAGTGATATCTTATGATGTTTCTTTTTCTGTGTGACTTATTTCAGTTAGAATCATCATACCTGAATCCACTCATTATGCTGCTACGTGCCTGATGACATAGATTTCCTTGCTGAGTGATATTGCATTGTACGTAAGTACCACAACTTCTTTATCCATTTTTCACTTTCTGCGATATTGAACTTGTACCGTAAACCAGGTTCTTGTAAACAGAGCCGTCCCAACCTTTGGGGTGGCAGTGTCTTTTTGATTTTAATTTCCCTAAGCTATAGGACCATAAGTGGAAGTGCCCTAGGCTCTGTTGCTTTGTTTTTTAGATGTTTCAGGAAACACCATACACTTCTCCCGAGTGGCTGTTGGCAATTTACATCCCGCCCATCAGCGTAACAAGGCTCCCAGTTCTCCATGGCCTGTCCTGCCTTTCTGGATTTTACACTTTATTCAGATGGCCCTTTTGACCGGGGGGAAGTGAGACTTCATTGTAGTGCAGATTTCCTTTGCAAGCTTGCTTGGTTGGCCAAAAAGGGTGTATGCGTTTTTTCCTGAATATATTCAGGAAAAAACGCATACGCCCTTTTTGGCCAAGTGCATCATTGTGGACGTTCTGCCTCTTTTCCTATGCTTTAAATGCAATTCCAGTCTACCTCCTGAAATCGGTTTCCTGCAATTCTGCCCCGCTTTCAAGTCCTCTTGGCAGCCTTACTTCAGTATATTTTTGGACGATAGCTGTCATTTATAACTCTGCAGGTTTGTGAATTACAGTGCCCCTGAGCTCCTTTCTTCAACTCGCTTTCTCGTGAGCTGGCCGCAACACCGCACGATTGCTTCAGGCCCTAATCTGGTTCCGGCACGGCACGCTGAGCCTTTGGTTAATTCCTCTTCCTGGTGGGAAATGACAGTTAAATTTGCCCGTCCAGACACCTCCAGCTAGTCTCTCATTGGTTCTCCCTATTCCTGTTCATCTTCTGCAGAAATTGCAAACTGGGCCAAACAGGAGGTTAAAGGCACTGACTCTCCAAGTCGGGAGAGTGTTAGTAAAGCGTCTGGAATGTTGCACCCGAGTACCAGGGGACGAAAACTGAGACATATTGGAACACGTCTCCGGATCACACGGTTGATCATACTCTGGGTTCCACATGCATGTTTTAGCTGAAGGAAGAATCCCTTAAACCTGGAGAGTTGAGACCCGTGGAATGGGTACCATGCAATATGACTTCAAAGGGTCTTCATTTGCTCACCGAACCTCTCCAGTCCTATCACTGCTGCGTTTATGCCCCTGTACACATGCTAGATACTCTTTCGGAGACATAGCAATCCATAGGTTTTAAGATACTTCCTAGTCAGGTACATTCTTATGCGTTTAATATGGGGTGTTGAGTCCATTTCGTTGAGCAAGGAGTAGCTCTTGTCTATTCCATATTTGGCTTAAGGAACTTTATCTGTGCTCATTTCAATCTCTGGTTTTATGCAGCACCCCAACTCACCTTTCCCCTTAAGGAAGCATAAGTTGGTTTTCTAAATTTGAGACCCTGTTCTGTTTTGTAATTCAGTTCCTATGTAGCCAATGTTACATTCCGTGTATTAGTGATATCTTATGATGTTTCTTTTTCTGTGTGACTTATTTCAGTTAGAATCATCATACCTGAATCCACTCATTATGCTGCTACGGGCCTGATGACATAGATTTCCTTGCTGAGTGATATTGCATTGTACGTAAGTACCACAACTTCTTTATCCATTTTTCACTTTCTGCGATATTGAACTTGTACCGTAAACCAGGTTCTTGTAAACAGAGCCGTCCCAACCTTTGGGGTGGCAGTGTCTTTTTGATTTTAATTTCCCTAAGCTATAGGACCATAAGTGGAAGTGCCCTAGGCTCTGTTGCTTTGTTTTTTAGATGTTTCAGGAAACACCATACACTTCTCCCGAGTGGCTGTTGGCAATTTACATCCCGCCCATCAGCATAACAAGGCTCCCAGTTCTCCATGGCCTGTCCTGCCTTTCTGGATTTTACACTTTTTTCAGATGTCCCTTTTGACCGGGGGGAAGTGAGACTTCATTGTAGTGCAGATTTCCTTTGCAAGCTTGCTTGGTTGGCCAAAAAGGGCGTATGCGTTTTTTCCTGAATATATTCAGGAAAAAACGCATACGCCCTTTTTGGCCAAGTGCATCATTGTGGACGTTCTGCCTCTTTTCCTATGCTTTAAATGCAATTCCAGTCTACCTCCTGAAATCGGTTTCCTGCAATTCTGCCCCGCTTTCAAGTCCTCTTGGCAGCCTTACTTCAGTATATTTTTGGACGATAGCTGTCATTTTTAACTCTGCAGGTTTGTGAATTACAGTGCCCCTGAGCTCCTTTCTTCAACTCGCTTTCTCGTGAGCTGGCCGCAACACCGCAGGATGGCTTCAGGCCCTAATCTGGTTCCGGCACGGCACGCTGAGCCTTTGGTTAATTCCCCTTCCTGGTGGGAAATGAGAGTTAAATTTGCCCGTCCAGACACCTCCAGCTAGTCTGTCATTGGTTCTCCCTATTCCTGTTCATCTTCCGCAGAAATTGCAAACTGGGCCAAACAGGAGGTTAAAGGCACTGACTCTCCAAGTCGGGAGAGTGTTAGTAAAGCGTCTGGAATGTTGCACCCGAGTACCAGGGGACGAAAACTGACACATATTGGAACACGTCTCCCGATCACACGGTTGATCATACTCTGGGTTCCACATGCATGTTTTAGCTGAAGGAAGAATACCTTAAACCTGGAGAGTTGAGACCCGTGGAATGGGTACCATGCAATATGACTTCAAAGGGTCTTCATTTGCTCACCGAACCTCTCCAATCCTATCACTGCTGCGTTTATGCCCCTGTACACACACTTGATTCTCTTTCAGAGACATAGCAATCCATAGGTTTTAAGATACTTCCTAGTCAGGTACACTCTTAGGCATTTAATATGGGGTGTTGAGTCCATTTCGTTGAGCAAGGAGTAGCTCTTGTCTATTCCATATTTGGCTTAAGGAACTTTATCTGTGCTCATTTCAATCTCTGGTTTTATGCAGCACCCCAACTCACCTTTCCCCTTAAGCAAGCATAGGTTGGGTTTCTAAATTTGAGACCCTGTTCTGTTTTGTAATTGAGTTCCTGTGTAGCCAAGGTTACATTCCGTGTATTAGTGATATCTTATGATGTTTCTTTTCCTGTGTGAATTATTTCAGTTAGAATCATCGTACCTGAATCCACTCATTATGCTGCTACGGGCCTGATGACATAGATTTCATTGCTGAGTGATACTGCATTGTACGTAAGTACCACAACTTCTTTATCCATTTTTCACTTTCTGCGATATTGAACTTGTACCGTAAACCAGGTTCTTGTAAACAGAGCCGTCCCAACCTTTGGGGTGGCTGTGTCTTTTTTATTTTAATTTCCCTAAGCTATAGGACCATAAGTGGAAGTGCCCTAGGCTCTGTTGCTTTGTTTTTTAGATGTTTCAGGAAACACCATACACTTCTCCCGAGTGGCTGTTGGCAATTTACATCCCGCCCATCAGCATAACAAGGCTCCCAGTTCTCCATGGCCTGTCCTGCCTTTCTGGATTTTACACTTTTTTCAGATGGCCCTTTTGAGCGGGGGGAAGTGAGACTTCATTGTAGTGCAGATTTCCTTTGCAAGCTTGCTTGGTTGGCCAAAAAGGGCGTATGCGTTTTTTCCTGAATATATTCAGGAAAAAACGCATACGCCCTTTTTGGCCAAGTGCATCATTGTGGACGTTCTGCCTCTTTTCCTATGCTTTAAATGCAATTCCAGTCTACCTCCTGAAATCGGTTTCCTGCAATTCTGCCCCGCTTTCAAGTCTTCTTGGCAGCCTTACTTCAGTATATTTTTGGACGATAGCTGTCATTTATAACTCTGCAGGTTTGTGAATTACAGTGCCCCTGAGCTCCTTTCTTCAACTCGCTTTCTCGTGAGCTGGCCGCAACACCGCAGGATGGCTTCAGGCCCTAATCTGGTTCCGGCACGGCACGCTGAGCCTTTGGTTAACTCCTCTTCCTGGTGGGAAATGAGAGTTAAATTTGCCCGTCCAGACACCTCCAGCTAGTCTCTCATTGGTTCTCCCTATTCCTGTTCATCTTCCGCAGAAATTGCAAACTGGGCCAAACAGGAGGTTAAAGGCACTGACTCTCCAAGTCGGGAGAGTGTTAGTAAAGCGTCTGGAATGTTGCACCCGAGTACCAGGGGACGAAAACTGACACATATTGGAACACGTCTCCCGATCACACGGTTGATCATACTCTGGGTTCCACATGCATGTTTTAGCTGAAGGAAGAATACCTTAAACCTGGAGAGTTGAGACCCGTGGAATGGGTACCATGCAATATGACTTCAAAGGGTCTTCATTTGCTCACTGAACCTCTCCAATCCTATCACTGCTGCGTTTATGCCCCTGTACACACACCTGATTCTCTTTCAGAGACATAGCAATCCATAGGTTTTAAGATACTTCCTAGTCAGGTACACTCTTAGGCATTTAATATGGGGTGTTGAGTCCATTTCGTTGAGCAAGGAGTAGCTCTTGTCTATTCCATATTTGGCTTAAGGAACTTTATCTGTGCTCATTTCAATCTCTGGTTTTATGCAGCACCCCAACTCACCTTTCCCCTTAAGCAAGCATAAGTTGGGTTTCTAAATTTGAGACCCTGTTCTGTTTTGTAATTCAGTTCCTGTGTAGCCAAGGTTACATTCCGTGTATTAGTGATATCTTATGATGTTTCTTTTCCTGTGTGACTTATTTCAGTTAGAATCATCGTACCTGAATCCACTCATTATGCTGCTACGGGCCTGATGACATAGATTTCATTGCTGAGTGATATTGCATTGTACGTAAGTACCACAACTTCTTTATCCATTTTTCACTTTCTGCGATATTGAACTTGTACCGTAAACCAGGTTCTTGTAAGCAGAGCCGTCCCAACCTTTGGGGTGGCTGTGTCTTTTGATTTTAATTTCCCTAAGCTATAGGACCATAAGTGGAAGTGCCCTAGGCTCTGTTGCTTTGTTTTTTAGATGTTTCAGGAAACACCATACACTTCTCCCGAGTGGCTGTTGGCAATTTACATCCCGCCCATCAGCATAACAAGGCTCCCAGTTCTCCATGGCCTGTCCTGCCTTTCTGGATTTTACACTTTTTTCAGATGGCCCTTTTGACCGGGGGGAAGTGAGACTTCATTGTAGTGCAGATTTCCTTTGCAAGCTTGCTTGGTTGGCCAAAAAGGGCGTATGCGTTTTTTCCTGAATATATTCAGGAAAAAACGCATACGCCCTTTTTGGCCAAGTGCATCATTGTGGACGTTCTGCCTCTTTTCCTATGCTTTCAATGCAATTCCAGTCTACCTCCTGAAATCGGTTTCCTGCAATTCTGCCCTGCTTTCAAGTCCTCTTGGCAGCCTTACTTCAGTATATTTTTGGACGATAGCTGTCATTTATAACTCTGCAGGTTTGTGAATTACAGTGCCCCTGAGCTCCTTTCTTCAACTCGCTTTCTCGTGAGCTGGCCGCAACACCGCAGGATGGCTTCAGGCCCTAATCTGGTTCCGGCACGGCACGCTGAGCCTTTGGTTAATTCCTCTTCCTGGTGGGAAATGAGAGTTAAATTTGCCCGTCCAGACACCTCCAGCTAGTCTCTCATTGGTTCTCCCTATTCCTGTTCATCTTCCGCAGAAATTGCAAACTGGGCCAAACAGGAGGTTAAAGGCACTGACTCTCCAAGTCGGGAGAGTGTTAGTAAAGCATCTGGAATGTTGCACCCGAGTACCAGGGGACGAAAACTGACACATATTGGAACACGTCTCCCGATCACACGGTTGATCATACTCTGGGTTCCACATGCATGTTTTAGCTGAAGGAAGAATACCTTAAACCTGGAGAGTTGAGACCCGTGGAATGGGTACCATGCAATATGACTTCAAAGGGTCTTCATTTGCTCACCGAACATCTCCAATCCTATCACTGCTGCGTTAATTCCCCTGTACACACGCTTGATTCTCTTTCGGAGACATAGCAATCCATAGGTTTTAAGATACTTCCTAGTCAGGTATATTCTTAGGTGTTTAATATGGGGTGTTGAATCCATTTCGTTGAGCAAGGAGTAGCTCTTGTCTATTCCATATTTGGCTTAAGGAACTTTATCTGTGCTCCTCTCAATCTCTGGTTTTATGCAGCACCCCAACTCACCTTTCCCCTTAAGCAAGCATAAGTTGGGTTTCTAAATTTGAGACCCTGTTCTGTTTTGTAATTCAGTTCCTGTGTAGCCAAGTTTACATTCCGTGTATTAGTGATATCTTATGATGTTTCTTTTTCTGTGTGACTTATTTCAGTTAGAATCATCATACCTGAATCCACTCATTATGCTGCTACGGGCCTGATGACATAGATTTCCTTGCTGAGTGATATTGCATTGTACGTAAGTACCACAACTTCTTTATCCATTTTTCACTTTCTGCGATATTGAACTTGTACCGTAAACCAGGTTCTTGTAAACAGAGCCGTCTCAACTTTTGGGGTGGCTGTGTCTTTTTGATTTTAATTTCCCTAAGCTATAGGACCATAAGTGGAAGTGCCCTAGGCTCTGTTGCTTTGTTTTTTAGATGTTTCAGGAAACACCATACACTTCTCCCGAGTGGCTGTTGGCAATTTACATCCCGCCCATCAGCGTAACAAGGCTCCCAGTTCTCCATGGCCTGTCCTGCCTTTCTGGATTTTACACTTTTTTCAGATGGCCCTTTTGACCGGGGGGAAGTGAGACTTCATTGTAGTGCAGATTTCCTTTGCAAGCTTGCTTGGTTGGCCAAAAAGGGCGTATGCGTTTTTTCCTGAATATATTCAGGAAAAAACGCATACGCCCTTTTTGGCCAAGTGCATCATTGTGGACGTTCTGCCTCTTTTCCTATGCTTTCAATGCAATTCCAGTCTACCTCCTGAAATCGGTTTCCTGCAATTCTGCCCCGCTTTCAAGTCCTCTTGGCAGCCTTACTTCAGTATATTTTTGGACGATAGCTGTCATTTATACCTCTTCAGGTTTGTGAATTACAGTGCCCCTGAGCTCCTTTCTTCAACTCGCTTTCTCGTGAGCTGGCCGCAACACCGCAGGATGGCTTCAGGCCCTAATCTGGTTCCGGCACGGCATGCTGAGCCTTTGGTTAATTCCTCTTCCTGGTGGGAAATGAGAGTTAAATTTGCCCGTCCAGACACCTCCAGCTAGTCTGTCATTGGTTCTCCCTATTCCTGTTCATCTTCCGCAGAAATTGCAAACTGGGCCAAACAGGAGGTTAAAGGCACTGACTCTCCAAGTCGGGAGAGTGTTAGTAAAGCGTCTGGAATGTTGCACCCGAGTACCAGGGGACGAAAACTGACACATATTGGAGCACGTCTCCCGATCACACGGTTGATCATACTCTGGGTTCCACATGCATGTTTTAGCTGAAGGAAGAATCCCTTAAACCTGGAGAGTTGAGACCCGTGGAATGGGTACCATGCAATATGACTTCAAAGGGTCTTCATTTGCTCACCGAACCTCTCCAATCCTATCACTGCTGCGTTTATGCCCCTGTACACACACTTGATTCTCTTTCAGAGACATAGCAATCCATAGGTTTTAAGATACTTCCTAGTCAGGTACACTCTTAGGCATTTAATATGGGGTGTTGAGTCCATTTCGTTGAGCAAGGAGTAGCTCTTGTCTATTCCATATTTGGCTTAAGGAACTTTATCTGTGCTCATTTCAATCTCTGGTTTTATGCAGCACCCCAACTCACCTTTCCCCTTAAGCAAGCATAAGTTGGGTTTCTAAATTTGAGACCCTGTTCTGTTTTGTAATTCAGTTCCTGTGTAGCCAAGGTTACATTCCGTGTATTAGTGATATCTTATGATGTTTCTTTTCCTGTGTGACTTATTTCAGTTAGAATCATCATACCTGAATCCACTCATTATGCTGCTACGGGCCTGATGACATAGATTTCATTGCTGAGTGATACTGCATTGTACGTAAGTACCACAACTTCTTTATCCATTTTTCACTTTCTGCGATATTGAACTTGTACCGTAAACCAGGTTCTTGTAAACAGAGCCGTCCCAACCTTTGGGGTGGCTGTGTCTTTTTGATTTTAATTTCCCTAAGCTATAGGACCATAAGTGGAAGTGCCCTAGGCTCTGTTGCTTTGTTTTTTAGATGTTTCAGGAAACACCATACACTTCTCCCGAGTGGCTGTTGGCAATTTACATCCCGCCCATCAGCATAACAAGGCTCCCAGTTCTCCATGGCCTGTCCTGCCTTTCTGGATTTTACACTTTTTTCAGATGGCCCTTTTGACCGGGGGGAAGTGAGACTTCATTGTAGTGCAGATTTCCTTTGCAAGCTTGCTTGGTTGGCCAAAAAGGGCGTATGCGTTTTTTCCTGAATATATTCAGGAAAAAACGCATACGCCCTTTTTGGCCAAGTGCATCATTGTGGACGTTCTGCCTCTTTTCCTATGCTTTCAATGCAATTCCAGTCTACCTCCTGAAATCGGTTTCCTGCAATTCTGCCCCGCTTTCAAGTCCTCTTGGCAGCCTTACTTCAGTATATTTTTGGACGATAGCTGTCATTTATAACTCTGCAGGTTTGTGAATTACAGTGCCCCTGAGCTCCTTTCTTCAACTCGCTTTCTCGTGAGCTGGCCGCAACACCGCAGGATGGCTTCAGGCCCTAATCTGGTTCCGGCACGGCACGCTGAGCCTTTGGTTAACTCCTCTTCCTGGTGGGAAATGAGAGTTAAATTTGCCCGTCCAGACACCTCCAGCTAGTCTCTCATTGGTTCTCCCTATTCCTGTTCATCTTCCGCAGAAATTGCAAACTGGGCCAAACAGGAGGTTAAAGGCACTGACTCTCCAAGTCGGGAGAGTGTTAGTAAAGCGTCTGGAATGTTGCACCCGAGTACCAGGGGACGAAAACTGACACATATTGGAACACGTCTCCCGATCACACGGTTGATCATACTCTGGGTTCCACATGCATGTTTTAGCTGAAGGAAGAATCCCTTAAACCTGGAGAGTTGAGACCCGTGGAATGGGTACCATGCAATATGACTTCAAAGGGTCTTCATTTGCTCACCGAACCTCTCCAATCCTATCACTGCTGCGTTTATGCCCCTGTACACACACCTGATTCTCTTTCAGAGACATAGCAATCCATAGGTTTTAAGATACTTCCTAGTCAGGTACACTCTTAGGCATTTAATATGGGGTGTTGAGTCCATTTCGTTGAGCAAGGAGTAGCTCTTGTCTATTCCATATTTGGCTTAAGGAACTTTATCTGTGCTCATTTCAATCTCTGGTTTTATGCAGCACCCCAACTCACCTTTCCCCTTAAGCAAGCATAAGTTGGGTTTCTAAATTTGAGACCCTGTTCTGTTTTGTAATTCAGTTCCTGTGTAGCCAAGGTTACATTCCGTGTATTAGTGATATCTTATGATGTTTCTTTTTCTGTGTGACTTATTTCAGTTAGAATCATCGTACCTGAATCCACTCATTATGCTGCTACGGGCCTGATGACATAGATTTCATTGCTGAGTGATATTGCATTGTACGTAAGTACCACAACTTCTTTATCCATTTTTCACTTTCTGCGATATTGAACTTGTACCGTAAACCAGGTTCTTGTAAGCAGAGCCGTCCCAACATTTGGGGTGGCTGTGTCTTTTGATTTTAATTTCCCTAAGCTATAGGACCATAAGTGGAAGTGCCCTAGGCTCTGTTGCTTTGTTTTTTAGATGTTTCAGGAAACACCATACACTTCTCCCCAGTGGCTGTTGGCAATTTACATCCCGCCCATCAGCATAACAAGGCTCCCAGTTCTCCATGGCCTGTCCTGCCTTTCTGGATTTTACACTTTTTTCAGATGGCCCTTTTGACCGGGGGGAAGTGAGACTTCATTGTAGTGCAGATTTCCTTTGCAAGCTTGCTTGGTTGGCCAAAAAGGGCGTATGCGTTTTTTCCTGAATATATTCAGGAAAAAACGCATACACCCTTTTTGGCCAAGTGCATCATTGTGGACGTTCTGCCTCTTTTCCTATGCTTTCAATGCAATTCCAGTCTACCTCCTGAAATCGGTTTCCTGCAATTCTGCCCCGCTTTCAAGTCCTCTTGGCAGCCTTACTTCAGTATATTTTTGGACGATAGCTGTCATTTATAACTCTGCAGGTTTGTGAATTACAGTGCCCCTGAGCTCCTTTCTTCAACTCGCTTTCTCGTGAGCTGGCCGCAACACCGCAGGATGGCTTCAGGCCCTAATCTGGTTCCGGCACGGCACGCTGAGCCTTTGGTTAACTCCTCTTCCTGGTGGGAAATGAGAGTTAAATTTGCCCGTCCAGACACCTCCAGCTAGTCTGTCATTGGTTCTCCCTATTCCTGTTCATCTTCCGCAGAAATTGCAAACTGGGCCAAACAGGAGGTTAAAGGCACTGACTCTCCAAGTCGGGAGAGTGTTAGTAAAGCGTCTGGAATGTTGCACCCGAGTACCAGGGGACGAAAACTGACACATATTGGAACACGTCTCCCGATCACACGGTTGATCATACTCTGGGTTCCACATGCATGTTTTAGCTGAAGGAAGAATACCTTAAACCTGGAGAGTTGAGACCCGTGGAATGGGTACCATGCAATATGACTTCAAAGGGTCTTCATTTGCTCACCGAACCTCTCCAATCCTATCACTGCTGCGTTTATGCCCCTGTACACACACCTGATTCTCTTTCAGAGACATAGCAATCCATAGGTTTTAAGATACTTCCTAGTCAGGTACACTCTTAGGCATTTAATATGGGGTGTTGAGTCCATTTCGTTGAGCAAGGAGTAGCTCTTGTCTATTCCATATTTGGCTTAAGGAACTTTATCTGTGCTCATTTCAATCTCTGGTTTTATGCAGCACCCCAACTCACCTTTCCCCTTAAGCAAGCATAAGTTGGGGTTCTAAATTTGAGACCCTGTTCTGTTTTGTAATTCAGTTCCTGTGTAGCCAAGGTTACATTCCGTGTATTAGTGATATCTTATGATGTTTCTTTTTCTGTGTGACTTATTTCAGTTAGAATCATCGTACCTGAATCCACTCATTATGCTGCTACGGGCCTGATGACATAGATTTCATTGCTGAGTGATATTGCATTGTACGTAAGTACCACAACTTCTTTATCCATTTTTCACTTTCTGCGATATTGAACTTGTACCGTAAACCAGGTTCTTGTAAGCAGAGCCGTCCCAACCTTTGGGGTGGCTGTGTCTTTTGATTTTAATTTCCCTAAGCTATAGGACCATAAGTGGAAGTGCCCTAGGCTCTGTTGCTTTGTTTTTTAGATGTTTCAGGAAACACCATACACTTCTCCCGAGTGGCTGTTGGCAATTTACATCCCGCCCATCAGCATAACAAGGCTCCCAGTTCTCCATGGCCTGTCCTGCCTTTCTGGATTTTACACTTTTTTCAGATGGCCCTTTTGACCGGGGGGAAGTGAGACTTCATTGTAGTGCAGATTTCCTTTGCAAGCTTGCTTGGTTGGCCAAAAAGGGCGTATGCGTTTTTTCCTGAATATATTCAGGAAAAAACGCATACGCCCTTTTTGGCCAAGTGCATCATTGTGGACGTTCTGCCTCTTTTCCTATGCTTTCAATGCAATTCCAGTCTACCTCCTGAAATCGGTTTCCTGCAATTCTGCCCCGCTTTCAAGTCCTCTTGGCAGCCTTACTTCAGTATATTTTTGGACGATAGCTGTCATTTATAACTCTGCAGGTTTGTGAATTACAGTGCCCCTGAGCTCCTTTCTTCAACTCGCTTTCTCGTGAGCTGGCCGCAACACCGCAGGATGGCTTCAGGCCCTAATCTGGTTCCGGCACGGCACGCTGAGCCTTTGGTTAATTCCTCTTCCTGGTGGGAAATGAGAGTTAAATTTGCCCGTCCAGACACCTCCAGCTAGTCTGTCATTGGTTCTCCCTATTCCTGTTCATCTTCCGCAGAAATTGCAAACTGGGCCAAACAGGAGGTTAAAGGCACTGACTCTCCAAGTCGGGAGAGTGTTAGTAAAGCGTCTGGAATGTTGCACCCGAGTACCAGGGGACGAAAACTGACACATATTGGAACACGTCTCCCGATCACACGGTTGATCATACTCTGGGTTCCACATGCATGTTTTAGCTGAAGGAAGAATACCTTAAACCTGGAGAGTTGAGACCCGTGGAATGGGTAGCATGCAATATGACTTCAAAGGGTCTTCATTTGCTCACCTTACCTCTCCAGTCCTATCACTGCTGCGTTTATGTCCCTGTACACACGCTTGATTCTCCTTCGGAGACATAGCAATCCATAGGTTTTAAGATACTTCCTAGTCAGGTACATTCTTAGGCGTTTAATATGGGGTGTTGAGTCCATTTCGTTGAACAAGGAGTAGCTCTTGTCTATTCCATATTTGGCTTAAGGAACTTTATCTGTGCTCATTTCAATCTCTGGTTTTATGCAGCACCCCAACTCACCTTTCCCCTTAAGCAAGCATAAGTTGGGTTTCTAAATTTGAGACCCTGTTCTGTTTTGTAATTCAGTTCCTGTGTAGCCAAGGTTACATTCCGTGTATTATTGATATCTTATGATGTTTCTGTTTCTGTGTGACTTATTTCAGTTAGAATCATCATACCTGAATCCACTCATTATGCTGCTACGGGCCTGATGACATAGATTTCCTTGCTGAGTGATATTGCATTGTAAGTAAGTACCACAACTTCTTTATCCATTTTTCACTTTCTGCGATATTGAACTTGTACCGTAAACCAGGTTCTTGTAAGCAGAGCCGTCCCAACCTTTGGGGTGGCTGTGTCTTTTGATTTTAATTTCCCTAAGCTATAGGACCATAAGTGGAAGTGCCCTAGGCTCTGTTGCTTTGTTTTTTAGATGTTTCAGGAAACACCATACACTTCTCCCGAGTGGCTGTTGGCAATTTACATCCCGCCCATCAGCATAACAAGGCTCCCAGTTCTCCATGGCCTGTCCTGCCTTTCTGGATTTTACACTTTTTTCAGATGGCCCTTTTGACCGGGGGGAAGTGAGACTTCATTGTAGTGCAGATTTCCTTTGCAAGCTTGCTTGGTTGGCCAAAAAGGGCGTATGCGTTTTTTCCTGAATATATTCAGGAAAAAACGCATACGCCCTTTTTGGCCAAGTGCATCATTGTGGACGTTCTGCCTCTTTTCCTATGCTTTCAATGCAATTCCAGTCTACCTCCTGAAATCGGTTTCCTGCAATTCTGCCCCGCTTTCAAGTCCTCTTGGCAGCCTTACTTCAGTATATTTTTGGACGATAGCTGTCATTTATAACTCTGCAGGTTTGTGAATTACAGTGCCCCTGAGCTCCTTTCTTCAACTCGCTTTCTCGTGAGCTGGCCGCAACACCGCAGGATGGCTTCAGGCCCTAATCTGGTTCCGGCACGGCACGCTGAGCCTTTGGTTAACTCCTCTTCCTGGTGGGAAATGAGAGTTAAATTTGCCCGTCCAGACACCTCCAGCTAGTCTCTCATTGGTTCTCCCTATTCCTGTTCATCTTCCGCAGAAATTGCAAACTGGGCCAAACAGGAGGTTAAAGGCACTGACTCTCCAAGTCGGGAGAGTGTTAGTAAAGCGTCTGGAATGTTGCACCCGAGTACCAGGGGACGAAAACTGACACATATTGGAACACGTCTCCCGATCACACGGTTGATCATACTCTGGGTTCCACATGCATGTTTTAGCTGAAGGAAGAATACCTTAAACCTGGAGAGTTGAGACCCGTGGAATGGGTACCATGCAATATGACTTCAAAGGGTCTTCATTTGCTCACCGAACCTCTCCAATCCTATCACTGCTGCGTTTATGCCCCTGTACACACACCTGATTCTCTTTCAGAGACATAGCAATCCATAGGTTTTAAGATACTTCCTAGTCAGGTACACTCTTAGGCATTTAATATGGGGTGTTGAGTCCATTTCGTTGAGCAAGGAGTAGCTCTTGTCTATTCCATATTTGGCTTAAGGAACTTTATCTGTGCTCATTTCAATCTCTGGTTTTATGCAGCACCCCAACTCACCTTTCCCCTTAAGCAAGCATAAGTTGGGGTTCTAAATTTGAGACCCTGTTCTGTTTTGTAATTCAGTTCCTGTGTAGCCAAGGTTACATTCCGTGTATTAGTGATATCTTATGATGTTTCTTTTTCTGTGTGACTTATTTCAGTTAGAATCATCGTACCTGAATCCACTCATTATGCTGCTACGGGCCTGATGACATAGATTTCCTTGCTGAGTGATATTGCATTGTACGTAAGTACCACAACTTCTTTATCCATTTTTCACTTTCTGCGATATTGAACTTGTACCGTAAACCAGGTTCTTGTAAGCAGAGCCGTCCCAACCTTTGGGGTGGCTGTGTCTTTTGATTTTAATTTCCCTAAGCTATAGGACCATAAGTGGAAGTGCCCTAGGCTCTGTTGCTTTGTTTTTTAGATGTTTCAGGAAACACCATACACTTCTCCCGAGTGGCTGTTGGCAATTTACATCCCGCCCATCAGCATAACAAGGCTCCCAGTTCTCCATGGCCTGTCCTGCCTTTCTGGATTTTACACTTTTTTCAGATGGCCCTTTTGACCGGGGGGAAGTGAGACTTCATTGTAGTGCAGATTTCCTTTGCAAGCTTGCTTGGTTGGCCAAAAAGGGCGTATGCGTTTTTTCCTGAATATATTCAGGAAAAAACGCATACGCCCTTTTTGGCCAAGTGCATCATTGTGGACGTTCTGCCTCTTTTCCTATGCTTTCAATGCAATTCCAGTCTACCTCCTGAAATCGGTTTCCTGCAATTCTGCCCCGCTTTCAAGTCCTCTTGGCAGCCTTACTTCAGTATATTTTTGGACGATAGCTGTCATTTATAACTCTGCAGGTTTGTGAATTACAGTGCCCCTGAGCTCCTTTCTTCAACTCGCTTTCTCGTGAGCTGGCCGCAACACCGCAGGATGGCTTCAGGCCCTAATCTGGTTCCGGCACGGCACGCTGAGCCTTTGGTTAATTCCTCTTCCTGGTGGGAAATGAGAGTTAAATTTGCCCGTCCAGACACCTCCAGCTAGTCTGTCATTGGTTCTCCCTATTCCTGTTCATCTTCCGCAGAAATTGCAAACTGGGCCAAACAGGAGGTTAAAGGCACTGACTCTCCAAGTCGGGAGAGTGTTAGTAAAGCGTCTGGAATGTTGCACCCGAGTACCAGGGGACGAAAACTGACACATATTGGAACACGTCTCCCGATCACACGGTTGATCATACTCTGGGTTCCACATGCATGTTTTAGCTGAAGGAAGAATACCTTAAACCTGGAGAGTTGAGACCCGTGGAATGGGTAGCATGCAATATGACTTCAAAGGGTCTTCATTTGCTCACCTTACCTCTCCAGTCCTATCACTGCTGCGTTTATGTCCCTGTACACACGCTTGATTCTCCTTCGGAGACATAGCAATCCATAGGTTTTAAGATACTTCCTAGTCAGGTACATTCTTAGGCGTTTAATATGGGGTGTTGAGTCCATTTCGTTGAACAAGGAGTAGCTCTTGTCTATTCCATATTTGGCTTAAGGAACTTTATCTGTGCTCATTTCAATCTCTGGTTTTATGCAGCACCCCAACTCACCTTTCCCCTTAAGCAAGCATAAGTTGGGTTTCTAAATTTGAGACCCTGTTCTGTTTTGTAATTCAGTTCCTGTGTAGCCAAGGTTACATTCCGTGTATTATTGATATCTTATGATGTTTCTGTTTCTGTGTGACTTATTTCAGTTAGAATCATCGTACCTGAATCCACTCATTATGCTGCTACGGGCCTGATGACATAGATTTCCTTGCTGAGTGATATTGCATTGTAAGTAAGTACCACAACTTCTTTATCCATTTTTCACTTTCTGCGATATTGAACTTGTACCGTAAACCAGGTTCTTGTAAGCAGAGCCGTCCCAACCTTTGGGGTGGCTGTGTCTTTTGATTTTAATTTCCCTAAGCTATAGGACCATAAGTGGAAGTGCCCTAGGCTCTGTTGCTTTGTTTTTTAGATGTTTCAGGAAACACCATACACTTCTCCCGAGTGGCTGTTGGCAATTTACATCCCGCCCATCAGCATAACAAGGCTCCCAGTTCTCCATGGCCTGTCCTGCCTTTCTGGATTTTACACTTTTTTCAGATGGCCCTTTTGACCGGGGGGAAGTGAGACTTCATTGTAGTGCAGATTTCCTTTGCAAGCTTGCTTGGTTGGCCAAAAAGGGCGTATGCGTTTTTTCCTGAATATATTCAGGAAAAAACGCATACGCCCTTTTTGGCCAAGTGCATCATTGTGGACGTTCTGCCTCTTTTCCTATGCTTTCAATGCAATTCCAGTCTACCTCCTGAAATCGGTTTCCTGCAATTCTGCCCCGCTTTCAAGTCCTCTTGGCAGCCTTACTTCAGTATATTTTTGGACGATAGCTGTCATTTATAACTCTGCAGGTTTGTGAATTACAGTGCCCCTGAGCTCCTTTCTTCAACTCGCTTTCTCGTGAGCTGGCCGCAACACCGCAGGATGGCTTCAGGCCCTAATCTGGTTCCGGCACGGCACGCTGAGCCTTTGGTTAACTCCTCTTCCTGGTGGGAAATGAGAGTTAAATTTGCCCGTCCAGACACCTCCAGCTAGTCTCTCATTGGTTCTCCCTATTCCTGTTCATCTTCCGCAGAAATTGCAAACTGGGCCAAACAGGAGGTTAAAGGCACTGACTCTCCAAGTCGGGAGAGTGTTAGTAAAGCGTCTGGAATGTTGCACCCGAGTACCAGGGGACGAAAACTGACACATATTGGAACACGTCTCCCGATCACACGGTTGATCATACTCTGGGTTCCACATGCATGTTTTAGCTGAAGGAAGAATCCCTTAAACCTGGAGAGTTGAGACCCGTGGAATGGGTACCATGCAATATGACTTCAAAGGGTCTTCATTTGCTCACCGAACCTCTCCAATCCTATCACTGCTGCGTTTATGCCCCTGTACACACACCTGATTCTCTTTCAGAGACATAGCAATCCATAGGTTTTAAGATACTTCCTAGTCAGGTACACTCTTAGGCATTTAATATGGGGTGTTGAGTCCATTTCGTTGAGCAAGGAGTAGCTCTTGTCTATTCCATATTTGGCTTAAGGAACTTTATCTGTGCTCATTTCAATCTCTGGTTTTATGCAGCACCCCAACTCACCTTTCCCCTTAAGCAAGCATAAGTTGGGTTTCTAAATTTGAGACCCTGTTCTGTTTTGTAATTCAGTTCCTGTGTAGCCAAGGTTACATTCCGTGTATTAGTGATATCTTATGATGTTTCTTTTTCTGTGTGACTTATTTCAGTTAGAATCATCGTACCTGAATCCACTCATTATGCTGCTACGGGCCTGATGACATAGATTTCATTGCTGAGTGATATTGCATTGTACGTAAGTACCACAACTTCTTTATCCATTTTTCACTTTCTGCGATATTGAACTTGTACCGTAAACCAGGTTCTTGTAAGCAGAGCCGTCCCAACCTTTGGGGTGGCTGTGTCTTTTGATTTTAATTTCCCTAAGCTATAGGACCATAAGTGGAAGTGCCCTAGGCTCTGTTGCTTTGTTTTTTAGATGTTTCAGGAAACACCATACACTTCTCCCGAGTGGCTGTTGGCAATTTACATCCCGCCCATCAGCATAACAAGGCTCCCAGTTCTCCATGGCCTGTCCTGCCTTTCTGGATTTTACACTTTTTTCAGATGGCCCTTTTGACCGGGGGGAAGTGAGACTTCATTGTAGTGCAGATTTCCTTTGCAAGCTTGCTTGGTTGGCCAAAAAGGGCGTATGCGTTTTTTCCTGAATATATTCAGGAAAAAACGCATATGCCCTTTTTGGCCAAGTGCATCATTGTGGACGTTCTGCCTCTTTTCCTATGCTTTCAATGCAATTCCAGTCTACCTCCTGAAATCGGTTTCCTGCAATTCTGCCCCGCTTTCAAGTCCTCTTGGCAGCCTTACTTCAGTATATTTTTGGACGATAGCTGTCATTTATAACTCTGCAGGTTTGTGAATTACAGTGCCCCTGAGCTCCTTTCTTCAACTCGCTTTCTCGTGAGCTGGCCGCAACACCGCAGGATGGCTTCAGGCCCTAATCTGGTTCCGGCACGGCACGCTGAGCCTTTGGTTAATTCCTCTTCCTGGTGGGAAATGAGAGTTAAATTTGCCCGTCCAGACACCTCCAGCTAGTCTGTCATTGGTTCTCCCTATTCCTGTTCATCTTCCGCAGAAATTGCAAACTGGGCCAAACAGGAGGTTAAAGGCACTGACTCTCCAAGTCGGGAGAGTGTTAGTAAAGCGTCTGGAATGTTGCACCCGAGTACCAGGGGACGAAAACTGACACATATTGGAGCACGTCTCCCGATCACCCGGTTGATCATACTCTGGGTTCCACATGCATGTTTTAGCTGAAGGAAGAATCCCTTAAACCTGGAGAGTTGAGACCCGTGGAATGGGTACCATGCAATATGACTTCAAAGGGTCTTCATTTGCTCACCGAACCTCTCCAATCCTATCACTGCTGCGTTTATGCCCCTGTACACACACCTGATTCTCTTTCAGAGACATAGCAATCCATAGGTTTTAAGATACTTCCTAGTCAGGTACACTCTTAGGCATTTAATATGGGGTGTTGAGTCCATTTCGTTGAGCAAGGAGTAGCTCTTGTCTATTCCATATTTGGCTTAAGGAACTTTATCTGTGCTCATTTCAATCTCTGGTTTTATGCAGCACCCCAACTCACCTTTCCCCTTAAGCAAGCATAAGTTGGGTTTCTAAATTTGAGACCCTGTTCTGTTTTGTAATTCAGTTCCTGTGTAGCCAAGGTTACATTCCGTGTATTAGTGATATCTTATGATGTTTCTTTTCCTGTGTGACTTATTTCAGTTAGAATCATCATACCTGAATCCACTCATTATGCTGCTACGGGCCTGATGACATAGATTTCATTGCTGAGTGATACTGCATTGTACGTAAGTACCACAACTTCTTTATCCATTTTTCACTTTCTGCGATATTGAACTTGTACCGTAAACCAGGTTCTTGTAAACAGAGCCGTCCCAACCTTTGGGGTGGCTGTGTCTTTTTGATTTTAATTTCCCTAAGCTATAGGACCATAAGTGGAAGTGCCCTAGGCTCTGTTGCTTTGTTTTTTAGATGTTTCAGGAAACACCATACACTTCTCCCGCGTGGCTGTTGGCAATTTACATCCCGCCCATCAGCATAACAAGGCTCCCAGTTCTCCATGGCCTGTCCTGCCTTTCTGGATTTTACACTTTTTTCAGATGGCCCTTTTGACCGGGGGGAAGTGAGACTTCATTGTAGTGCAGATTTCCTTTGCAAGCTTGCTTGGTTGGCCAAAAAGGGCGTATGCGTTTTTTCCTGAATATATTCAGGAAAAAACGCATACGCCCTTTTTGGCCAAGTGCATCATTGTGGACGTTCTGCCTCTTTTCCTATGCTTTCAATGCAATTCCAGTCTACCTCCTGAAATCGGTTTCCTGCAATTCTGCCCCGCTTTCAAGTCCTCTTGGCAGCCTTACTTCAGTATATTTTTGGACGATAGCTGTCATTTATAACTCTGCAGGTTTGTGAATTACAGTGCCCCTGAGCTCCTTTCTTCAACTCGCTTTCTCGTGAGCTGGCCGCAACACCGCAGGATGGCTTCAGGCCCTAATCTGGTTCCGGCACGGCACGCTGAGCCTTTGGTTAACTCCTCTTCCTGGTGGGAAATGAGAGTTAAATTTGCCCGTCCAGACACCTCCAGCTAGTCTGTCATTGGTTCTCCCTATTCCTGTTCATCTTCCGCAGAAATTGCAAACTGGGCCAAACAGGAGGTTAAAGGCACTGACTCTCCAAGTCGGGAGAGTGTTAGTAAAGCGTCTGGAATGTTGCACCCAAGTACCAGGGGACGAAAACTGACACATATTGGAACACGTCTCCCGATCACACGGTTGATCATACTGTGGGTTCCACATGCATGTTTTAGCTGAAGGAAGAATACCTTAAACCTGGAGAGTTGAGACCCGTGGAATGGGTACCATGCAATATGACTTCAAAGGGACTTCATTTGCTCACCGAACCTCTCCAGTCCTATCACTGCTGCGTTTATGCCCCTGTACACACGCTTGATTCTCTTTCGGAGACATAGCAATCCATAGGTTTTAAGATACTTCCTAGTCAGGTACATTCTTAGGCGTTTAATATGGGGTGTTGAGTCCATTTCGTTGAGCAAGGAGTAGCTCTTGTCTATTCCATATTTGGCTTAAGGAACTTTATATGTGCTCACTTCAATCTCTGGTTTTATGCATTACCCCAACTCACCTTTCCCCTTAAGGAAGCATAAGTTGGTTTTCTAAATTTGAGACCCTGTTCTGTTTTGTAATTCAGTTCCTGTGTAGCCAAGGTTACATTCCGTGTATTAGTGATATCTTATGATGTTTCTTTTTCTGTGTGACTTATTTCAGTTAGAATCATCATATCTGAATCCACTCATTATGCTGCTACGGGCCTGATGACATAGATTTCCTTGCTGAGTGATATTGCATTGTTCGTAAGTACCACAACTTCTTTATCCATTTTTCACTTTCTGCGATATTGAACTTGTACCATAAACCAGGTTCTTGTAAACAGAGCCGTCCCAACATTTTGGGGTGGCTGTGTCTTTTTGATTTTAATTTCCCTAAGCTATAGGACCATAAGTGGAAGTGCCCTAGGCTCTGTTGCTTTGTTTTTTAGATGTTTCAGGAAACACCATACACTTCTCCCGAGTGGCTGTTGGCAATTTACATCCCGCCCATCAGCATAAAAAGGCTCCCAGTTCTCCATGGCCTGTCCTGCCTTTCTGGATTTTACACTTTTTTCAGATGGCCCTTTTGACCGTGGGGAAGTGAGACTTCATTGTAGTGCAGATTTCCTTTGCAAGCTTGCTTGGTTGGCCAAAAAGGGCGTATGCGTTTTTTCCTGAATATATTCAGGAAAAAACGCATACGCCCTTTTTGACCAAGTGCATCATTGTGGACGTTCTGCCTCTTTTCCTATGCTTTAAATGCAATTCCAGTCTACCTCCTGAAATCGGTTTCCTGCAATTCTGCCCCGCTTTCAAGTCCTCTTGGCAGCCTTACTTCAGTATATTTTTGGACGATAGCTGTCATTTATAACTCTGTAGGTTTGTGAATTACAGTGCCCCTGAGCTCCTTTCTTCAACTCGCTTTCTCGTGAGCTGGCCACAACACCGCAGGATGGCTTCAGGCCCTATTCTGGTTCCGGCACGGCACGCTGAGCCTTTGGTTAATTCCTCTTCCTGGTGGGAAATGAGAGTTAAATTTGCCCGTCCAGACACCTCCAGCTAGTCTGTCATTGGTTCTCCCTATTCCTGTTCATCTTCCGCAGAAATTGCAAACTGGGCCAAACAGGAGGTTAAAGGCACTGACTCTCCAAGTCGGGAGAGTGTTAGTAAAGCGTCTGGAATGTTGCACCCGGGTAACAGGGGACGAAAACTGACACATATTGGAACACGTCTCCCGATCACACGGTTGATCATACTCTGGGTTCCACATGCATGTTTTAGCTGAAGGAAGAATACCTTAAACCTGGAGAGTTGAGACCCGTGGAATGGGTACCATGCAATATGACTTCAAAGGGTCTTCATTTGTTCACCGAACATCTCCAATCCTATCACTGCTGCGTTTATGCCCCTGTACACACGCTTGATTCTCTTTCGGAGACATAGCAGTCCATAGGTTTTAAGATACTTCCTAGTCAGGTACATTCTTAGGCGTTTAATATGGGGTGTTGAGTCCATTTCGTTGAGCAAGGAGTAGCTCTTGTCTATTCCATATTTGGCTTAAGGAACTTTATCTGTGCTCATTTCAATCTCTGGTTTTATGCAGCACCCCAACTCACCTTTCCCCTTAAGCAAGCATAAGTTGGTTTTCTAAATTTGAGACCCTGTTCTGTTTTGTAATTCAGTTCCTGTGTAGCCAAGGTTACATTCCGTGTATTAGTGATATCTTATGATGTTTCTTTTCCTGTGTGACTTATTTCAGTTAGAATCATCATACCTGAATCCACTCATTATGCTGCTACGGGCCTGATGACATAGATTTCATTGCTGAGTGATACTGCATTGTACGTAAGTACCACAACTTCTTTATCCATTTTTCACTTTCTGCGATATTGAACTTGTACCGTAAACCAGGTTCTTGTAAACAGAGCCGTCCCAACCTTTGGGGTGGCTGTGTCTTTT
Source organism: Lagenorhynchus albirostris (assembly GCF_949774975.1). Classification (NCBI taxonomy): domain Eukaryota; kingdom Metazoa; phylum Chordata; class Mammalia; order Artiodactyla; family Delphinidae; genus Lagenorhynchus; species Lagenorhynchus albirostris. Next base: position 23,516 of record NW_026783580.1, on the reverse strand, counting down.
TGATTTTAATTTCCCTAAGCTATAGGACCATAAATGGAAGTGCCCTAGGCTCTGTTGCTTTGTTTTTTAGATGTTTCAGGAAACACCATACACTTCTCCCGAGTGGCTGTTGGCAATTTACATCCCACCCATCAGCATAACAAGGCTCCCAGTTCTCCATGGCCTGTCCTGCCTTTCTGGATTTTACACTTTTTTCAGATGGCCCTTTTGACCGTGGGGAAGTGAGACTTCATTGTAGTGCAGATTTCCTTTGCAAGCTTGCTTGGTTGGCCAAAAAGGGCGTATGCGTTTTTTCCTGAATATATTCAGGAAAAAACGCATACGCCCTTTTTGGCCAAGTGCATCATTGTGGACGTTCTGCCTCTTTTCCTATGCTTTAAATGCAATTCCAGTCTACCTCCTGAAATCGGTTTCCTGCAATTCTGCCCCGCTTTCAAGTCCTCTTGGCAGCCTTACTTCAGTATATTTTTGGACGATAGCTGTCATTTATAACTCTGTAGGTTTGTGAATTACAGTGCCCCTGAGCTCCTTTCTTCAACTCGCTTTCTCGTGAGCTGGCCACAACACCGCAGGATGGCTTCAGGCCCTATTCTGGTTCCGGCACGGCACGCTGAGCCTTTGGTTAATTCCTCTTCCTGGTGGGAAATGAGAGTTAAATTTGCCCGTCCAGACACCTCCAGCTAGTCTGTCATTGGTTCTCCCTATTCCTGTTCATCTTCCGCAGAAATTGCAAACTGGGCCAAACAGGAGGTTAAAGGCACTGACTCTCCAAGTCGGGAGAGTGTTAGTAAAGCGTCTGGAATGTTGCACCCGAGTACCAGGGGACGAAAACTGACACATATTGGAACACGTCTCCCGATCACACGGTTGATCATACTCTGGGTTCCACATGCATGTTTTAGCTGAAGGAAGAATACCTTAAACCTGGAGAGTTGAGACCCGTGGAATGGGTAGCATGCAATATGACTTCAAAGGGTCTTCATTTTCTCACCTTACCTCTCCAGTCCTATCACTGCTGCGTTTATGTCCCTGTACACACGCTTGATTCTCCTTCGGAGACATAGCAATCCATAGGTTTTAAGATACTTCCTAGTCAGGTACATTCTTAGGCGTTTAATATGGGGTGTTGAGTCCATTTCGTTGAACAAGGAGTAGCTCTTGTCTATTCCATATTTGGCTTAAGGAACTTTATCTGTGCTCATTTCAATCTCTGGTTTTATGCAGCACCCCAACTCACCTTTCCCCTTAAGCAAGCATAAGTTGGGTTTCTAAATTTGAGACCCTGTTCTGTTTTGTAATTCAGTTCCTGTGTAGCCAAGGTTACATTCCGTGTATTATTGATATCTTATGATGTTTCTTTTTCTGTGTGACTTATTTCAGTTAGAATCATCATACCTGAATCCACTCATTATGCTGCTACGGGCCTGATGACATAGATTTCCTTGCTGAGTGATATTGCATTGTTCGTAAGTACCACAACTTCTTTATCCATTTTTCACTTTCTGCGATATTCAACTTGTACCGTAAACCAGGTTCTTGTAAACAGAGCCGTCCCAACTTTTGGGGTGGCTGTGTCTTTTTGATTTTAATTTCCCTAAGCTATAGGACCATAAGTGGAAGTGCCCTAGGCTCTGTTGCTTTGTTTTTTAGATGTTTCAGGAAACACCATACACTTCTCCCGAGTGGCTGTTGGCAATTTACATCCCACCCATCAGCATAACAAGGCTCCCAGTTCTCCATGGCCTGTCCTGCCTTTCTGGATTTTACACTTTTTTCAGATGGCCCTTTTGACCGTGGGGAAGTGAGACTTCATTGTAGTGCAGATTTCCTTTGCAAGCTTGCTTGGTTGGCCAAAAAGTGCGTATGCGTTTTTTCCTGAATATATTCAGGAAAAAACGCATACGCCCTTTTTGGCCAAGTGCATCATTGTGGACGTTCTGCCTCTTTTCCTATGCTTTAAATGCAATTCCAGTCTACCTCCTGAAATCGGTTTCCTGCAATTCTGCCCCGCTTTCAAGTCCTCTTGGCAGCCTTACTTCAGTATATTTTTGGACGATAGCTGTCATTTATAACTCTGTAGGTTTGTGAATTACAGTGCCCCTGAGCTCCTTTCTTCAACTCGCTTTCTCGTGAGCTGGCCACAACACCGCAGGATGGCTTCAGGCCCTATTCTGGTTCCGGCACGGCACGCTGAGCCTTTGGTTAATTCCTCTTCCTGGTGGGAAATGAGAGTTAAATTTGCCCGTCCAGACACCTCCAGCTAGTCTGTCATTGGTTCTCCCTATTCCTGTTCATCTTCCGCAGAAATTGCAAACTGGGCCAAACAGGAGGTTAAAGGCACTGACTCTCCAAGTCGGGAGAGTGTTAGTAAAGCGTCTGGAATGTTGCACCCGAGTACCAGGGGACGAAAACTGACACATATTGGAACACGTCTCCCGATCACACGGTTGATCATACTCTGGGTTCCACATGCATGTTTTAGCTGAAGGAAGAATACCTTAAACCTGGAGAGTTGAGACCCGTGGAATGGGTAGCATGCAATATGACTTCAAAGGGTCTTCATTTTCTCACCTTACCTCTCCAGTCCTATCACTGCTGCGTTTATGTCCCTGTACACACGCTTGATTCTCCTTCGGAGACATAGCAATCCATAGGTTTTAAGATACTTCCTAGTCAGGTACATTCTTAGGCGTTTAATATGGGGTGTTGAGTCCATTTCGTTGAACAAGGAGTAGCTCTTGTCTATTCCATATTTGGCTTAAGGAACTTTATCTGTGCTCATTTCAATCTCTGGTTTTATGCAGCACCCCAACTCACCTTTCCCCTTAAGCAAGCATAAGTTGGGTTTCTAAATTTGAGACCCTGTTCTGTTTTGTAATTCAGTTCCTGTGTAGCCAAGGTTACATTCCGTGTATTATTGATATCTTATGATGTTTCTTTTTCTGTGTGACTTATTTCAGTTAGAATCATCATACCTGAATCCACTCATTATGCTGCTACGGGCCTGATGACATAGATTTCCTTGCTGAGTGATATTGCATTGTTCGTAAGTACCACAACTTCTTTATCCATTTTTCACTTTCTGCGATATTCAACTTGTACCATAAACCAGGTTCTTGTAAACAGAGCCGTCCCAACCTTTTGGGGTGGCTGTGTCTTTTTGATTTTAATTTCCCTAAGCTATAGGACCATAAGTGGAAGTGCCCTAGGCTCTGTTGCTTTGTTTTTTAGATGTTTCAGGAAACACCATACACTTCTCCCGAGTGGCTGTTGGCAATTTACATCCCACCCATCAGCATAACAAGGCTCCCAGTTCTCCATGGCCTGTCCTGCCTTTCTGGATTTTACACTTTTTTCAGATGGCCCTTTTGACCGTGGGGAAGTGAGACTTCATTGTAGTGCAGATTTCCTTTGCAAGCTTGCTTGGTTGGCCAAAAAGGGCGTATGCGTTTTTTCCTGAATATATTCAGGAAAAAACGCATACGCCCTTTTTGGCCAAGTGCATCATTGTGGACGTTCTGCCTCTTTTCCTATGCTTTAAATGCAATTCCAGTCTACCTCCTGAAATCGGTTTCCTGCAATTCTGCCCCGCTTTCAAGTCCTCTTGGCAGCCTTACTTCAGTATATTTTTGGACGATAGCTGTCATTTATAACTCTGTAGGTTTGTGAATTACAGTGCCCCTGAGCTCCTTTCTTCAACTCGCTTTCTCGTGAGCTGGCCACAACACCGCAGGATGGCTTCAGGCCCTATTCTGGTTCCGGCACGGCACGCTGAGCCTTTGGTTAATTCCTCTTCCTGGTGGGAAATGAGAGTTAAATTTGCCCGTCCAGACACCTCCAGCTAGTCTGTCATTGGTTCTCCCTATTCCTGTTCATCTTCCGCAGAAATTGCAAACTGGGCCAACAGGAGGTTAAAGGCACTGACTCTCCAAGTCGGGAGAGTGTTAGTAAAGCGTCTGGAATGTTGCACCCGAGTACCAGGGGACGAAAACTGACACATATTGGAACACGTCTCCCGATCACACGGTTGATCATACTCTGGGTTCCACATGCATGTTTTAGCTGAAGGAAGAATACCTTAAACCTGGAGAGTTGAGACCCGTGGAATGGGTACCATGCAATATGACTTCAAAGGGTCTTCATTTGTTCACCGAACATCTCCAATCCTATCACTGCTGCGTTTATGCCCCTGTACACACGCTTGATTCTCTTTCGGAGACATAGCAGTCCATAGGTTTTAAGATACTTCCTAGTCAGGTACATTCTTAGGCGTTTAATATGGGGTGTTGAATCCATTTCGTTGAGCAAGGAGTAGCTCTTGTCTATTCCATATTTGGCTTAAGGAACTTTATCTGTGCTCATTTCAATCTCTGGTTTTATGCAGCACCCCAACTCACCTTTCCCCTTAAGCAAGCATAAGTTGTTTTTCTTAATTTGAGACCCTGTTCTGTTTTGTAATTCAGTTCCTGTGTAGCCAAGGTTACATTCCGTGTATTAGTGATATCTTATGATGTTTCTTTTCCTGTGTGACTTATTTCAGTTAGAATCATCATACCTGAATCCACTCATTATGCTGCTACGGGCCTGATGACATAGATTTCATTGCTGAGTGATACTGCATTGTACGTAAGTACCACAACTTCTTTATCCATTTTTCACTTTCTGCGATATTGAACTTGTACCGTAAACCAGGTTCTTGTAAACAGAGCCGTCCCAACCTTTGGGGTGGCTGTGTCTTTTTGATTTTAATTTCCCTAAGCTATAGGACCATAAGTGGAAGTGCCCTAGGCTCTGTTGCTTTGTTTTTTAGATGTTTCAGGAAACACCATACACTTCTCCCGAGTGGCTGTTGGCAATTTACATCCCGCCCATCAGCATAACAAGGCTCCCAGTTCTCCATGGCCTGTCCTGCCTTTCTGGATTTTACACTTTTTTCAGATGGCCCTTTTGACCGGGGGGAAGTGAGACTTCATTGTAGTGCAGATTTCCTTTGCAAGCTTGCTTGGTTGGCCAAAAAGGGCGTATGCGTTTTTTCCTGAATATATTCAGGAAAAAACGCATACGCCCTTTTTGGCCAAGTGCATCATTGTGGACGTTCTGCCTCTTTTCCTATGCTTTCAATGCAATTCCAGTCTACCTCCTGAAATCGGTTTCCTGCAATTCTGCCCCGCTTTCAAGTCCTCTTGGCAGCCTTACTTCAGTATATTTTTGGACGATAGCTGTCATTTATAACTCTGCAGGTTTGTGAATTACAGTGCCCCTGAGCTCCTTTCTTCAACTCGCTTTCTCGTGAGCTGGCCGCAACACCGCAGGATGGCTTCAGGCCCTAATCTGGTTCCGGCACGGCACGCTGAGCCTTTGGTTAACTCCTCTTCCTGGTGGGAAATGAGAGTTAAATTTGCCCGTCCAGACACCTCCAGCTAGTCTCTCATTGGTTCTCCCTATTCCTGTTCATCTTCCGCAGAAATTGCAAACTGGGCCAAACAGGAGGTTAAAGGCACTGACTCTCCAAGTCGGGAGAGTGTTAGTAAAGCGTCTGGAATGTTGCACCCGAGTACCAGGGGACGAAAACTGACACATATTGGAACACGTCTCCCGATCACACGGTTGATCATACTCTGGGTTCCACATGCATGTTTTAGCTGAAGGAAGAATACCTTAAACCTGGAGAGTTGAGACCCGTGGAATGGGTACCATGCAATATGACTTCAAAGGGTCTTCATTTGCTCACCGAACCTCTCCAATCCTATCACTGCTGCGTTTATGCCCCTGTACACACACCTGATTCTCTTTCAGAGACATAGCAATCCATAGGTTTTAAGATACTTCCTAGTCAGGTACACTCTTAGGCATTTAATATGTGGTGTTGAGTCCATTTCGTTGAGCAAGGAGTAGCTCTTGTCTATTCCATATTTGGCTTAAGGAACTTTATCTGTGCTCATTTCAATCTCTGGTTTTATGCAGCACCCCAACTCACCTTTCCCCTTAAGCAAGCATAAGTTGGGTTTCTAAATTTGAGACCCTGTTCTGTTTTGTAATTCAGTTCCTGTGTAGCCAAGGTTACATTCCGTGTATTAGTGATATCTTATGATGTTTCTTTTTCTGTGTGACTTATTTCAGTTAGAATCATCGTACCTGAATCCACTCATTATGCTGCTACGGGCCTGATGACATAGATTTCATTGCTGAGTGATATTGCATTGTACGTAAGTACCACAACTTCTTTATCCATTTTTCACTTTCTGCGATATTGAACTTGTACCGTAAACCAGGTTCTTGTAAGCAGAGCCGTCCCAACCTTTGGGGTGGCTGTGTCTTTTGATTTTAATTTCCCTAAGCTATAGGACCATAAGTGGAAGTGCCCTAGGCTCTGTTGCTTTGTTTTTTAGATGTTTCAGGAAACACCATACACTTCTCCCGAGTGGCTGTTGGCAATTTACATCCCGCCCATCAGCATAACAAGGCTCCCAGTTCTCCATGGCCTGTCCTGCCTTTCTGGATTTTACACTTTTTTCAGATGGCCCTTTTGACCGGGGGGAAGTGAGACTTCATTGTAGTGCAGATTTCCTTTGCAAGCTTGCTTGGTTGGCCAAAAAGGGCGTATGCGTTTTTTCCTGAATATATTCAGGAAAAAACGCATACGCCCTTTTTGGCCAAGTGCATCATTGTGGACGTTCTGCCTCTTTTCCTATGCTTTCAATGCAATTCCAGTCTACCTCCTGAAATCGGTTTCCTGCAATTCTGCCCCGCTTTCAAGTCCTCTTGGCAGCCTTACTTCAGTATATTTTTGGACGATAGCTGTCATTTATAACTCTGCAGGTTTGTGAATTACAGTGCCCCTGAGCTCCTTTCTTCAACTCGCTTTCTCGTGAGCTGGCCGCAACACCGCAGGATGGCTTCAGGCCCTAATCTGGTTCCGGCACGGCACGCTGAGCCTTTGGTTAATTCCTCTTCCTGGTGGGAAATGAGAGTTAAATTTGCCCGTCCAGACACCTCCAGCTAGTCTGTCATTGGTTCTCCCTATTCCTGTTCATCTTCCGCAGAAATTGCAAACTGGGCCAAACAGGAGGTTAAAGGCACTGACTCTCCAAGTCGGGAGAGTGTTAGTAAAGCGTCTGGAATGTTGCACCCGAGTACCAGGGGACGAAAACTGACACATATTGGAACACGTCTCCCGATCACACGGTTGATCATACTCTGGGTTCCACATGCATGTTTTAGCTGAAGGAAGAATACCTTAAACCTGGAGAGTTGAGACCCGTGGAATGGGTAGCATGCAATATGACTTCAAAGGGTCTTCATTTGCTCACCTTACCTCTCCAGTCCTATCACTGCTGCGTTTATGTCCCTGTACACACGCTTGATTCTCCTTCGGAGACATAGCAATCCATAGGTTTTAAGATACTTCCTAGTCAGGTACATTCTTAGGCGTTTAATATGGGGTGTTGAGTCCATTTCGTTGAACAAGGAGTAGCTCTTGTCTATTCCATATTTGGCTTAAGGAACTTTATCTGTGCTCATTTCAATCTCTGGTTTTATGCAGCACCCCAACTCACCTTTCCCCTTAAGCAAGCATAAGTTGGGTTTCTAAATTTGAGACCCTGTTCTGTTTTGTAATTCAGTTCCTGTGTAGCCAAGGTTACATTCCGTGTATTATTGATATCTTATGATGTTTCTGTTTCTGTGTGACTTATTTCAGTTAGAATCATCATACCTGCATCCACTCATTATGCTGCTACGGGCCTGATGACATAGATTTCCTTGCTGAGTGATATTGCATTGTAAGTAAGTACCACAACTTCTTTATCCATTTTTCACTTTCTGCGATATTGAACTTGTACCATAAACCAGGTTCTTGTAAACAGAGCCGTCCCAACCTTTGTGGTGGCTTTGTCTTTTTGATTTTAATTTCCCTAAGCTATAGGACCATAAGTGGAAGTGCCCTAGGCTCTGTTGCTTTGTTTTTTAGATGTTTCAGGAAACACCATACACTTCTCCCGAGTGGCTGTTGGCAATTTACATCCCGCCCATCAGCATAACAAGGCTCCCAGTTCTCCATGGCCTGTCCTGCCTTTCTGGATTTTACACTTTTTTCAGATGGCCCTTTTGACCGTGGGGAAGTGAGACTTCATTGTAGTGCAGATTTCCTTTGCAAGCTTGCTTGGTTGGCCAAAAAGGGCGTATGCGTTTTTTCCTGAATATATTCAGGAAAAAACGCATACGCCCTTTTTGGCCAAGTGCATCATTGTGGACGTTCTGCCTCTTTTCCTATGCTTTCAATGCAATTCCAGTCTACCTCCTGAAATCGGTTTCCTGCAATTCTGCCCCGCTTTCAAGTCCTCTTGGCAGCCTTACTTCAGTATATTTTTGGACGATAGCTGTCATTTATAACTCTGCAGGTTTGTGAATTACAGTGCCCCTGAGCTCCTTTCTTCAACTCGCTTTCTCGTGAGCTGGCCACAACACCGCAGGATGGCTTCAGGCCCTAATCTGGTTCCGGCACGGCACGCTGAGCCTTTGGTTAACTCCTCTTCCTGGTGGGAAATGAGAGTTAAATTTGCCCGTCCAGACACCTCCAGCTAGTCTCTCATTGGTTCTCCCTATTCCTGTTCATCTTCCGCAGAAATTGCAAACTGGGCCAAACAGGAGGTTAAAGGCACTGACTCTCCAAGTCGGGAGAGTGTTAGTAAAGCGTCTGGAATGTTGCACCCGAGTACCAGGGGACGAAAACTGACACATATTGGAACACGTCTCCCGATCACACGGTTGATCATACTCTGGGTTCCACATGCATGTTTTAGCTGAAGGAAGAATACCTTAAACCTGGAGAGTTGAGACCCGTGGAATGGGTACCATGCAATATGACTTCAAAGGGTCTTCATTTGCTCACCGAACCTCTCCAATCCTATCACTGCTGCGTTTATGCCCCTGTACACACACCTGATTCTCTTTCAGAGACATAGCAATCCATAGGTTTTAAGATACTTCCTAGTCAGGTACACTCTTAGGCATTTAATATGGGGTGTTGAGTCCATTTCGTTGAGCAAGGAGTAGCTCTTGTCTATTCCATATTTGGCTTAAGGAACTTTATCTGTGCTCATTTCAATCTCTGGTTTTATGCAGCACCCCAACTCACCTTTCCCCTTAAGCAAGCATAAGTTGGGTTTCTAAATTTGAGACCCTGTTCTGTTTTGTAATTCAGTTCCTGTGTAGCCAAGGTTACATTCCGTGTATTAGTGATATCTTATGATGTTTCTTTTTCTGTGTGACTTATTTCAGTTAGAATCATCGTACCTGAATCCACTCATTATGCTGCTACGGGCCTGATGACATAGATTTCATTGCTGAGTGATATTGCATTGTACGTAAGTACCACAACTTCTTTATCCATTTTTCACTTTCTGCGATATTGAACTTGTACCGTAAACCAGGTTCTTGTAAGCAGAGCCGTCCCAACCTTTGGGGTGGCTGTGTCTTTTGATTTTAATTTCCCTAAGCTATAGGACCATAAGTGGAAGTGCCCTAGGCTCTGTTGCTTTGTTTTTTAGATGTTTCAGGAAACACCATACACTTCTCCCGAGTGGCTGTTGGCAATTTACATCCCGCCCATCAGCATAACAAGGCTCCCAGTTCTCCATGGCCTGTCCTGCCTTTCTGGATTTTACACTTTTTTCAGATGGCCCTTTTGACCGGGGGGAAGTGAGACTTCATTGTAGTGCAGATTTCCTTTGCAAGCTTGCTTGGTTGGCCAAAAAGGGCGTATGCGTTTTTTCCTGAATATATTCAGGAAAAAACGCATACGCCCTTTTTGGCCAAGTGCATCATTGTGGACGTTCTGCCTCTTTTCCTATGCTTTCAATGCAATTCCAGTCTACCTCCTGAAATCGGTTTCCTGCAATTCTGCCCCGCTTTCAAGTCCTCTTGGCAGCCTTACTTCAGTATATTTTTGGACGATAGCTGTCATTTATAACTCTGCAGGTTTGTGAATTACAGTGCCCCTGAGCTCCTTTCTTCAACTCGCTTTCTCGTGAGCTGGCCGCAACACCGCAGGATGGCTTCAGGCCCTAATCTGGTTCCGGCACGGCACGCTGAGCCTTTGGTTAATTCCTCTTCCTGGTGGGAAATGAGAGTTAAATTTGCCCGTCCAGACACCTCCAGCTAGTCTGTCATTGGTTCTCCCTATTCCTGTTCATCTTCCGCAGAAATTGCAAACTGGGCCAAACAGGAGGTTAAAGGCACTGACTCTCCAAGTCGGGAGAGTGTTAGTAAAGCGTCTGGAATGTTGCACCCGAGTACCAGGGGACGAAAACTGACACATATTGGAACACGTCTCCCGATCACACGGTTGATCATACTCTGGGTTCCACATGCATGTTTTAGCTGAAGGAAGAATACCTTAAACCTGGAGAGTTGAGACCCGTGGAATGGGTAGCATGCAATATGACTTCAAAGGGTCTTCATTTGCTCACCTTACCTCTCCAGTCCTATCACTGCTGCGTTTATGTCCCTGTACACACGCTTGATTCTCCTTCGGAGACATAGCAATCCATAGGTTTTAAGATACTTCCTAGTCAGGTACATTCTTAGGCGTTTAATATGGGGTGTTGAGTCCATTTCGTTGAACAAGGAGTAGCTCTTGTCTATTCCATATTTGGCTTAAGGAACTTTATCTGTGCTCATTTCAATCTCTGGTTTTATGCAGCACCCCAACTCACCTTTCCCCTTAAGCAAGCATAAGTTGGGTTTCTAAATTTGAGACCCTGTTCTGTTTTGTAATTCAGTTCCTGTGTAGCCAAGGTTACATTCCGTGTATTATTGATATCTTATGATGTTTCTGTTTCTGTGTGACTTATTTCAGTTAGAATCATCATACCTGCATCCACTCATTATGCTGCTACGGGCCTGATGACATAGATTTCCTTGCTGAGTGATATTGCATTGTAAGTAAGTACCACAACTTCTTTATCCATTTTTCACTTTCTGCGATATTGAACTTGTACCATAAACCAGGTTCTTGTAAACAGAGCCGTCCCAACCTTTGTGGTGGCTTTGTCTTTTTGATTTTAATTTCCCTAAGCTATAGGACCATAAGTGGAAGTGCCCTAGGCTCTGTTGCTTTGTTTTTTAGATGTTTCAGGAAACACCATACACTTCTCCCGAGTGGCTGTTGGCAATTTACATCCCGCCCATCAGCATAACAAGGCTCCCAGTTCTCCATGGCCTGTCCTGCCTTTCTGGATTTTACACTTTTTTCAGATGGCCCTTTTGACCGGGGGGAAGTGAGACTTCATTGTAGTGCAGATTTCCTTTGCAAGCTTGCTTGGTTGGCCAAAAAGGGCGTATGCGTTTTTTCCTGAATATATTCAGGAAAAAACGCATACACCCTTTTTGGCCAAGTGCATCATTGTGGACGTTCTGCCTCTTTTCCTATGCTTTCAATGTAATTCCAGTCTACCTCCTGAAATCGGTTTCCTGCAATTCTGCCCCGCTTTCAAGTCCTCTTGGCAGCCTTACTTCAGTATATTTTTGGACAATAGCTGTCATTTATAACTCTGCAGGTTTGTGAATTACAGTGCCCCTGAGCTCCTTTCTTCAACTCGCTTTCTCGTGAGCTGGCCGCAACACCGCACGATTGCTTCAGGCCCTAATCTGGTTCCGGCACGGCACGCTGAGCCTTTGGTTAATTCCTCTTCCTGGTGGGAAATGAGAGTTAAATTTGCCCGTCCAGACACCTCCAGCTAGTCTGTCATTGGTTCTCCCTATTCCTGTTCATCTTCCGCAGAAATTGCAAACTGGGCCAAACAGGAGGTTAAAGGCACTGACTCTCCAAGTCGGGAGAGTGTTAGTAAAGCGTCTGGAATGTTGCACCCAAGTACCAGGGGACGAAAACTGACACATATTGGAACACGTCTCCCGATCACACGGTTGATCATACTGTGGGTTCCACATGCATGTTTTAGCTGAAGGAAGAATACCTTAAACCTGGAGAGTTGAGACCCGTGGAATGGGTACCATGCAATATGACTTCAAAGGGACTTCATTTGCTCACCGAACCTCTCCAGTCCTATCACTGCTGCGTTTATGCCCCTGTACACACGCTTGATTCTCTTTCGGAGACATAGCAATCCATAGGTTTTAAGATACTTCCTAGTCAGGTACATTCTTAGGCGTTTAATATGGGGTGTTGAGTCCATTTCGTTGAGCAAGGAGTAGCTCTTGTCTATTCCATATTTGGCTTAAGGAACTTTATATGTGCTCACTTCAATCTCTGGTTTTATGCATTACCCCAACTCACCTTTCCCCTTAAGGAAGCATAAGTTGGTTTTCTAAATTTGAGACCCTGTTCTGTTTTGTAATTCAGTTCCTGTGTAGGCAAGGTTACATTCCGTGTATTAGTGATATCTTATGATGTTTCTTTTTCTGTGTGACTTATTTCAGTTAGAATCATCATATCTGAATCCACTCATTATGCTGCTACGGGCCTGATGACATAGATTTCCTTGCTGAGTGATATTGCATTGTTCGTAAGTACCACAACTTCTTTATCCATTTTTCACTTTCTGCGATATTGAACTTGTACCATAAACCAGGTTCTTGTAAACAGAGCCGTCCCAACCTTTTGGGGTGGCTGTGTCTTTTTGATTTTAATTTCCCTAAGCTATAGGACCATAAGTGGAAGTGCCCTAGGCTCTGTTGCTTTGTTTTTTAGATGTTTCAGGAAACACCATACACTTCTCCCGAGTGGCTGTTGGCAATTTACATCCCACCCATCAGCATAACAAGGCTCCCAGTTCTCCATGGCCTGTCCTGCCTTTCTGGATTTTACACTTTTTTCAGATGGCCCTTTTGACCGTGGGGAAGTGAGACTTCATTGTAGTGCAGATTTCCTTTGCAAGCTTGCTTGGTTGGCCAAAAAGGGCGTATGCGTTTTTTCCTGAATATATTCAGGAAAAAACGCATACGCCCTTTTTGGCCAAGTGCATCATTGTGGACGTTCTGCCTCTTTTCCTATGCTTTAAATGCAATTCCAGTCTACCTCCTGAAATCGGTTTCCTGCAATTCTGCCCCGCTTTCAAGTCCTCTTGGCAGCCTTACTTCAGTATATTTTTGGACGATAGCTGTCATTTATAACTCTGTAGGTTTGTGAATTACAGTGCCCCTGAGCTCCTTTCTTCAACTCGCTTTCTCGTGAGCTGGCCACAACACCGCAGGATGGCTTCAGGCCCTATTCTGGTTCCGGCACGGCACGCTGAGCCTTTGGTTAATTCCTCTTCCTGGTGGGAAATGAGAGTTAAATTTGCCCGTCCAGACACCTCCAGCTAGTCTGTCATTGGTTCTCCCTATTCCTGTTCATCTTCCGCAGAAATTGCAAACTGGGCCAAACAGGAGGTTAAAGGCACTGACTCTCCAAGTCGGGAGAGTGTTAGTAAAGCGTCTGGAATGTTGCACCCGAGTACCAGGGGACGAAAACTGACACATATTGGAACACGTCTCCCGATCACACGGTTGATCATACTCTGGGTTCCACATGCATGTTTTAGCTGAAGGAAGAATACCTTAAACCTGGAGAGTTGAGACCCGTGGAATGGGTACCATGCAATATGACTTCAAAGGGTCTTCATTTGTTCACCGAACATCTCCAATCCTATCACTGCTGCGTTTATGCCCCTGTACACACGCTTGATTCTCTTTCGGAGACATAGCAGTCCATAGGTTTTAAGATACTTCCTAGTCAGGTACATTCTTAGGCGTTTAATATGGGGTGTTGAATCCATTTCGTTGAACAAGGAGTAGCTCTTGTCTATTCCATATTTGGCTTAAGGAACTTTATCTGTGCTCATTTCAATCTCTGGTTTTATGCAGCACCCCAACTCACCTTTCCCCTTAAGCAAGCATAAGTTGGGTTTCTAAATTTGAGACCCTGTTCTGTTTTGTAATTCAGTTCCTGTGTAGCCAAGGTTACATTCCGTGTATTATTGATATCTTATGATGTTTCTTTTTCTGTGTGACTTATTTCAGTTAGAATCATCATACCTGAATCCACTCATTATGCTGCTACGGGCCTGATGACATAGATTTCCTTGCTGAGTGATATTGCATTGTACGTAAGTACCACAACTTCTTTATCCATTTTTCACTTTCTGCGATATTGAACTTGTACCGTAAATCAGGTTCTTGTAAACAGAGCCGTCCCAACCTTTGGGGTGGCTGTGTCTTTTTGATTTTAATTTCCCTAAGCTATAGGACCATAAGTGGAAGTGCCCTAGGCTCTGTTGCTTTGTTTTTTAGATGTTTCAGGAAACACCATACACTTCTCCCTAGTGGCTGTTGGCAATTTACATCCCGCCCATCAGCATAACAAGGCTCCCAGTTCTCCATGGCCTGTCCTGCCTTTCTGGATTTTACACATTTTTCAGATGGCCCTTTTGACCGCGGGGAAGTGAGACTTCATTGTAGTGCAGATTTCCTTTGCAAGCTTGCTTGGTTGGCCAAAATAGGCGTATGCGTTTTTTCCTGAATATATTCAGGAAAAAACGCATACGCCCTTTTTGGCCAAGTGCATCATTGTGGACGTTCTGCCTCTTTTCCTATGCTTTAAATGCAATTCCAGTCTACCTCCTGAAATCGGTTTCCTGCAATTCTGCCCCGCTTTCAAGTCCTCTTGGCAGCCTTACTTCAGTATATTTTTGGACGATAGCTGTCATTTATAACTCTGCAGGTTTGTGAATTACACTGCCCCTGAGATCCTTTCTTCAACTCGCTTTCTCGTGAGCTGGCCGCAACACTGCAGGAGTGCTTCAGGCCCTAATCTGGTTCCGGCACGGCACGCTGAGCCTTTGGTTAATTCCCCGTCCTGGTGGCAAGTGAGAGTTAAATTTGCCCGTCCAGACACCTCCAGCAAGTCTGTCATTGGTTCTCCCTATTCCTGTTCATCTTCCACAGAAATTGCAAACTGGGCCAAACAGGAGGTTAAAGGCACTGACTCTCCAAGTCGGGAGAGTGTTAGTAAAGCGTCTGGAATGTTGCACCCGAGTACCATGGGACGAAAACTGAGACATATTGGAACACGTCTCCCGATCACACGGTTGATCATACTCTGGGTTCCACATGCATGTTTTAGCTGAAGGAAGAATACCTTAAACCTGGAAAGTTGAGACCCGTGGAATGGGTACCATGCAATATGACTTCAAAGGGTCTTCATTTGCTCACCAAACCTCTCCAATCCTATCACTGCTGCGTTTATGCCCCTGTACACACGCTTGATTCTCTTTCGGAGACATAGCAGTCCATAGGTTTTAAGATACTTCCTAGTCAGGTACATTCTTAGGCGTTTAATATGGGGTGTTGAGTCCATTTCGTTGAGCAAGGAGTAGCTCTTGTCTATTCCATATTTGGCTTAAGGAACTTTATCTGTGCTCATTTCAATCTCTGGTTTTATGCAGCACCCCAACTCACCTTTCCCCTTAAGCAAGCATAAGTTGGGTTTCTAAATTTGAGACCCTGTTCTGTTTTGTAATTCAGTTCCTGTGTAGCCAAGGTTACATTCCGTGTATTAGTGATATCTTATGATGTTTCTGTTTCTGTGTGACTTATTTCAGTTAGAATCATCATACCTGAATCCACTCATTATGCTGCTACGGGCCTGATGACATAGATTTCCTTGCTGAGTGATATTGCATTGTAAGTAAGTACCACAACTTCTTTATCCATTTTTCACTTTCTGCGATATTGAACTTGTACCATAAACCAGGTTCTTGTAAACAGAGCCGTCCCAACCTTTGTGGTGGCTTTGTCTTTTTGATTTTAATTTCCCTAAGCTATAGGACCATAAGTGGAAGTGCCCTAGGCTCTGTTGCTTTGTTTTTTAGATGTTTCAGGAAACACCATACACTTCTCCCGAGTGGCTGTTGGCAATTTACATCCCGCCCATCAGCATAACAAGGCTCCCAGTTCTCCATGGCCTGTCCTGCCTTTCTGGATTTTACACTTTTTTCAGATGGCCCTTTTGACCGGGGGGAAGTGAGACTTCATTGTAGTGCAGATTTCCTTTGCAAGCTTGCTTGGTTGGCCAAAAAGGGCGTATGCGTTTTTTCCTGAATATATTCAGGAAAAAACGCATACACCCTTTTTGGCCAAGTGCATCATTGTGGACGTTCTGCCTCTTTTCCTATGCTTTCAATGCAATTCCAGTCTACCTCCTGAAATCGGTTTCCTGCAATTCTGCCCCGCTTTCAAGTCCTCTTGGCAGCCTTACTTCAGTATATTTTTGGACAATAGCTGTCATTTATAACTCTGCAGGTTTGTGAATTACAGTGCCCCTGAGCTCCTTTCTTCAACTCGCTTTCTCGTGAGCTGGCCGCAACACCGCACGATTGCTTCAGGCCCTAATCTGGTTCCGGCACGGCACGCTGAGCCTTTGGTTAATTCCTCTTCCTGGTGGGAAATGAGAGTTAAATTTGCCCGTCCAGACACCTCCAGCTAGTCTGTCATTGGTTCTCCCTATTCCTGTTCATCTTCCGCAGAAATTGCAAACTGGGCCAAACAGGAGGTTAAAGGCACTGACTCTCCAAGTCGGGAGAGTGTTAGTAAAGCGTCTGGAATGTTGCACCCAAGTACCAGGGGACGAAAACTGACACATATTGGAACACGTCTCCCGATCACACGGTTGATCATACTGTGGGTTCCACATGCATGTTTTAGCTGAAGGAAGAATACCTTAAACCTGGAGAGTTGAGACCCGTGGAATGGGTACCATGCAATATGACTTCAAAGGGACTTCATTTGCTCACCGAACCTCTCCAGTCCTATCACTGCTGCGTTTATGCCCCTGTACACACGCTTGATTCTCTTTCGGAGACATAGCAATCCATAGGTTTTAAGATACTTCCTAGTCAGGTACATTCTTAGGCGTTTAATATGGGGTGTTGAGTCCATTTCGTTGAGCAAGGAGTAGCTCTTGTCTATTCCATATTTGGCTTAAGGAACTTTATATGTGCTCACTTCAATCTCTGGTTTTATGCATTACCCCAACTCACCTTTCCCCTTAAGGAAGCATAAGTTGGTTTTCTAAATTTGAGACCCTGTTCTGTTTTGTAATTCAGTTCCTGTGTAGGCAAGGTTACATTCCGTGTATTAGTGATATCTTATGATGTTTCTTTTTCTGTGTGACTTATTTCAGTTAGAATCATCATATCTGAATCCACTCATTATGCTGCTACGGGCCTGATGACATAGATTTCCTTGCTGAGTGATATTGCATTGTTCGTAAGTACCACAACTTCTTTATCCATTTTTCACTTTCTGCGATATTGAACTTGTACCATAAACCAGGTTCTTGTAAACAGAGCCGTCCCAACCTTTTGGGGTGGCTGTGTCTTTTTGATTTTAATTTCCCTAAGCTATAGGACCATAAGTGGAAGTGCCCTAGGCTCTGTTGCTTTGTTTTTTAGATGTTTCAGGAAACACCATACACTTCTCCCGAGTGGCTGTTGGCAATTTACATCCCACCCATCAGCATAACAAGGCTCCCAGTTCTCCATGGCCTGTCCTGCCTTTCTGGATTTTACACTTTTTTCAGATGGCCCTTTTGACCGTGGGGAAGTGAGACTTCATTGTAGTGCAGATTTCCTTTGCAAGCTTGCTTGGTTGGCCAAAAAGGGCGTATGCGTTTTTTCCTGAATATATTCAGGAAAAAACGCATACGCCCTTTTTGGCCAAGTGCATCATTGTGGACGTTCTGCCTCTTTTCCTATGCTTTAAATGCAATTCCAGTCTACCTCCTGAAATCGGTTTCCTGCAATTCTGCCCCGCTTTCAAGTCCTCTTGGCAGCCTTACTTCAGTATATTTTTGGACGATAGCTGTCATTTATAACTCTGTAGGTTTGTGAATTACAGTGCCCCTGAGCTCCTTTCTTCAACTCGCTTTCTCGTGAGCTGGCCACAACACCGCAGGATGGCTTCAGGCCCTATTCTGGTTCCGGCACGGCACGCTGAGCCTTTGGTTAATTCCTCTTCCTGGTGGGAAATGAGAGTTAAATTTGCCCGTCCAGACACCTCCAGCTAGTCTGTCATTGGTTCTCCCTATTCCTGTTCATCTTCCGCAGAAATTGCAAACTGGGCCAAACAGGAGGTTAAAGGCACTGACTCTCCAAGTCGGGAGAGTGTTAGTAAAGCGTCTGGAATGTTGCACCCGAGTACCAGGGGACGAAAACTGACACATATTGGAACACGTCTCCCGATCACACGGTTGATCATACTCTGGGTTCCACATGCATGTTTTAGCTGAAGGAAGAATACCTTAAACCTGGAGAGTTGAGACCCGTGGAATGGGTACCATGCAATATGACTTCAAAGGGTCTTCATTTGTTCACCGAACATCTCCAATCCTATCACTGCTGCGTTTATGCCCCTGTACACACGCTTGATTCTCTTTCGGAGACATAGCAGTCCATAGGTTTTAAGATACTTCCTAGTCAGGTACATTCTTAGGCGTTTAATATGGGGTGTTGAATCCATTTCGTTGAACAAGGAGTAGCTCTTGTCTATTCCATATTTGGCTTAAGGAACTTTATCTGTGCTCATTTCAATCTCTGGTTTTATGCAGCACCCCAACTCACCTTTCCCCTTAAGCAAGCATAAGTTGGGTTTCTAAATTTGAGACCCTGTTCTGTTTTGTAATTCAGTTCCTGTGTAGCCAAGGTTACATTCCGTGTATTATTGATATCTTATGATGTTTCTTTTTCTGTGTGACTTATTTCAGTTAGAATCATCATACCTGAATCCACTCATTATGCTGCTACGGGCCTGATGACATAGATTTCCTTGCTGAGTGATATTGCATTGTACGTAAGTACCACAACTTCTTTATCCATTTTTCACTTTCTGCGATATTGAACTTGTACCGTAAATCAGGTTCTTGTAAACAGAGCCGTCCCAACCTTTGGGGTGGCTGTGTCTTTTTGATTTTAATTTCCCTAAGCTATAGGACCATAAGTGGAAGTGCCCTAGGCTCTGTTGCTTTGTTTTTTAGATGTTTCAGGAAACACCATACACTTCTCCCTAGTGGCTGTTGGCAATTTACATCCCGCCCATCAGCATAACAAGGCTCCCAGTTCTCCATGGCCTGTCCTGCCTTTCTGGATTTTACACATTTTTCAGATGGCCCTTTTGACCGCGGGGAAGTGAGACTTCATTGTAGTGCAGATTTCCTTTGCAAGCTTGCTTGGTTGGCCAAAATAGGCGTATGCGTTTTTTCCTGAATATATTCAGGAAAAAACGCATACGCCCTTTTTGGCCAAGTGCATCATTGTGGACGTTCTGCCTCTTTTCCTATGCTTTAAATGCAATTCCAGTCTACCTCCTGAAATCGGTTTCCTGCAATTCTGCCCCGCTTTCAAGTCCTCTTGGCAGCCTTACTTCAGTATATTTTTGGACGATAGCTGTCATTTATATCTCTGCAGGTTTGTGAATTACACTGCCCCTGAGATCCTTTCTTCAACTCGCTTTCTCGTGAGCTGGCCGCAACACCGCAGGAGTGCTTCAGGCCCTAATCTGGTTCCGGCACGGCACGCTGAGCCTTTGGTTAATTCCCCGTCCTGGTGGCAAGTGAGAGTTAAATTTGCCCGTCCAGACACCTCCAGCAAGTCTGTCATTGGTTCTCCCTATTCCTGTTCATCTTCCACAGAAATTGCAAACTGGGCCAAACAGGAGGTTAAAGGCACTGACTCTCCAAGTCGGGAGAGTGTTAGTAAAGCGTCTGGAATGTTGCACCCGAGTACCATGGGACGAAAACTGAGACATATTGGAACACGTCTCCCGATCACACGGTTGATCATACTCTGGGTTCCACATGCATGTTTTAGCTGAAGGAAGAATACCTTAAACCTGGAAAGTTGAGACCCGTGGAATGGGTACCATGCAATATGACTTCAAAGGGTCTTCATTTGCTCACCAAACCTCTCCAATCCTATCACTGCTGCGTTTATGCCCCTGTACACACGCTTGATTCTCTTTCGGAGACATAGCAGTCCATAGGTTTTAAGATACTTCCTAGTCAGGTACATTCTTAGGCGTTTAATATGGGGTGTTGAGTCCATTTCGTTGAGCAAGGAGTAGCTCTTGTCTATTCCATATTTGGCTTAAGGAACTTTATCTGTGCTCATTTCAATCTCTGGTTTTATGCAGCACCCCAACTCACCTTTCCCCTTAAGCAAGCATAAGTTGGGTTTCTAAATTTGAGACCCTGTTCTGTTTTGTAATTCAGTTCCTGTGTAGCCAAGGTTACATTCCGTGTATTAGTGATATCTTATGATGTTTCTGTTTCTGTGTGACTTATTTCAGTTAGAATCATCATACCTGAATCCACTCATTATGCTGCTACGGGCCTGATGACATAGATTTCCTTGCTGAGTGATATTGCATTGTAAGTAAGTACCACAACTTCTTTATCCATTTTTCACTTTCTGCGATATTGAACTTGTACCATAAACCAGGTTCTTGTAAACAGAGCCGTCCCAACCTTTGTGGTGGCTTTGTCTTTTTGATTTTAATTTCCCTAAGCTATAGGACCATAAGTGGAAGTGCCCTAGGCTCTGTTGCTTTGTTTTTTAGATGTTTCAGGAAACACCATACACTTCTCCCGAGTGGCTGTTGGCAATTTACATCCCGCCCATCAGCATAACAAGGCTCCCAGTTCTCCATGGCCTGTCCTGCCTTTCTGGATTTTACACTTTTTTCAGATGGCCCTTTTGACCGGGGGGAAGTGAGACTTCATTGTAGTGCAGATTTCCTTTGCAAGCTTGCTTGGTTGGCCAAAAAGGGCGTATGCGTTTTTTCCTGAATATATTCAGGAAAAAACGCATACACCCTTTTTGGCCAAGTGCATCATTGTGGACGTTCTGCCTCTTTTCCTATGCTTTCAATGCAATTCCAGTCTACCTCCTGAAATCGGTTTCCTGCAATTCTGCCCCGCTTTCAAGTCCTCTTGGCAGCCTTACTTCAGTATATTTTTGGACAATAGCTGTCATTTATAACTCTGCAGGTTTGTGAATTACAGTGCCCCTGAGCTCCTTTCTTCAACTCGCTTTCTCGTGAGCTGGCCGCAACACCGCACGATTGCTTCAGGCCCTAATCTGGTTCCGGGACGGCACGCTGAGCCTTTGGTTAATTCCTCTTCCTGGTGGGAAATGAGAGTTAAATTTGCCCGTCCAGACACCTCCAGCTAGTCTGTCATTGGTTCTCCCTATTCCTGTTCATCTTCCGCAGAAATTGCAAACTGGGCCAAACAGGAGGTTAAAGGCACTGACTCTCCAAGTCGGGAGAGTGTTAGTAAAGCGTCTGGAATGTTGCACCCAAGTACCAGGGGACGAAAACTGACACATATTGGAACACGTCTCCCGATCACACGGTTGATCATACTGTGGGTTCCACATGCATGTTTTAGCTGAAGGAAGAATACCTTAAACCTGGAGAGTTGAGACCCGTGGAATGGGTACCATGCAATATGACTTCAAAGGGACTTCATTTGCTCACCGAACCTCTCCAGTCCTATCACTGCTGCGTTTATGCCCCTATACACACGCTTGATTCTCTTTCGGAGACATAGCAATCCATAGGTTTTAAGATACTTCCTAGTCAGGTACATTCTTAGGCGTTTAATATGGGGTGTTGAGTCCATTTCGTTGAGCAAGGAGTAGCTCTTGTCTATTCCATATTTGGCTTAAGGAACTTTATATGTGCTCACTTCAATCTCTGGTTTTATGCATTACCCCAACTCACCTTTCCCCTTAAGGAAGCATAAGTTGGTTTTCTAAATTTGAGACCCTGTTCTGTTTTGTAATTCAGTTCCTGTGTAGGCAAGGTTACATTCCGTGTATTAGTGATATCTTATGATGTTTCTTTTTCTGTGTGACTTATTTCAGTTAGAATCATCATATCTGAATCCACTCATTATGCTGCTACGGGCCTGATGACATAGATTTCCTTGCTGAGTGATATTGCATTGTTCGTAAGTACCACAACTTCTTTATCCATTTTTCACTTTCTGCGATATTGAACTTGTACCATAAACCAGGTTCTTGTAAACAGAGCCGTCCCAACCTTTTGGGGTGGCTGTGTCTTTTTGATTTTAATTTCCCTAAGCTATAGGACCATAAGTGGAAGTGCCCTAGGCTCTGTTGCTTTGTTTTTTAGATGTTTCAGGAAACACCATACACTTCTCCCGAGTGGCTGTTGGCAATTTACATCCCACCCATCAGCATAACAAGGCTCCCAGTTCTCCATGGCCTGTCCTGCCTTTCTGGATTTTACACTTTTTTCAGATGGCCCTTTTGACCGTGGGGAAGTGAGACTTCATTGTAGTGCAGATTTCCTTTGCAAGCTTGCTTGGTTGGCCAAAAAGGGCGTATGCGTTTTTTCCTGAATATATTCAGGAAAAAACGCATACGCCCTTTTTGGCCAAGTGCATCATTGTGGACGTTCTGCCTCTTTTCCTATGCTTTAAATGCAATTCCAGTCTACCTCCTGAAATCGGTTTCCTGCAATTCTGCCCCGCTTTCAAGTCCTCTTGGCAGCCTTACTTCAGTATATTTTTGGACGATAGCTGTCATTTATAACTCTGTAGGTTTGTGAATTACAGTGCCCCTGAGCTCCTTTCTTCAACTCGCTTTCTCGTGAGCTGGCCACAACACCGCAGGATGGCTTCAGGCCCTATTCTGGTTCCGGCACGGCACGCTGAGCCTTTGGTTAATTCCTCTTCCTGGTGGGAAATGAGAGTTAAATTTGCCCGTCCAGACACCTCCAGCTAGTCTGTCATTGGTTCTCCCTATTCCTGTTCATCTTCCGCAGAAATTGCAAACTGGGCCAAACAGGAGGTTAAAGGCACTGACTCTCCAAGTCGGGAGAGTGTTAGTAAAGCGTCTGGAATGTTGCACCCGAGTACCAGGGGACGAAAACTGACACATATTGGAACACGTCTCCCGATCACACGGTTGATCATACTCTGGGTTCCACATGCATGTTTTAGCTGAAGGAAGAATACCTTAAACCTGGAGAGTTGAGACCCGTGGAATGGGTACCATGCAATATGACTTCAAAGGGTCTTCATTTTCTCACCTTACCTCTCCAGTCCTATCACTGCTGCGTTTATGTCCCTGTACACACGCTTGATTCTCCTTCGGAGACATAGCAATCCATAGGTTTTAAGATACTTCCTAGTCAGGTACATTCTTAGGCGTTTAATATGGGGTGTTGAGTCCATTTCGTTGAACAAGGAGTAGCTCTTGTCTATTCCATATTTGGCTTAAGGAACTTTATCTGTGCTCATTTCAATCTCTGGTTTTATGCAGCACCCCAACTCACCTTTCCCCTTAAGGAAGCATAAGTTGGGTTTCTAAATTTGAGACCCTGTTCTGTTTTGTAATTCAGTTCCTGTGTAGCCAAGGTTACATTCCGTGTATTATTGATATCTTATGATGTTTCTTTTTCTGTGTGACTTATTTCAGTTAGAATCATCATAC